>NW_028321881.1:1841250-2148125 GCF_036245765.1 Copidosoma floridanum
CTTTTCTTATTTATTGTTAAGAAAAATCTTAAGCGGCTTATCATCAACGACTTAATGCGCTTACTTGGCCACACTTTTTTTTATTTATTAATAACTAAAATCCCAAGCGGCTAATTCCCAACGACCCAGTGCGCTTACTTGGCTGCACTTTTTTTTATTTATTAATTACCAAAATCCCAAGCGGCTAATCCCCAACAATTCAGTGCGCTAACTTGGCTTCACATTCATTTTATTTATTAATTACCAAAATCCCAAGCGGCTTATCCCCAACGACCCAGTGCGCTAACTTATCCACACTTTTATTTTATTTATTGATAAGAAAAATCTCAAGCGGCTAATCCCCAACGACCCAGTGCGCTTACTTGGCCGCACTTTCATTTCATTAATTAATAAGAAAAATCTTAAGCGGCTAATCCCCAACGACCTAGTGCGCTTACTTGGCCGCACTTTTATTTTATTTATAAATTACCAAAATCCCAAGCGGCTAATCCCCAACGACCCAGTGCGCTTACTTAGCCACACTTTTATTTTATTTATTGGTAAGAAAAATCGCAAGCGGCTAATCCCCAACGACCCAGTGCGCTTACTTGGCTGCACTTTTATTTCATTAATTAATAAGAAAAATCTTGAGCGGCTAATTCCCAACGACCCAGTGCGCTAACTTATCCACACTTTTATTTTATTTACAAATAAGAAAAATCTTAAGCCGCTAATCCCAAATGACCCGGTGCGCTTACTTGGTGGCCCTTTTGTTTATTTATTGTTAAGAAAAATCTTAAGCGGCTAATCCCCAACGACTTAATGCGCGTACTTGGCCACACTTTTTTTTATTTATTAATTACCAAAATCCCAAGCGGCTAATTCCCAACGACCCAGTGCGCTTACTTGGCCACACTTCAATTTTATTTACAAATAAGGAAAATCACAAGCGGCTTATTCCCAACGACCCAGTGCGCTAACTTGGCCACACTTTTATTTTATTTATTAATTACCAAAATTTCAAGCGGCTAATCCTCAACGACCCAGTGCGCTTACTTAGCCACACTTTTATTTTATTTATTAATGAGAAAAATCTCAAGTGGCTCATTCCCCACAACCCAGTGCGCTTACTTAGCCACACTTTTATTTTATTCATTAATAAGAAAAATCTCAAGCGGCTAATCCCCAACGACCCAGTGCGCTTACTAGGCAACACTTTTTTTTATTTATTAATCACCTAAATCCTAAGCGGCTAATCCCCAACGACCCAGTGCGCTAACTTGGCCGCACATTTATTTTATTTATTGGTAAAAAAAAACTCAAGCGGCTAATCCCCAACGACCTAGTGCGCTTACTTCGCCGTACTTTTATTTTATTTATTGGTAAGAAAAATCTCAAGCGGCTAATTTCCAACGACCTAGTGCGCTTACTTGACAGCACTTTTATTTTATTTATTAATTTAAAATTAATTTAATTTACAAATAAGAAAAATCACAAGCGGCTAATTTCCAACGACCCAGTGCGCTAACTTGGCCGCACTTTTCTTTATTTATTAATTACCAAAATCCCAAGCGGCTGATCCCCAACGACCCAGTGCGCTAATTTGGCCGCACATTTATTTTATTCATTATTTACCAAAATCCCAAGCGGCTAATCCCCAAAGACCCAGTGCGCTTACTTAGCCACACTTTTATTTTATTTATTAATAAGAAAAATCTCAAGCGGCTAATCCCCAACGACCCAGTGCGCTTACTAGGCCACACTTTTTTTTATTTATTAATCACCTAAATCCCAAGCGGCTAATCCCCAACGACCCAGTGCGCTAACTTGGCCGCACAATTATTTTATTTATTGGTAAAAAAAAACTCAAGCGGCTAATTCCCAACGACCTAGTGCACTAACTCAGCCGCAATTTTATTTTATTTATTAATAAAAAAAATCTCGAGTGGCTAATCCCCAACGACCCAAAGCACTTACTTGGCCGCACTTTTTATTAATTACCAAAATCCCAAGCGGCTAATCCTCCACGACCCAGTGCGCCTACTTGGCCGCACTTTTCTTTATTCATTAATTACTAAAATCCCAAGCGGCTAATCCCCAACGACCCAGTGCGCTAACTTGGCCGCACATTTATTTTATTTATTAATTACCAAAATTCCAAGCAGCTAATTTCCAAAGACCTAGTGCGCTTACTTAGCCACACTTTTATTTTATTTATTAATAAGAAAAATCTCAAGCGGCTAATCCCCAACGACCCAGTGCGCTTACTAGGCCACACTTTTTTTTAATTATTAATTACCTAAATCCCAAGCAGCTAATCCTCAACGACCCAGTGCTCTAACTTAGCCGCACATTTATTTTATTTATTGGTAAGAAAAATCTCAAGCGGCTAATCCCCAACGACCTAGTGCGCTTACTTGGCCGTACTTTTATTTTATTTATTGGTAAGAAAAATCTCAAGCGGCTAATCCCTAACGACCTAGTTAGCTTACTTGGCAGCACTTTTATTTTATTTATTAATTACCAAAATCCCAAGCGGCTAATCCCCAACGACCCAGTGTGCTTACTTGGCCGCACTTTTATTTTATTTATTAAAAAAAAAAATTTCGAGTAGCTAATCCCCAACGACCCAAAGCACTTTCTTGGCCGCACTTTTTATTAATTACCAAAATCTCAAGCGGCTAATCCTCAACGACCCAGTGCGCTTACTTGGCCGCACTTTTATTTTATTAATTAATAAGAAAAATCTCGAGTGGCTAATCCCCAACGACCCAAAGCACTTACTTGGCCGCACTTTTAATTAATTACCAAAATCTCAAGCGGCTAATCCCCAACGACCTAGTGTGCTTACTAGGCCGCACTTTCATTTTATTTAATAATTACCAAAATCCCAAGCGGCTAATCCCCAATGACCCAGTGCGCTTACTTGGCCGCCCTTTTTTTTATTTATTGTTAAGGAAAATCTCAAGCGGCTAATTTCCAACGAGTTAATGCGCTTACTTAGCAACACTTTTTTTTATTTATTAATTACCAAAATCCCAAGCGGCTAGTCCCCAACGACTCAGTGCGCTTACTTGGCCACACTTTTTTTCATTTATCAATAACCAAAATCCCAAGCGGCTAATTCCCAACGACCGAGTGCGCTAACTTGGCCGCCCTTTTTTTTATTTATTGTTAAGAAAAATCTCGAGTGGCTAATCCCCAACGACCCAAAGCACTTACTTGGGCGCACTTTTTATTAATTACCAAAATCACAAGCGGCTAATCCCCAACGACCCAGTGCGCCTACTTGGCCGAGCTTTTCTTAATTTATTAATTACCAAAATCCCAAGCGGCTAATCCCCAACGACCCAGTGCGCTAACTTGGCGGCCCTTTTGTTTATTTATTGTTAAGAAAAATCTTAAGCGGCTAATCCAAAACGACTTAATGCGCGTACTTGGCCACACTTTTTTTTATTTATTATTTACCAAAATCCCAAGCGGCTAATTCCCAACGACCCAGTGCGCTTACTTGGCCACACTTTTATTTTATTTACAAATAAGAAAAATCACAAGCGGCTAATTCCCAACGACCCAAAGCGCTTACTTGGCCACACTTTTATTTTATTTACAAATAAGAAAAATCTCGAGCGGCTTATCCCAAACGACCCAGTGCGCTTACTTGGCCGCCCTTTTTTTTATTTATTGTTAAGAAAAATCTTAAGCGGCTAATCCCCAACGACTTAATGCGCTTACTTGGCCGCACTTTTATTTTATTTATTAATTACCGAAATTCCAAGCGGCTAGTCCCCAACGACTCAGTGCGCTTACTTGGCCACACTTTTTTTTATTTATGAATAACCAAAATCCCAAGCGGCTAATTCCCAACGACCGAGTGCGCTAACTTGGCCGCCCTTTTTTTTATTTATTGTTAAGAAAAATCTCGAGTGGCTAATCCCCAACGACCCAAAGCACTTACTTGGCCGCACTTTTAATTAATTACCAAAATCTCAAGCGGCTAATCTCCAACGACCTAGTGCGCTTACTTGGCCTCACTTATATTTTATTTATTAATTACCGAAATTCCAAGCGGCTAATCCCCAACGACCCAGTGCGCTAACTTGGCCGCACTTTTTTTTTATTGATTGATAAGAAAAATCTCGAGTGGCTAATCCCCAACGACCCAAAGCACTTACTTGGCCGCACTTTCAATAAATTACCAAAATCTCAAGCGGCTAATCCCCAACGACCTAGTGCGCTTACTTGGCCGCACTTTTTTTTATTTATTAATTACCAAAATCCCAAGCGGCTTATCCCAAACGACCCAGTGCTCTTACTTGGCCGCCCTTTTCTTATTTATTGTTAAGAAAAATCTTAAGCGGCTTATCATCAACGACTTAATGCGCTTACTTGGCCACACTTTTTTTTATTTATTAATAACTAAAATCCCAAGCGGCTAATTCCCAACGACCCAGTGCGCTTACTTGGCTGCACTTTTTTTTATTTATTAATTACCAAAATCCCAAGCGGCTAATCCCCAACAATTCAGTGCGCTAACTTGGCTTCACATTCATTTTATTTATTAATTACCAAAATCCCAAGCGGCTTATCCCCAACGACCCAGTGCGCTAACTTATCCACACTTTTATTTTATTTATTGATAAGAAAAATCTCAAGCGGCTAATCCCCAACGACCCAGTGCGCTTACTTGGCCGCACTTTCATTTCATTAATTAATAAGAAAAATCTTAAGCGGCTAATCCCCAACGACCTAGTGCGCTTACTTGGCCGCACTTTTATTTTATTTATAAATTACCAAAATCCCAAGCGGCTAATCCCCAACGACCCAGTGCGCTTACTTAGCCACACTTTCATTTTATTTATTGGTAAGAAAAATCGCAAGCGGCTAATCCCCAACGACCCAGTGCGCTTACTTGGCTGCACTTTTATTTCATTAATTAATAAGAAAAATCTTGAGCGGCTAATTCCCAACGACCCAGTGCGCTAACTTATCCACACTTTTATTTTATTTACAAATAAGAAAAATCTTAAGCCGCTAATCCCAAATGACCCGGTGCGCTTACTTGGTGGCCCTTTTGTTTATTTGATGTTAAGAAAAATCTTAAGCGGCTAATCCCCAACGACTTAATGCGCGTACTTGGCCACACTTTTTTTTATTTATTAATTACCAAAATCCCAAGCGGCTAATTTCCAACGACCCAGTGCGCTTACTTGGCCACACTTCAATTTTATTTACAAATAAGGAAAAGCACAAGCGGCTTATTCCCAACGACCCAGTGCGCTAACTTGGCCACACTTTTATTTTATTTATTAATTACCAAAATTTCAAGCGGCTAATCCTCAACGACCCAGTGCGCTTACTTAGCCACACTTTTATTTTATTTATTAATGAGAAAAATCTCAAGTGGCTCATCCCCCACAACCCAGTGCGCTAACTTAGCCGCACTTTTATTTTATTTATTAATAAGGAAAATCTTAAGCGGCTAATCCCCAACGACCTAGTGCGCTTACTTGGCCGCACTTTTATTTTATTTATTAATTACCAAAATTCCAAGCGGCTAATCCCCAACGACCCAGTGCGCTAACTTAGCCGCACTTTTATTTTATTTATTAATAAAAAAAATCTCGAGTGGCTAATCCCCAACGACCCAAAGCACTTACTTGGCCGCACTTTTTATTAATTACCAAAATCTCAAGCGGCTAATCCCCAACGACTTAATGCGCTTACTTGGCCACACTTTTTTTTATTTATTAATTACTAAAATCCCAAGCGGCTAATTCCCAACGACCCAGTGCGCTTACTTGGCCACACTTTTATTTTATTTACAAATAAGAAAAATCACAAGCGGCTAATTCTCAACGACCCAAAGCGCTTACTTGGCCACACTTTTATTTTATTTACCAATGAGAAAAATCTCGAGCGGCTTATCCCAAACGACCCAGTGCGCTTACTTGGCCGCCCTTTTTTTTATTTATTGTTAAGAAAAAGCTTAAGCGGCTAATCCCCAATGACTTAATGCGCTTACTTGGCCGCACTTTTATTTTATTTATTAATTACTAAAATTCCAAGCGGCTAATCCCCAACGACACAGTGCGCTAACTTAGCCGCACTTTTATTATATTAATTATTAAGAAAAATCTCGAGTGGCTAATCCCCAACGACCCAAAGCACTTACTTGGCCGCACTTTTTATTAATTACCAAAATCACAAGCGGCTAATCCCCAACAACCCAGTGCGCCTACTTGGCCGAGCTTTTCTTTATTTATTAATTACCAAAATCTTAAGCGGCTAATCCCCAACGACCCAGTGCGCTAACTTGGCCGCACATTTATTTTATCTACAAATTACCAAAGTCCCAAGCGGCTTATCCCCAAAGACCCAGTGCGCTTACTTAGCCACACTTTTATTTTATTTATTAATAAAAAAAATCTCAAGCGGCTAATTCCCAACGGCCCAGAGCGCTTACCAGGCCACACTTTTTTTTATTTATTAATTACCTAAATCCCAAGCGGCTAATCCCCAACGACCCAGTGCGCTAACTTGGCCGCACATTTATTTTATTTATTGGTAAGAAAAAACTCAAGCAGCTAATCCCCAACGACCTAGTGCGCTTACTTGGCCGTACTTTTATTTTATTTATTGGTAAGAAAAATCTCAAGTGGCTTATTCCCAACGACCTAGTGCGCTTACTTGGCAGCACTTTTATTTTATTTATTATTAAGAAAAATCTCGAGTGGCTAATCCCTAATGACCCAAAGCACTTACTTGGCCGCACTTTTTATTAATAACCAAAATCTCAAGAGGCTAATCCCCGACGACCTAGTGCGCTTACTTGGCCGCACTTTTATTTTATTCATTAATAACTAAAATTCTACGCGGCTAATCCCCAACGACCCAGTGCGCTTACTTGGCCGCCCTTTTTTTTATTTATTGTTAAGAAAAATCTCAAGCGGCTAATCCCCAACGAGTTAATGCGCTTACTTAGCCACACTTTTTGTTATTTATTAGTTACCAAAATCCCAAGCGGCTAATTCCCAACGACATAGTGCGCTTACTTGGCCACACTTTTATTTTATTTACAAATTACCAAAGTCCCAAGCGGCTTATCCCCAAAGACCCAGTGCGCTTACTTGGCCGAGCTTTTCTTTATTTATTAATTACCAAAATCTTAAGCGGCTAATCCCCAACGACCCAGTGCGCTAACTTGGCCGCACATTTATTTTATTTACAAATTACCAAAGTCCCAAGCGGCTTATCCCCAAAGACCCAGTGCGCTTACTTAGCCACACTTTTATTTTATTTATTAATAAAAAAAATCTCAAGCGGCTAATTCCCAACGGCCCAGAGCGCTTACCAGGCCACACTTTTTTTTATTTATTAATTACCTAAATCCCAAGCGGCTAATCCCCAACGACCCAGTGCGCTAACTTGGCCGCACATTTATTTTATTTATTGGTAAGAAAAAACTCAAGCAGCTAATCCCCAACGACCTAGTGCGCTTACTTGGCCGTACTTTTATTTTATTTATTGGTAAAAAAAAACTCAAGCGGCTAATCCCCAACGACCTAGTGCGCTTACTAAGCCGTACTTTTATTTTATTAATTGGTAGGAAAATCTCAAGCGGCTAATTTCCAACGACCTAGTGCACTTACTTGGCAGCACTTTTATTTCATTTATTAATTACCAAAATCCCAAGCGGCTAATCCCCAACGACCCAGTGCGCTTACTTAGCTGCACTTTTATTTTATTTATTAATAAGAAAAATCTCGAGTGGCTAATCCCCAACGACTCAAAGCACTTACTTGGCCGCACTTTTTATTAATTACCAAAATCTTAAGCGGCTTATCCCCAACGACCCAGTGCGCTTACTTGGCCGCACTTTTATTTTATTAATAAATAAGAAAAATCTCGAGTGGCTAATCCCCAACGACCCAAAGCACTTACTTGGCCGCACTTTTTATTAATTACCAAAATCTCAAGCGGCTAATCCCCAACGACCTAGTGCGCTTACTTGGCAGCACTTTTATTTCATTTATTGATTACCAAACTCCCAAGCGGCTTATCCCCAACGACCCAGTGCGCTTACTTGGCCGCCCTTTTTTATTTTATTTACAAATAAGGAAAATCACAAGCGGCTAATTCCCAACGACCCAGTGCGCTAACTTGGCCACAATTTCATTTTATTTACAAATAAGAAAAATCTCAAGCGGCTAATCCCCAACGACCCAGTGCGCTTACTTGGCCGCCCTTTTTTTTATTTATTGTTAAGAAAAATCTCAAGCGGCTAATCCCCAACGAGTTAATGCGCGTACTTAGCCACACTTTTATTTTATTAATTAATTACCAAAATCCCAAGCGGCTAATCCTCAACGACCCTGTGCGCTTACTTAGCTACACTTTAATTTTATTTATTAATAAGAAAAATCTCAAGCGGCTAATCCCCAACAACCCAGTGCGCCTACTTGGCCGCACTTTTCTTTATTTATTAATTACCAAAATCCCAAGCGGCTAATCCCCAACGACTCAGTGCGCTAACTTGGCCGCACATTTATTTTATTTATTAATTACCAAAATCCCAATTGGCTCATCTCCAACGACATAAAGCACTTACTTAACCGCACTTTTATTTTATTTATTAATTACCAAAATCTCAAGCGGCTAATCCCCAACAACCCAGTGCGCTAACTTAGCCGCACTTTTATTATATTTATTAATAAAAAAAATCTCGAGTGGCTAATCCCCAACGACCCAAAGCACTTACTTGGCCGCACTTTTTATTAATTACCAAAATCCCAAGCGGCTAATCCCCAACGACCCAGTGCGCCTACTTGGCCGCACTTTTCTTTATTTATTAATTACCAAAATCCCAAGCTGCTAATCCCCAACGACCCAGTGCGCTAACTTGGCCGCACATTTATTTTATTCATTAATTACCAAAATCCCAAGCATCTAATCCCCAAAGACCCAGTGCGCTTACTTAGCCACACTTTTATTTTATTTATTAATAAGAAAAATCTCAAGCGGCTGATCCCAAACGACCCAGTGCGCTTACTAGGCAACACTTTTTTTTATTTATTAATCACCTAAATCCCAAGCGGCTAATCCCCAACGACCCAGGTCGCTAACTTGGCCCCACATTTATTTTATTTATTAGTAAAAAAAAACTCAAGCGGCTAATCCCCAACGACCTAGTGCGCTTACTTCGCCGTACTTTTATTTTATTTATTGGTAAGAAAAATCTCAAGCGGCTAATTTCCAACGACCTAGTGCGCTTCCTTGACAGCACTTTTATTTTATTTATTAATTACCAAAATCCCAAGCGGCTAATCCCCAACGACCCAGTGCGCTTACTTGGCCGCACTTTTCTTTATTTATTAATTACCAAAATCCCAAGCAGCTAATCCCATACGACCCAGTGCGCTTACTTAGCCGTACTTTTATTTTATTAATTGGTAGGAAAATCTTAAGCGGCTAATTTCCAACGACCTAGTGCACTTACTTGGCAGCACTTTTATTTCATTTATTAATTACCAAAATCCCAAGCGGCTAATCCCCAACGACCCAGTGCGCTAACTTGGCCGCACATTTATTTTATTTATTAATTACCAAAATCCCAATTGGCTCATTTCCAACGACCCGAAGCACTTACTTGACCGCACTTCTATTTTATTTATTAATTACCAAAATCTCAAGCGGCTAATCCTCAACAACCCAGTGCGCTAACTTAGCCGCACTTTTATTTTGTTTATCAATGGAAAAAATCTCGAGTGGCTAATCCCTAACGACCCATAGCACTTACTTGGCCGCACTTTATATTAATTACCAAAATCCCAAGCGGCTAATCCCCAACGACCCAGTGCGCCTACTTGGCCGAACTTTTCTTTATTTAATAATTACCAAAATCCCAAGCGGCTAATCCCCAACGACCCAGTGCGCTTACTTGGCCACATCTTAATTTTATTTACAAATAAGGAAAATCACAAGCGGCTAATTCCCAACGACCCAGGGCGCTAACTTTGCCGCACATTTATTTTATTCATTAATTTCCAAAATCCCAAGCGGCTAATCCCCAAAGTACCAGTGCGCTTACTTAGCCACACTTTTATTTTATTCATTAATAAGAAAAATCTCAAGCGGCTAATCCTCAACGACCCAGTGCGCTAACTTGGCCGCACATTTATTTTATTTATTAATAAAATAAATCTCAAGCAGCTAATCCTTAAAGACCTAGTGCGCTTACTTAGCCACACTTTTATTTTATTTATTAATAAGAAAAATCTCAAGCGGCTAGTCCCTAACGACCCAGTGCGCTTACTAGGCCACACTTTTTTTTATTTATTAATTACCTAAATCCCAAGCGGCTAATCCCCAACGATTCAGTGCACTAACTTGGCCGCACATTTATTTCATTTATTGGTAAAAAAAAACTCAAGCGGCTAATCCCCAACGACCTAGTGCGCTTACTTAGCCGTACTTTTATTTTATTAATTGGTAGGAAAATCTCAAGCGGCTAATTTCCAACGACCTAGTGCACTTACTTGGCAGCACTTTTATTTCATTTATTAATTACCAAAATCCCAAGCGGCTAATCCCCAACGACCCAGTGCGCTTACTTAGCTGCACTTTTATTTTATTTATTAATAAGAAAAATCTCGAGTGGCTAATCCCCAACGACTCAAAGCACTTACTTGGCCGCACTTTTTATTAATTACCAAAATCTTAAGCGGCTTATCCCCAACGACCCAGTGCGCTTACTTGGTCGCACTTTTATTTTATTAATTAATAAGAAAAATCTCGAGTAGCTAATCCCCAACGACCCAAAGCACTTACTTGGCCGCACTTTTTATTAATTACCAAAATCTCAAGCGGCTAATCCCCAACGACCTAGTGCGCTTACTTGGCAGCACTTTTATTTCATTTATTGATTACCAAACTCCCAAGCGGCTTATCCCCAACGACCCAGTGCGCTTACTTGGCCGCCCTTTTTTTTATTTATTGTTAAGAAAAATCTAAAGCGGCTAATCCCCAACGAGTTAATGCGCGTACTTAGCCACACTTTTTTTTATTTATTAATTAGCAAAATCCCAAGCGGCTAATTCCCAACGACCCAGTGCGCTTACTTGGCCACTTTTTTATTTTATTTACAAATAAGGAAAATCACAAGCGGCTAATTCCTAACGACCCAGTGCGCTAACTTGGCCACAATTTTATTTTATTTACAAATAAGAAAAATCTCAAGCGGCTAATCCCCAACGACCCAGTGCGCTTACTTGGCCGCCCTTTTTTTTATTTATTGTTAAGAAAAATCTCAAGCGGCTAATCCCCAACGAGTTAATGCGCGTACTTAGCCACACTTTTATTTTATTAATTAATTACCAAAATCCCAAGCGGCTAATCCTCAACGACCCTGTGCGCTTACTTAGCTACACTTTAATTTTATTTATTAATAAGAAAAATCTCAAGCGGCTAATCCCCAACAACCCAGTGCGCCTACTTGGCCGCACTTTTCTTTATTTATTAATTACCAAAATCCCAAGCGGCTAATCCCCAACGACTCAGTGCGCTCACTTGGCCGCACATTTATTTTATTTATTAATTACCAAAATCCCAATTGGCTCATCTCCAACGACCCAAAGCACTTACTTAACCGCACTTTTATTTTATTTATTAATTACCAAAATCTCAAGCGGCTAATCCCCAACAACCCAGTGCGCTAACGTAGCCGCACTTTTATTATATTTATTAATAAAAAAAATCTCGAGTTGCTAATCCCCAACGACCCAAAGCACTTACTTGGCCGCACTTTTTATTAATTACCAAAATCCCAAGCGGCTAATCCCCAACGACCCAGTGCGCCTACTTGGCCGCACTTTTCTTTATTTATTAATTACCAAAATCCCAAGCTGCTAATCCCCAACGACCCAGTGCGCTAACTTGGCCGCACATTTATTTTATTCATTAATTACCAAAATCCCAAGCGGCTAATCCCCAAAGACCCAGTGCGCTTACTTAGCCACACTTTTATTTTATTTATTAATAAGAAAAATCTCAAGCGGCTAATCCCCAACGACCCAGTGCGCTTACTAGGCAACACTTTTTTTTATTTATTAATCACCTAAATCCCAAGCGGCTAATCCCCAACGACCCAGTGCGCTAACTTGGCCCCACATTTATTTTATTTATTAGTAAAAAAAAACTCAAGCGGCTAATCCCCAACGACCTAGTGCGCTTACTTCGCCGTACTTTTATTTTATTTATTGGTAAGAAAAATCTCAAGCGGCTAATTTCCAACGACCTAGTGCGCTTACTTGACAGCACTTTTATTTTATTTATTAATTACCAAAATCGCAAGCGGCTAATCCCCAACGACCCAGTGCGCTTACTTGGCCGCACTTTTCTTTATTTATTAATTACCAAAATCCCAAGCAGCTAATCCCATACGACCCAGTGCGCTTACTTAGCCGTACTTTTATTTTATTAATTGGTAGGAAAATCTTAAGCGGCTAATTTCCAACGACCTAGTGCACTTACTTGGCAGCACTTTTATTTCATTTATTAATTACCAAAATCCCAAGCGGCTAATCCCCAATGACCCAGTGCGCTTACTTGGCCGCACTTTTATTTTATTTATTAATAAGAAAAAACTCGAGTGGCTAATCCCCAACGACTCAAAGCACTTACTTGGCCGCACTTTTTATTAATTACCAAAATCTCAAGCGGCTAATCCCCAACGACCCAGTGCGCTTACTTGGCCGCACTTTTATTTTATTAATTAATAAGAAAAATCTCGAGTGGCTAATCCCCAACGACCCAAAGCACTTACTTGGCCGCACTTTTTATTAATTACCAAAATCTCAAGCGGCTAATCCCCAACGACCTAGTGCGCTTACTTGGCAGCACTTTTATTTCATTTATTGATTACCAAACTCCCAAGCGGCTAATCCCCAACGACCCAGTGCGCTTACTTGGCCGCCCTTTTTTCTATTTATTGTTAAGAAAAATTTCAAGCGGCTAATCCCCAACGAGTTAATGCGCGTACTTAGCAACACTTTTTTTTATTTATTAATTACCAAAATCCCAAGCGGCTAATTCCCAACGACCCAGTGCGCTTACTTGGCCACTTTTTTATTTTATTTACAAATAAGAAAAACCGTAAGCGGCTAATTCCAAACGACCCAGTGCGCTAACTTGGCCACAATTTTATTTTATTTACAAATAAGAAAAATCTCAAGCGGCTACTCCACAAAGACCCAGTGCGCTTACTTGGCCGCCCTTTTTTTTATTTATTGTTAAGAAAAATCTCAAGCGGCTAATCCCCAACGAGTTAATGCGCGTACTTAGCCACACTTTTATTTTATTAATTAATTACCAAAATCCCAAGCGGCTAATCCTCAACGACCCTGTGCGCTTACTTAGCTACACTTTAATTTTATTTATTAATAAGAAAAATCTCAAGCGGCTAATCCCCAACAACCCAGTGCGCCTACTTGGCCGCACTTTTCTTTATTTATTAATTACCAAAATCCCAAGCGGCTAATCCCCAACGACTCAGTGCGCTAACTTGGCCGCACATTTATTTTATTTATTAATTACCAAAATCCCAATTGGCTCATCTCCAACGACCCAAAGCACTTACTTAACCGCACTTTTATTTTATTTATTAATTACCAAAATCTCAAGCGGCTAATCCCCAACAACCCAGTGCGCTAACTTAGCCGCACTTTTATTATATTTATTAATAAAAAAAATCTCGAGTTGCTAATCCCCAACGACCCAAAGCACTTACTTGGCCGCACTTTTTATTAATTACCAAAATCCCAAGCGGCTAATCCCCAACGACCCAGTGCGCCTACTTGGCCGCACTTTTCTTTATTTATTAATTACCAAAATCCCAAGCTGCTAATCCCCAACGACCCAGTGCGCTAACTTGGCCGCACATTTATTTTATTCATTAATTACCAAAATCCCAAGCGGCTAATCCCCAAAGACCCAGTGCGCTTACTTAGCCACACTTTTATTTTATTCATTAATAAGAAAAATCTCAAGCGGCTAATCCCCAACGACCCAGTGCGCTTACTAGGCAACACTTTTTTTTATTTATTAATCACCTAAATCCCAAGCGGCTAATCCCCAACGACCCAGTGCGCTAACTTGGCCCCACATTTATTTTATTTATTAGTAAAAAAAAACTCAAGCGGCTAATCCCCAACGACCTAGTGCGCTTACTTCGCCGTACTTTTATTTTATTTATTGGTAAGAAAAATCTCAAGCGGCTAATTTCCAACGACCTAGTGCGCTTACTTGACAGCACTTTTATTTTATTTATTAATTACCAAAATCGCAAGCGGCTAATCCCCAACGACCCAGTGCGCTTACTTGGCCGCACTTTTCTTTATTTATTAATTACCAAAATCCCAAGCAGCTAATCCCATACGACCCAGTGCGCTTACTTAGCCGTACTTTTATTTTATTAATTGGTAGGAAAATCTTAAGCGGCTAATTTCCAACGACCTAGTGCACTTACTTGGCAGCACTTTTATTTCATTTATTAATTACCAAAATCCCAAGCGGCTAATCCCCAATGACCCAGTGCGCTTACTTGGCCGCACTTTTATTTTATTTATTAATAAGAAAAAACTCGAGTGGCTAATCCCCAACGACTCAAAGCACTTACTTGGCCGCACTTTTTATTAATTACCAAAATCTCAAGCGGCTAATCCCCAACGACCCAGTGCGCTTACTTGGCCGCACTTTTATTTTATTAATTAATAAGAAAAATCTCGAGTGGCTAATCCCCAACGACCCAAAGCACTTACTTGGCCGCACTTTTTATTAATTACCAAAATCTCAAGCGGCTAATCCCCAACGACCTAGTGCGCTTACTTGGCAGCACTTTTATTTCATTTATTGATTACCAAACTCCCAAGCGGCTAATCCCCAACGACCCAGTGCGCTTACTTGGCCGCCCTTTTTTCTATTTATTGTTAAGAAAAATTTCAAGCGGCTAATCCCCAACGAGTTAATGCGCGTACTTAGCAACACTTTTTTTTATTTATTAATTACCAAAATCCCAAGCGGCTAATTCCCAACGACCCAGTGCGCTTACTTGGCCACTTTTTTATTTTATTTACAAATAAGAAAAACCGTAAGCGGCTAATTCCAAACGACCCAGTGCGCTAACTTGGCCACAATTTTATTTTATTTACAAATAAGAAAAATCTCAAGCGGCTACTCCACAAAGACCCAGTGCGCTTACTTGGCCGCCCTTTTTTTTATTTATTGTTAAGAAAAATCTCAAGCAGCTAATCCCTAACGACTTAATGCGCTTACTTGGCCACACTTTTTTTTATTTATGAATTACCAAAATTCCAACCGGCTAATTCCCAACGATTCAGTGCGCTTACTTGGCCACTTTTTTATTTTATTTACAAATAAGAAAAATCACAAGCGGCTTATTCCCAACGACCCAGTGCGCTAACTTGGCCACAATTTTATTTTATTCACAAATAAGAAAAATCTCAAGCGGCTAATCCCCAACAACCCAGTGCGCCTACTTGGCCGCACTTTTCTTTATTTATTAATTACCAAAATCCCAAGCGGCTAATCCCCAACGACCCAGTGCGCTAACTTGGCCGCACATTTATTTTATTTATTAATTACCAAAATCCCAATTGGCTTATCTCTAACGACCCAAAGCACTTACTTAACCGCACTTTTATTTTATTTATTATTTACCAAAATCTCAAGCGGCCAATCCCCAACAACCCAGTGCGCTAACTTAGCCGCACTTTTATTATATTTATTAATAAAAAAAATCTCGAGTGGCTAATCCCCAACGACCCAAAGCACTTACTTGGCCGCACTTTTTATTAATTACCAAAATCCCAAGCGGCTAATCCCCAACGACCCAGTGCGCCTACTTGGCCGCACTTTTCTTTATTTATTAATTACCAAAATCCCAAGCGGCTAATCCCCAACGACCCAGTGCGCTAACTCCGCCGCACATTTATTTTATTTATTAATTACCAAAATCCCAAGCGGCTAATCCCCAAAGACCCAGTGCGCTTACTTAGCCACACTTTTATTTTATTTATTAATAAGAAAAATCTCAAGCGGCTAATCCCCAACGACCCAGTGCGCTTACTAGGCAACACTTTTTTTTATTTATTAATCACCTAAATCCTAAGCGGCTAATCCCCAACGACTCAGTGCGCTAACTTGGCCGCACATTTATTTTATTTATTGGTAAAAAAAAACTCAAGCGGCTAATCCCCAACGACCTAGTGCGCTTACTTCGCCGTACTTTTATTTTATTTATTGGTAAGAAAAATCTCAAGCGGCTAATTTCCAACGACCTAGTGCGCTTACTTGACAGCACTTTTATTTTATTTATTAATTTAAAATTAATTTAATTTACAAATAAGAAAAATCACAAGCGGCTAATTTCCAACGACCCAGTGCGCTAACTTGGCCGCACTTTTCTTTATTTATTAATTACCAAAATCCCAAGCGGCTAATCCCCAACGACCCAGTGCGCTAATTTGGCCGCACATTTATTTTATTCATTAATTACCAAAATCCCAAGCGGCTAATCCCCAAAGACCCAGTGCGCTTACTTAGCCACACTTTTATTTTATTTATTAATAAGAAAAATCTCAAGCGGCTAATCCCCAACGACCCAGTGCGCTTACTAGGCCACACTTTTTTTTATTTATTAATCACCTAAATCCCAAGCGGCTAATCCCCAACGACCCAGTGCGCTAACTTGGCCGCACATTTATTTTATTTATTGGTAAAAAAAAACTCAAGCGGCTAATTCCCAACGACCTAGTGCACTAACTCAGCCGCAATTTTATTTTATTTATTAATAAAAAAAATCTCGAGTGGCTAATCCCCAACGACCCAAAGCACTTACTTGGCCGCACTTTTTATTAATTACCAAAATCCCAAGCGGCTAATCCTCCACGACCCAGTGCGCCTACTTGGCCGCACTTTTCTTTATTCAATAATTACTAAAATCCCAAGCGGCTAATCCCCAACGACCCAGTGCGCTAACTTGGCCGCACATTTATTTTATTTATTAATTACCAAAATTCCAAGCAGCTAATTTCCAAAGACCTAGTGCGCTTACTTAGCCACACTTTTATTTTATTTATTAATAAGAAAAATCTCAAGCGGCTAATCCCCAACGACCCAGTGCGCTTACTAGGCCACACTTTTTTTTAATTATTAATTACCTAAATCTTAAGCAGCTAATCCTCAACGACCCAGTGCGCTAACTTAGCCGCACATTTATTTTATTTATTGGTAAGAAAAATCTCAAGCGGCTAATCCCCAACGACCTAGTGCGCTTACTTGGCCGTACTTTTATTTTATTTATTGGTAAGAAAAATCTCAAGCGGCTAATCCCTAACGACCTAGTTAGCTTACTTGGCAGCACTTTTATTTTATTTATTAATTACCAAAATCCCAAGCGGCTAATCCCCAACGACCCAGTGCGCTTACTTGGCCGCACTTTTATTTTATTTTTAAAAAAAAAAAATTTCGAGTAGCTAATCCCCAACGACCCAAAGCACTTTCTTGGCCGCACTTTTTATTAATTACCAAAATCTCAAGCGGCTAATCCTCAACGACCCAGTGCGCTTACTTGGCCGCACTTTTATTTTATTAATTAATAAGAAAAATCTCGAGTGGCTAATCCCCAACGACCCAAAGCACTTACTTGGCCGCACTTTTAATTAATTACCAAAATCTCAAGCGGCTAATCCCCAACGACCTAGTGTGCTTACTAGGCCGCACTTTCATTTTATTTAATAATTACCAAAATCCCAAGCGGCTAATTCCCAATGACCCAGTGCGCTTACTTGGCCGCCCTTATTTTTATTTATTGTTAAGGAAAATCTCAAGCGGCTAATTTCCAACGAGTTAATGCGCTTACTTAGCAACACTTTTTTTTATTTATTAATTACCAAAATCCCAAGCGGCTAATTTCCAACGACCCAGTGCGCTTACTTGGCCATACTTTTATTTTATCTACAAATAAGGATAATTACAAGCGGCTAATTTGCAACGACCCAGTAAGCTAACTTGGCCACAATTTTATTTTATTTACAAATAAGAAAAATCTCAAGCAGCTAATCCCCAACGACCCAGTGCGCTTACTTGGCCGACCTTTTTTATTTATTGTTAAGAAAAATCTCAAGCGGCTAATCCCTAACGACTTAATGCGCTTACTTGGCCAACCTTTTTTTTATTTATTAATTACCAAAATCCCAAGCGGCTAATTCCCAACGACCCAGTGCGCTTACTTGGCCACACTTTAATTTTATTGACAAATAAGGAAAATCACAAGCGGCTAATTCCTAACGACCCAGTGCGCTAACTTGGGCACACTTTTATTTTATTTACAAATAAGAAAAATCTCAAGCGGCTAATCCCTAACGACTTAATGCGCTTACTTGGCCACATTTTTTTTTTATTCATTAATTACCAAAAGCCCAAGCGGCTAATTTTCAACGACCCAGTGCGCTTACTTGGCCGCACTTTTCTTTATTTATTAATTACCAAAATCCCAAGCGGCTAATCCCCAACGACCCAGTGCACTAACTTAGCCGCACTTTTATTTTATTTATCAATGACAAAAATCTCGAGCAGCTAATCCCCAACGACCTAAAGCACTCACTTGGCCGCACTTTTTATTAATTACCGAAATCTCAAGTGGCTAATTTCCAAAAACCTATTCCGCTTACTTAGCCGCACTTTTATTTGATTAATTAATAAGAAAAGTCTCGGGTTGCTGATCCCCAACGACCCAAAGCACTTACTTGGCCGCACTTTCATTTTATTTATTGGTAAGAAAAATCTCAAGCGGCTAATTTCCAACGACCTAGTGCGCTTACTTGACAGCACTTTTATTTTATTTATAAATTTAATATTAATTTAATTTACAAATAAGAAAAATCACAAGCGGCTAATTTCCAACGACCCAGTGCGCTAACTTGGCCGCACTTTTCTTTATTTATTAATTACCAAAATCCCAAGCGGCTAATCCCCAAAGACCCAGTGCGCTTACTTAGCCACACTTTTATTTTATTTATTAATAAGAAAAATCTCAAGCGGCTAATCCCCAACGACCCAGTGCGCTTACTAGGCCACACTTTTTTTTATTTATTAATCACATAAATCCCAAGCGGCTAATCCCCAACGACCCAGTGCGCTAACTTGGCCGCACATTTATTTTATTTATTGGTAAAAGAAAACTCAAGCGGCTAATTCCCAACGACCTAGTGCGCTAACTTAGCCGCAATTTTATTTTATTTATTAATAAAAAAAATCTCGAGTGGCTAATCCCCAACGACCCAAAGCACTTACTTGGCCGCACTTTTTATTAATTACCAAAATCCCAAGCGGCTAATCCTCCACGACCCAGTGCGCCTACTTGGCCGCACTTTTCTTTATCCATTAATTACCAAAATCCCAAGCGGCTAATCCCCAACGACCCAGTGCGCTAACTTGGCCGCACATTTATTTTATTTATTTATTACCAAAATTCCAAGCAGCTAATCCCCAAAGACCTAGTGCGCTTACTTAGCCACACTTTTATTTTATTTATTAATAAGAAAAATCTCAAGCGGCTAATCCCCAACGACCCAGTGCGCTTACTAGGCCACACTTTTTTTTAATTATTAATTACCTAAATCCCAAGCAGCTAATCCTCAATGACCCAGTGCGCTAACTTAGCCGCACATTTATTTTATTTATTGGTAAGAAAAATCTCAAGCGGCTAATCCCCAACGACCTAGTGCGCTTACTTGGCCGTACTTTTATTTTATTTATTGGTAAGAAAAATCTCAAGCGGCTAATCCCTAACGACCTAGTGCGCTTACTTGGCAGCACTTTTATTTTATTTATTAATTACCAAAATCCCAAGCGGCTAATCCCCAACGACCCAGTGCGCTTACTTGGCCGCACTTTTATTTTATTTATTAAAAAAAAAAATTTCGAGTAGCTAATCCCCAACGACCCAAAGCACTTACTTGGCCGCACTTTTTATTAATTACCAAAATCTCAAGCGGCTAATCCTCAACAACCCAGTGCGCTTACTTGAGCGCACTTTTATTTTATTAATTAATAAGAAAAATCTCGAGTGGCTTATCCCCAACGACCCAAAGCACTTACTTGGCCGCACTTTTAATTAATTACCAAAATCTCAAGCGGCTAATCCCCAACGACCTAGTGTGCTTACTAGGCCGCACTTTCATTTTATTTAATAATTACCAAAATCCCAAGCGGCTAATCCCCAATGACCCAGTGCGCTTACTTGGCCGCCCTTTTTTTTATTTATTGTTAAGAAAAATCTCAAGCGGCTAATCTCCAACGAGTTAATGCGCTTACTTAGCAACACTTTTTTTAATTTATTAATTACCAAAATCCCAAGCGGCTAATTTTCAACGACCCAGTGCGCTTACTTGGCCATACTTTTATTTTATCTACAAATAAGGATAATTACGAGCGGCTAATTTGCAACGACCCAGTAAGCTAACTTGGCCACAATTTTATTTTATTTACAAATAAGAAAAATCTCAAGCAGCTAATCCCCAACGACCCAGTGCGCTTACTTGGCCGCCCTTTTTTATTTATTGTTAAGAAAAATCTCAAGCGGCTAATCCCTAACGACTTAATGCACTTACTTGGCCAACCTTTTTTTTATTTATTAATTACCAAAATCCCAAGCGGCTAATTCCCAACGACCCAGTGCGCTTACTTGGCCACACTTTAATTTTATTGACAAATAAGGAAAATCACAAGCGGCTAATTCCTAACGACCCAGTGCGCTAACTTGGGCACACATTTATTTTATTTACAAATAAGAAAAATCTCAAGCGGCTAATCCCTAACGACTTAATGCGCTTACTTGGCCACATTTTTTTTTTATTCATTAATTACCAAAAGCCCAAGCGGCTAATTTCCAACGACCCAGTGCGCTTACTTGGCCGCACTTTTCTTTATTTATTAATTACCAAAATCCCAAGCGGCTAATCCCCAACGACCCAGTGCGCTAACTTGGCCACTTTTTTATTTCATTTATTAAGTACCAAAATCTCAAGCGGCTAATCCCCAACGACCCAGTGCACTAACTTAGCCGCACTTTTATTTTATTTATCAATGAAAAAAATCTCGAGCAGCTAATCCCCAACGACCTAAAGCACTCACTTGGCCGCACTTTTTATTAATTACCGAAATCTCAAGTGGCTAATTTCCAACGACCTATTCCGCTTACTTAGCCGCACTTTTATTTTATTAATTAATAAGGAAAGTCTCGAGTTGCTGATCCCCAACGACCCAAAGCACTTACTTGGCCGCACTTTCATTTTATTTTTTGGTAAGAAAAATCTTAAACGGCTTATCCTTAACAACCCAGTGCGCCTACTTGGCCGCACTTTCATTTTATTTATTAGTAAAAAAAATCTCAAGCGGCTAATCCCCAACGACCCAGTGCGCTTACTTGGCCAAACTTTTTTTTTATTTATTGGTAAGAAAAATCTCAAGCAGCTAATCCCCAACGACTTAATGCGCTTACTTGGCCACACTTTTTTTTATTTATTAATTACCAAAATCCTAACCGGCTAATTCCCAACGACCCAGTGCGCTTACTTGGCCACACTTTAATTTAATTTACAAATAAGAAAAATCACAAGCGGCTAATTTCCAACGACCCAGTGCGCTAACTTGGCCACACTTTTATTTTATTTATTAATCACCAAAATCCCAAGCGGCTAATCCCGAACGACCCAGTGCGCTTACTTAGCCACACTTTTATTTTAATTATTAATAAGAAAAATCTCAAGCGGCTAATCCCCAACAACCCAGTGCGCCTACTTGGCCGCACTTTTTTATATTTATTAATTACCAAAATCCCAAGCGGCTAATCTTCAACGACCCAGTGCGCTAACTTGGCCGCACATTTATTTTATTTACTAATTACCAAATTTCCAAGCGGCTCATCCCCAACGACCCAAAGCACTTACTTGACCGCACTTTTATTTTATTTATTAATAAAAAAAATCTCGAGTGGCTAATCCCCAACGACCCAAAGCACTTACTTGGCCGCACTTTTTATTAATTACCAAAATCCCAAGCGGCTAATCCTCCACGACCCAGTGCACCTACTTGGCTGCACTTTTCTTTATTGATTGATTACCAAAATCCCAAGCGGCTAATCCCCAACGACCCAGTGCGCTAACTTGGCCGCACATTTATTTTATTTATTAATTACCAAAATCCCAAGCAGCTAATCCCAAAAGACCCAGTGCGCTTACTTAGCCACACTTTTATTTTATTTATTAATAAGAAAAATCTCAAGTGGCTAATCCCTAACGACCCAGTGCGCTTTCTAGGCCACACTTTTTTCTAATTATTAATTACCTAAATCCCAAGCAGCTAATCCTCAACGACCCATTGCGCTAACTTAGCCTCACATTTATTTTATTTATTGGTTAGAAAAATCTTAAGCGGCTAATCCCCAACGACCTAGTGCGCTTACTTGGCCGTACTTTTATATTATTTATTGGTAAGAAAAATCTCAAGCGGCTAATCCCTAACGACCTAGTGCGCTTACTTGGCAGCACTTTTATTTTATTTATTAATTACCAAAATCCCAAGCGGCTCATCCCCAACGACCTAGTGCGCTTACTTGGCCGCACTTTTATTTTATTTATTAATAAAAAAAATCTCGAGTGGCTAATCCCCAACGACCCAAAGCACTAACTTGGCCGCACTTTTTATTAATTACCAAAATCTCAAGCGGCTAATCCCCAACGACCCAGTGCGCTTACTTGGCCGCACTTTTATTTTATTAATTAATAAGAAAAATCTCGAGTGGCTAATCCCCAACGACCCAAAGCACTTACTTGGCCGCACTTCATTAATTACCAAAATCTCAAGCGGCTAATCCCCAACGACCTAGTGTGCTTACTTGGCCACACTTTTATTTTATCTACAAATAAGAAAAATCTCAAGCAGCTAATCCCCAACGACCCAGTGCGCTTACTTGGCCGCCCTTTTTTATTTATTGTTAAGAAAAATCTCAAGCGGCTAATCCCTAACGACTTAATGCGCTTACTTGGCCAACCTTTTTTATATTTATTAATTACCAAAATCCCAAGCGGCTAATTCCCAACGACCCAGTGCGCTTACTTGGCCACACTTTAATTTTATTTACAAATAAGGAAAATCACAAGCGGCTAATTCCCAACGACCCAGTAAGCTAACTTGGCCACACTTTTATTTTATTTACAAATAAGGAAAATCACAAGCGGCTAATTCCCAACGACTTAATGCGCTTACTTGGCCACATTTTTTTTTATTTATTAATTACCAAAAGCCCAAGCGGCTAATTCCCAACGACCCAGTGCGCTTACTTGGCCGCATTTTTCTTTATTTATTAATTACCAAAATCCCAAGCGGCTAATCCCCAACGACCAAGTGCGCTAACTTGGCTGCTTTTTCATTTCATTTATTAAGTACCAAAATCTCAAGCGGCTAATCCCCAACGACCCAGTGCACTAACTTAGCCGCACTTTTATTTTATTAATTAATAAAAAAAATCTCGAGCAGCTAATCCCCAACGACCTAAAGCACTCACTTGGCCGCACTTTTTATTAATTACCGAAATCTCAAGCGGCTAATTTCCAACGACCTATTCTGCTTACTTAGCCGCACTTTTATTTTATTAATTAATAAGACAAGTCTCGAGTTGCTGATCCCAAACGACCCAAAGCACTTACTTGGCCGCACTTTTATTTTATTTTTTGGTGAGAAAAATCTTAAGCGGCTAATCGCCAACGACCCAGCGCGCTTACTTGGCCAAACTTTTATTTTATTAATTAGTAAGAAAAATCTTAAGCAGCTAATCCCCAACGACCCAGTGCGCTTACTTGGCCGCACTTTTAATTTATTAACTATTAAGAAAAATCTCGAGTGGCTAATCCCCAACGACCCAAAGCACTTACTTGGCCGCACTTTTTATTAATTACCAAAATCTCGAGCGGCTAATCCCCAACGACCTAGTGCGCTTACTTGGCCGCACTTTTATTTTATTTATTAATTACCAAAATTCTAAGCGGCTAATCCCCAACGACCCAGTGCGCTGACTTGGCCGCACTTTTATTTTATTAATTATTAAGAAAAATCTCGAGTGGCTAATCTCCAACGACCCAAAGCACTTACTTGGCCGCACTTTTTATTAATTACCAAAATCACAAGCGGCTAATCCCCAACGACCCAGTGCGCCTACTTGGCCGCACTTTTCTTTATTTATTAATTACTAAAATCCCAAGCGGCTAATCCCCAACGACCCAGTGCGCTAACTTGGCCGCACAGTTATTTTATTTATTAATTACCAAAATTCCAAGCGGCTAATCCCCAAAGACCCAGTGCGCTTACTTAGCCACACTTTTATTTTTTTTATTAATAAGAAAAATTTCAAGCGGCTAATCCTCAACGACCCAGTGCGCTTACCAGGCCACACTTTTTTTTATTTATTAATTACCTAAATCCCAAGCGGCTAATCCCCAACAACCAAGTGCGCTAACTTGGCCGCACATTTATTTTTTTTATTAGTAAGAAAAAACTCAAGCGGCTAATCCCCAACGACCTAGTGCGCTTACTTAGCCGTACTTTTATTTTATTTATTGGTAAGAAAAATCTCAAGCGGCTTATCCCCAACGACCTAGTGCGCTTACTTGGCAGCACTTTTATTTTATTTATTAATTACCAAAATCCCAAGCGGCTAATCCTCAACGACCCAGTGCGCTTACTTGGCCGCACTTTTATTTTATTTATTAATAAGACAAATCTCGAGTGGCTAATCCCCAACGACCCAAAGCACTTACTTGGCCGCACTTTTTATTAATTACCAAAATCTCAAGCGGCTAATCCCCAACGACCCAGTGCGCTTACTTGGCCGCACTTTTATTTTATTAATTGATAAGAAAAATCTTAAGTGGCTAATCCCCAACGACCCAAAGCACTTACTTGGCCGCACTTTTAATTAATTACCAAAATCTCAAGCGGCTCATCCCCAACGACCTAGTGCGCTTACTTGGCTGCACTTTTATTTTACTTATTGATTACAAAAATCCCAAGCGGCTAATCCCTAACGACCCAGTGCGCTTACTTGGCCGCCCTTTCAATTAATTACCAAAATCTCAAGCGGCGAATCCCCAACGACCTAGTGCGCTAACTTGGCCGCACTTTTATTTTATTTATTAATTACCAAAATCCCAAGCGGCTAATCCCCAACGACGAAGTGCGCTTACTTAGCCACACTTTTATTCTATTTATTAATAAGAAAAATCTCAAGCAGCTAATCCCCAACGACCCAAAGCACCTACTTGGCCGCACTTTTAATTAATTACCAAAATCTCAAGCGGCTCATCCCCAACGACCCAGTGCGCTTACTTGGCCGCACTTTTCTTTATTTATTAATTACCAAAATCCCAAGCGGCTAATCCCCAACGACCCAGTGCGCTAACTTGGCCACTTTTTTATTTCATTTATTAAGTACCAAAATCTCAAGCGGCTAATCCCCAACGACCCAGTGCACTAACTTAGCCGCACTTTTATTTTATTTATCAATGAAAAAAATCTCGAGCAGCTAATCCCCAACGACCTAAAGCACTCACTTGGCCGCACTTTTTATTAATTACCGAAATCTCAAGTGGCTCATTTCCAACGACCTATTCCGCTTACTTAGCCGCACTTTTATTTTATTAATTAATAAGGAAAGTCTCGAGTTGCTGATCCCCAACGACCCAAAGCACTTACTTGGCCGCACTTTCATTTTATTTTTTGGTAAGAAAAATCTTAAACGGCTTATCCCCAACAACCCAGTGCGCCTACTTGGCCGCACTTTCATTTTATTTATTAGTAAAAAAAATCTCAAGCGGCTAATCCCCAACGACCCAGTGCGCTTACTTGGCCAAACTTTTTTTTTATTTATTGGTAAGAAAAATCTCAAGCAGCTAATCCCCAACGACTTAATGCGCTTACTTGGCCACACTTTTTTTTATTTATTAATTACCAAAATCCTAACCGGCTAATTCCCAACGACCCAGTGCGCTTACTTGGCCACACTTTAATTTAATTTACAAATAAGAAAAATCACAAGCGGCTAATTTCCAACGACCCAGTGCGCTAACTTGGCCACACTTTTATTTTATTTATTAATCACCAAAATCCCAAGCGGCTAATCCCGAACGACCCAGTGCGCTTACTTAGCCACACTTTTATTTTAATTATTAATATGAAAAATCTCAAGCGGCTAATCCCCAACAACCCAGTGCGCCTACTTGGCCGCACTTTTTTATATTTATTAATTACCAAAATCCCAAGCGGCTAATCTTCAACGACCCAGTGCGCTAACTTGGCCGCACATTTATTTTATTTACTAATTACCAAATTTCCAAGCGGCTCATCCCCAACGACCCAAAGCACTTACTTGACCGCACTTTTATTTTATTTATTAATAAAAAAAATCTCGAGTGGCTAATCCCCAACGACCCAAAGCACTTACTTGGCCGCACTTTTTATTAATTACCAAAATCCCAAGCGGCTAATCCTCCACGACCCAGTGCACCTACTTGGCCGCACTTTTCTTTATTGATTGATTACCAAAATCCCAAGCGGCTAATCCCCAACGACCCAGTGCGCTAACTTGGCCGCACATTTATTTTATTTATTAATTACCAAAATCCCAAGCAGCTAATCCCAAAAGACCCAGTGCGCTTACTTAGCCACACTTTTATTTTATTTATTAATAAGAAAAATCTCAAGTGGCTAATCCCTAACGACCCAGTGCGCTTACTAGGCCACACTTTTTTCTAATTATTAATCACCTAAATCCCAAGCAGCTAATCCTCAACGACCCATTGCGCTAACTTAGCCTCACATTTATTTTATTTATTGGTAAGAAAAATCTTAAGCGGCTAATCCCCAACGACCTAGTGCGCTTACTTGGCCGTACTTTTATATTATTTATTGGTAAGAAAAATCTCAAGCGGCTAATCCCTAACGACCTAGTGCGCTTACTTGGCAGCACTTTTATTTTATTTATTAATTACCAAAATCCCAAGCGGCTCATCCCCAACGACCCAGTGCGCTTACTTGGCCGCACTTTTATTTTATTTATTAATAAAAAAAATCTCGAGTGGCTAATCCCCAACGACCCAAAGCACTAACTTGGCCGCACTTTTTATTAATTACCAAAATCTCAAGCGGCTAATCCCCAACGACCCAGTGCGCTTACTTGGCCGCACTTTTATTTTATTAATTAATAAGAAAAATCTCGAGTGGCTAATCCCCAACGACCCAAAGCACTTACTTGGCCGCACTTCATTAATTACCAAAATCTCAAGCGGCTAATCCCCAACGACCTAGTGTGCTTACTTGGCCACACTTTTATTTTATCTACAAATAAGAAAAATCTCAAGCAGCTAATCCCCAACGACCCAGTGCGCTTACTTGGCCGCCCTTTTTTATTTATTGTTAAGAAAAATCTCAAGCGGCTAATCCCTAACGACTTAATGCGCTTACTTGGCCAACCTTTTTTATATTTATTAATTACCAAAATCCCAAGCGGCTAATTCCCAACGACCCAGTGCGCTTACTTGGCCACACTTTAATTTTATTTACAAATAAGGAAAATCACAAGCGGCTAATTCCCAACGACCCAGTAAGCTAACTTGGCCACACTTTTATTTTATTTACAAATAAGGAAAATCACAAGCGGCTAATTCCCAACGACTTAATGCGCTTACTTGGCCACATTTTTTTTTATTTATTAATTACCAAAAGCCCAAGCGGCTAATTCCCAACGACCCAGTGCGCTTACTTGGCCGCATTTTTCTTTATTTATTAATTACCAAAATCCCAAGCGGCTAATCCCCAACGACCAAGTGCGCTAACTTGGCTGCTTTTTCATTTCATTTATTAAGTACCAAAATCTCAAGCGGCTAATCCCCAACGACCCAGTGCACTAACTTAGCCGCACTTTTATTTTATTAATTAATAAAAAAAATCTCGAGCAGCTAATCCCCAACGACCTAAAGCACTCACTTGGCCGCACTTTTTATTAATTACCGAAATCTCAAGCGGCTAATTTCCAACGACCTATTCTGCTTACTTAGCCGCACTTTTATTTTATTAATTAATAAGACAAGTCTCGAGTTGCTGATCCCAAACGACCCAAAGCACTTACTTGGCCGCACTTTTATTTTATTTTTTGGTGAGAAAAATCTTAAGCGGCTAATCGCCAACGACCCAGCGCGCTTACTTGGCCAAACTTTTATTTTATTAATTAGTAAGAAAAATCTTAAGCAGCTAATCCCCAACGACCCAGTGCGCTTACTTGGCCGCACTTTTAATTTATTAACTATTAAGAAAAATCTCGAGTGGCTAATCCCCAACGACCCAAAGCACTTACTTGGCCGCACTTTTTATTAATTACCAAAATCTCGAGCGGCTAATCCCCAACGACCTAGTGCGCTTACTTGGCCGCACTTTTATTTTATTTATTAATTACCAAAATTCTAAGCGGCTAATCCCCAACGACCCAGTGCGCTGACTTGGCCGCACTTTTATTTTATTAATTATTAAGAAAAATCTCGAGTGGCTAATCTCCAACGACCCAAAGCACTTACTTGGCCGCACTTTTTATTAATTACCAAAATCACAAGCGGCTAATCCCCAACGACCCAGTGCGCCTACTTGGCCGCACTTTTCTTTATTTATTAATTACCAAAATCCCAAGCGGCTAATCCCCAACGACCCAGTGCGCTAACTTGGCCGCACATTTATTTTATTTATTAATTACCAAAATTCCAAGCGGCTAATCCCCAAAGACCCAGTGCGCTTACTTAGCCACACTTTTATTTTTTTTATTAATAAGAAAAATTTCAAGCGGCTAATCCTCAACGACCCAGTGCGCTTACCAGGCCACACTTTTTTTTATTTATTAATTACCTAAATCCCAAGCGGCTAATCCCCAACAACCAAGTGCGCTAACTTGGCCGCACATTTATTTTTTTTATTAGTAAGAAAAAACTCAAGCGGCTAATCCCCAACGACCTAGTGCGCTTACTTAGCCGTACTTTTATTTTATTTATTGGTAAGAAAAATCTCAAGCGGCTTATCCCCAACGACCTAGTGCGCTTACTTGGCAGCACTTTTATTTTATTTATTAATTACCAAAATCCCAAGCGGCTAATCCTCAACGACCCAGTGCGCTTACTTGGCCGCACTTTTATTTTATTTATTAATAAGACAAATCTCGAGTGGCTAATCCCCAACGACCCAAAGCACTTACTTGGCCGCACTTTTTATTAATTACCAAAATCTCAAGCGGCTAATCCCCAACGACCCAGTGCGCTTACTTGGCCGCACTTTTATTTTATTAATTGATAAGAAAAATCTTAAGTGGCTAATCCCCAACGACCCAAAGCACTTACTTGGCCGCACTTTTAATTAATTACCAAAATCTCAAGCGGCTCATCCCCAACGACCTAGTGCGCTTACTTGGCTGCACTTTTATTTTACTTATTGATTACAAAAATCCCAAGCGGCTAATCCCTAACGACCCAGTGCGCTTACTTGGCCGCCCTTTCAATTAATTACCAAAATCTCAAGCGGCGAATCCCCAACGACCTAGTGCGCTAACTTGGCCGCACTTTTATTTTATTTATTAATTACCAAAATCCCAAGCGGCTAATCCCCAACGACGAAGTGCGCTTACTTAGCCACACTTTTATTCTATTTATTAATAAGAAAAATCTCAAGCAGCTAATCCCCAACGACCCAAAGCACTTACTTGGCCGCACTTTTAATTAATTACCAAAATCTCAAGCGGCTCATCCCCAACGACCTAGTGCGCTTACTTGGCTGCACTTTTATTTTACTTATTAATTACCAAAATCCCAAGCGGCTAATCCCTAACGACCCAGTGCGCTTACTTGGCCGCCCTTTCAATTAATTACCAAAATCTCAAGCAGATAATCCCCAATGACCCAGTGGGCTTACTTGGCCGCCTTTGTTTTTATTTATTGTTAAGAAAAATCTCAAGCAGCTAATCCCCAACGACTTAATGCGCTTACTTGGCCACACTTTTTTTATTTATTAATTACCAAAATCCCAAGCGGCTAATTCCCAACGACCCAGTGCGCTTACTTTGCCACACTTTAATTTTATTTACAAATAAGGAAAATCACAAGCGGATAATTCCCAACGACCCAGTGTGCTAACTTAGCCACACTTTCATTTTATTAATTAATTACCAAAATCCCAAGCGGCTAATCCCCAACAATCCAGTGCGCTTACTTAGCAACACTTTTATTTTATTTATTAATAAGAAAAATCTCAAGCGGCTAATCCCCAACAACCCAGTGCGCCTACTTGGCCGCACTTTTCTTTATTTATTTATTACCAAAATTCCAAGAGGCTAATCCCCAACGACCCAGTGCGCAAACTTGGCCGCATATTTATTTTATTTATTAATTACCAAAATTCCAAGCGGCTCATCCCCAACGACCCAAAGCACTTACTTGACCGCACTTTTATTTTATTTATTAATTACCAAAATCTCAAGCGGCTAATCCCCAACGACCCAGTGCGCTAACTTAGCCGCACTTTTATTTTATTTATTAATAAAAAAAATCTCGAGTGGCTAATCCCCAACGACCTAGTGCGCTTACTTGGCTGCACTTTTATTTTACTTATTAATTACCAAAATCCCAAGCGGCTAATCCCTAACGACCCAGTGCGCTTACTTGGCCGCCCTTTTAATTAATTACCAAAATCTCAAGCGGCTAATCTCTAACGACCTAGTGCGCTTACTTGGCCACACTTTTATTTTATTTATTAATTACCAAAATCCCAAGCGGCTAATCCCCAACAACGAAGTGCGCTTACTTGGCCACACTTTTATTTTATTTATTAATAAGAAAAATCTCAAGCGGCCAATCCCCAACGACTTAATGCGCTTACTTGGCCAAACTTTTTTTTATTTATTAATTACCAAAATCCCAAGCGGCTAAGTTCCAACGACCCAGTGCGCTTACTTGGCCGCACTTTTCTCTATTTATTAATTACCAAAATCCGAAGCGGCTAATCCCCAACGACCCAGTGCACTAACTTGGCCGTACTTTTATTTTATTCATTGATAAGGAAAATCTCAAGCGGATAATCCCTAATGACCCAGTGGGCTTACTTGGCCACCTTTGTTTTTATTTATTGTTAAGAAAAATCTCAAGCAGCTAATCCCCAACGAATTAATGCGCTTACTTGGCCACACTTTTTTTTATTTATTAATTACCAAAATACCAAGCGGCTAATTCCCAACGACCCAGTGCGCTTACTTGGCCACACTTTAATTTTATTTACAAATCAGGAAAATCACAAGCGGCTAATTCCCAACGACCCAGTGTGCTAACTTGGCCACTATTTTATTTTATTAATTAATTACTAAAATTCCAAGCGGCTAATCCCCAACGACCCAGTGCACTTACTTAGCAACACTTTTATTTTATTTATTAATAAGGAAAATCTCAAGCGGCTAATCCCCAACAACCCAGTGCGCCTACTTGGCCGCACTTTTCTTTATTTATTAATTACCAAAATTCCAAGCGGCTAATCCTCAACGACCCAGTGCACTAACTTGGCCGCACAATTATTTTATTTATTAATTACCGAAATCCCAATTGGCTAATCCCCAACGACCCAGTGCGCTAACTTAGCCGCACTTTTATTCTATTTATCAATAAAAAAAATCTCGAGTGGCTAATCCCCAACGACCCAAAGCACTTACTTGGCCGCACTTTTTATTAATTACCAAAATCTCAAGCGGCTAATCCCTAACGACCCAGTGCACCTACTTGGCCGCACTTTTCTTCATTTATTAATTACCAAAATCCCAAGCGGCTAATCCCCAACGACCCAATGCACTAACTTGGCCGCACATTTATTTTATTTATTAATTACCAAAATCTCAAGCGGCTTATTCCCAAAGGCCCAGTGCGCTCACTTCGCCACACTTTTATTTTATTTATTAATAAGAAAAATCTCAAGCGGCTAATCCCTAACGACCCAGTGCGCTTACTAGGCCACACTTTTTTTTATTTATTACTTACCAAAATTCCAAGCGGCTAATTCCTAACGACCCAGTGCGCTTACTTGGCCACACTTTTATTTTATTTACAAATAAGGAAAATCACAAGCGGCTAATTCCCAACGACCCAGTGCGCTAACTTGGCCACAATTTTATTTTATTAACAAATAACACAAATCTCGAGTGGCTAATCCCCAACGACCCAGTGCGCTTACTTGGCTGCCCTTTTATTTATTTATTGTTAAGAAAAATCTCAAGCGGCTAATCCATAACGACTTAATGCGCTTACTTGGCCACTTTTTTTTTTTTTTATTAATTACCAAAATCCCCAGCATCTATTTCCCAACGACCCAGTGCGCTTACTTGGCCACACTTTTATTTTATTTACAAATAAGAAAAATCTCAAGCGGCTAATCCCCAACGACCCAGTGCGCTTACTTAGCCACACTTTTATTTCATTTACAAATAAGAAAAAACACAAGCGGCTAATTTCCAACGACTTAATGCGCTTACTTGGCCACATTTTTTTTATTTATTAATTACCAAAATCCCAAGCGGCTTATCCCCAACGACCCAGTGCGCTAACTTGGCCGCACTTTTTCTTTATTTATTAAGTACCAAAATCTCGAGAGGCTAATTTCCAACGACCTAGTCCGCTTACTTAGCCGCACTTTTATTTTATTAATTAATAAGAAAAATCTCGAGTTGCTGATCCCCAACGACCCGAAGCACTTACTTGGCCGCACTTTTATTTTAATTTTTGGTAAGAAAAATCTTAAGCGGCTAATCCCCAACAACCCAGTGTGCCTACTTGGCCGCACTTTCATTTTATTTATTGGTAAGAAAAATCTTAAGCGGCTAATCCCCAACAACCCAGTGCGCTTACTTGGCCAAACTTTTATTTTATTTATTAGTAAGAAAAAGCTTAAGCGGCTAATCCCCAACGACCCAGTGCGCTTACTTGGCCGCACTTTTATTTTATTAATTATTAAGAAAAATCTCGAGTGACTAATCCTCAACGACCCAAAGCACTTACTTGGCCGCACTTTTTATTAATTACCAAAATCTCAAGCGGCTAATTTCCAACGACCTAGTGCGCTTACTTGGCCGCACTTTTATTTTATTTATTAATTACCAAAATTCCAAGCGGCTAATCCCCAACGACCCAGTGCGCTAACTTGGCCGCCCTTTTTTTTATTTATTGTTAAGAAAAATCTCAAGCGGCTAATCCCCATCGACTTAATGCGCTCAATTGGCCACACTTGATTTTTATTCATTAATTACCAGAATCCTAAGCGGCTAATTTCCAACGACCCAGTGCGCTTACTTGGCCACACTTTTATTTTATTTACAAATAAGAAAAATCACAAGCGGCTAATTCCCAACGACCCAGTGCGCTTACTTAGCCACACTTTTATTTTATTTACAAATAAGAAAAATCTCAAGTGGCTTATCCCAAACGACCCAGTACGCTTACTTGGCCACCCTTTTTTTATTTATTGTTAAGAAAAATCTTAAGCGGCTAATCCCCAACGATTTAATGCGCTTACTTGGCCACACTTTTTTTTATTTATTAATAACCAAAATCCCAAGCGGCTAATTTCCAACGACCCAGTGCGCTAACTTGGCCGCCCTTTTTTTTATTTATTGTTAAGAAAAAACTCAAGCGGCTAATCCCCAACGAATTAATGCGCTTACTTAGCCACACTTTTTTTTTATTTATTAATTACCAAAATCCCAAGCGGCTAATCCCCACCGACCCAGTGCGCTTACTTGGCAGCACTTTAATTTTATTTATTAATTACCAAAATCCCAAGCGGCTAATCCCGAACGACCCGGTGCGCTAACTTGGCCGCACGTTTATTTTATTTATTAATTACCAAAATCCCAAGCAGCTTATTCCCAAAGACCCAGTGCGCTTACTTCGCCACACTTTTATTTTATTTATTAATAAGAAAAATCTCAAGCGGCTAATCCCCAACGACCCAGTGCGCTGACTAGGCCACACTTTTTTTTATTTATTAATTACCTAAATCCCAAGCGGCTAATCCCCAACGACCCAGTGCGCTAACTTGGCCACACATTTATTTTATTCATTGGTAAGAAAAATCTCAAGCGGCATATCCCCAACGACCTTGTGCGCTTACTTGGCCGCACTTTTATTTTATTAATTAATAAGAAAAATCTCGAGTGGCTAATTCCCAACGACCCAAAGCACTTACTTGGCCGCACTTTCAATTAATTACAAAAATTTCAAGCGGCAAATCCCCAACGACCCAGTGCGCTTACTTGGCCTCACTTTTTTTTATTTATTAATTACCAAAATCCCAAGCGGCTAATCCCTAACGACCCAGTGCGCTAACTTGGCCGCCCTTTTTTTTATTTATTGTTAAGAAAAATCTCAAGCGGCTAATCCCCAACGAGTTAATGCGCTTACTAAGCCACACTTTTTTTTATTTATTAATTACCAAAATCCTAAGCGGCTAATTTCCAACGACCCAGTGCGCTTACTTGGCCACACTTTTATTTTATTTACAAATAAGAAAAATCACAAGCGGCTAGTTCCCAACGACCCAGTGCGCTAACTTCGCCACAATTTTATTTTATTTACAAATAAGAAAAATCTCAGGCAGCTAATCCCCAACGACCCAGTGCGCTTACTTGGCCGCACTTTTATTCTATTAATTAATAAGAAAAATCTCGAGTGGCTAATCCCCAACGACCCAAAGCACTTACTTGGCCGCACTTTCAATTAATTACCAAAATCTCAAGCGGCTAATCCCCAACGACCTAGTGCGCTTACTTGGCCTCACTTTTTTTTATTTATTAATTACCAAAATCCCAAGCGGCTAATCCCCAACGACCCAGTGCGCTAACTTGGCCGCCCTTTTTTTTATTTATTGTTAAGAAAAATCTCAAGCGGCTAATCCCCAACGAGTTAATGCGCTTACTAAGCCACGCTTTTTTTTATTTATTAATTACCAAAATCCCAAGCGGCTAATTCCCAACGACCCAGTGCGCTTACTTGTCCACACTTTTATTTTATTTACAAATAAGGAAAATCACAAGCGGCTAATTCCCAACGATCCAGTGCGCTAACTTGGCCACAATTTTATTTTATTTACAAATAAGTAAAATCTCAAGCGGCTAATCCCCAACGACCTAGTGCGCTTACTTGGCAGCACTTTTATTTTATTTTTTAATTACCAAAATCCAAAGCGGCTAATCCTCAACGACCCAGTGCGCTTACTTGGCCGCACTTTTATTTTATTTATTAATAAGACTAATCTCGAGTGGCTAATCTTCAACGACCCAAAGCACTTACTTGGCCGCACTTTTTATTAATTACCAAAATCTCAAGCGGCTAATCCCCAACGACCCAGTGCGCTTACTTGGCCGCACTTTTATTTTATTAATTGATAAGAAAAATCTTGAGTGGCTAATCCCCAACGACCCAAAGCACTTACTTGGCCGCACTTTTGATTAATTACCAAAATCTCAAGCGGCTAATCCCCAACGACCTAGTGCGCTTACTTGGCCTCACTTTTTTTTATTTATTAATTACCAAAATCCCAAGCGGCTAATCCCCAACGACCCAGTGCGCTAACTTGGCCGCCCTTTTTTTTATTTATTGTTAAGAAAAATCTCAAGCGGCTAATCCCCAACGAGTTAATGCGCTTACTAAGCCACGCTTTTTTTTATTTATTAATTACCAAAATCCCAAGCGGCTAATTCCCAACGACCCAGTGCGCTTACTTGTCCACACTTTTATTTTATTTACAAATAAGGAAAATCACAAGCGGCTAATTCCCAACGATCCAGTGCGCTAACTTGGCCACAATTTTATTTTATTTACAAATAAGTAAAATCTCAAGCGGCTAATCCCCAACGACCTAGTGCGCTTACTTGGCAGCACTTTTATTTTATTTTTTAATTACCAAAATCCAAAGCGGCTAATCCTCAACGACCCAGTGCGCTTACTTGGCCGCACTTTTATTTTATTTATTAATAAGACTAATCTCGAGTGGCTAATCTTCAACGACCCAAAGCACTTACTTGGCCGCACTTTTTATTAATTACCAAAATCTCAAGCGGCTAATCCCCAACGACCCAGTGCGCTTACTTGGCTGCACTTTTATTTTATTAATTGATAAGAAAAATCTTGAGTGGCTAATCCCCAACGACCCAAAGCACTTACTTGGCCGCACTTTTGATTAATTACCAAAATCTCAAGCGGCTAATCCCCAACGACCTAGTGCGCTTACTTGGCTGCACTTTCATTTTACTTATTAATTACCAAAATCCCAAGTGGATAATCCCTAATGACCCAGTGCGCTTACTTGGCCACCCTTTTAATTAATTACCAAAATCTCAAGCGGCTAATCCCCAACGACCTAGTGCGCTTACTTGGCCGCACTTTTATTTTATTTATTAATTACCAAAATCCCAAGCGGCTAATCCCCAACGACGAAGTGCGCTTACTTGGCCACACTTTTATTTTATTTATTAATAAGAAAAATCTCAAGCGGCTAATCCCCAACGACCCAGTGCGCTTACTTGGCCACACTTTAATTTTATTAACAAATAAGGAAAATCACAAGCGGCTTATTCCCAACGACCCAGTGTGCTAACTTGGCCACACTTTTATTTTATTAATTAATTACCAAAATCCCAGGCGGCTAATCCCCAACGACCAAAAGCACTTACTTGACCGCACTTTTATTTTATTTATCAATAAGAAAAATCTCAAGCGGCTAATCCCCAACAACCCAGTGCGCCTACTTGGCCGCACTTTTCTTTATTTATTAATTACCAAAATCCCAAGCGGCTAATTCCCAACGACCCAGTGCACTAACTTGGCCGCAAATTTATTTTAATTATTAATTACCAAAATCCCAAGCGGCTCATCCCCAACGACCTAGTGCGCTAACTAAGCCGCACTTTTATTTTATTTATTAATAAAAAAAATTTCGAGTGGCTAATCCCCAACGACCCAAAGCACTTACTTGGCCGCACTTTTTATTAATTACCAAAATCCCAAGCGGCTAATCCCCAACGACCCAGTGCGCCTACTTGGCCGCACTTTTCTTTATTTATTAATTACCAAAATCCCAAGCGGCTAATTCCCAACGACCCAGTGCACTAACTTGGCCGCACATTTATTTTAATTATTAATTACCAAAATCCCAAGCGGCTCATCCCCAACGACCCAAAGCACTTACTTGACCACACTTTTATTTTATTTATTAATTACCAAAATCTCAAGCGGCTAATCCCCAACGACCCAGTGCGCTAACTTAGCCGCACTTTTAGTTTATTTATTAATAAAAAAGATCTCGAGTGGCTAATCCCCAACGACCCAAAGCACTAACTTGGCCGCACTTTTTATTAATTACCAAAATTCCAAGCGGCTCATCCCCAACGACCCAGTGCGCTTACTAGGCCACACTTTTTTTTATTTATTAATAACCTAAATCCCAAGCGGCTAATCCCCAACGACCCAGTGCGCTAACTTGGTCACACATTTATTTTATTCATTGGTAAGAAAAATCTCAAGCGGCTAATCCCCAACGACCTAGTTCGCTTACTTGGCCGCACTTTTATTTTATTTAATAATAAGAAAAATCTCGAGTGGCTAATCCCCAACGACCCAAAGCACATACTTGGCCGCACTTTTTATTAATTACCAAAATCTCAAGCGGCTAATCCCCAACGACGCAGTGCGCTTACTTGGCCGCACTTTTATTTTATTAATTAAAAAGAAAAATCTCGAGTGGCTAATCCCCAACGACCCAAAGCACTTACTTGGCCGCACTTTTTATTAATTACCAAAATCTCAAGCGGCTAATCCCCAACGACCTAGTGCGCTTACTTGGCCTCACTTTTTTTTATTTATGAATTACCAAAATCCCAAGCGGCTAATCCCCAACGACCCAGTGCGCTAACTTGGCCGCCCTTTTTTCTATTAATTGTTAAGAAAAATCTCAAGCGGCTAATCCCCAACGAGTTAATGCGCTTACTAAGCCACACTTTTTTTTATTCATTAATTACCAAAATCCCAAGCGGCTAATTCCTAACGACCCAGTGCGCTTACTTGGCCACACTTTTATTTTATTTACAAATAAGGAAAATCACAAGCGGCTAATTCCCAACGACCCAGTGCGCTAACTTGGCCACAATTTTATTTTATTTTCAAATAAGAAAAATCTCGAGTGGCTATTCCCCAACGACCCAGTGCGCTTACTTGGCCTCTTTTTTTTTTATTTATTGTTAAGAAAAATCTCAAGCGGCTTATTCTCAACGACTTAATGCGCTTACTTGGCCACTTTTTTTTCTATTTATTAATTACCAAAATCCCAAGCATCTAATTTCCAACGACCCAGTGCACTTACTTGGCCACACTTTTATTTTATTTACAAATAAGAAAAATCTCAAGCGGCTAATTCCCAACGACCCAGTGCGCTTACTTGGCCACACTTTTATTTTATTTACAAATAAGGAAAATCACAAGCGGCTAATTCCCAACGACTTACTGCGCTTACTTGGCCACATTTTTTTTTATTTATTAATTACCAAAATCCCAAGCGGCTAATTCCCAACGACCCAGTGCGCTTACTTGTTCGCACTTTTCTTTATTTATTAATTACCAAAATCCCAAGCGGCTTATCCCCAACGACCCAGTGCGCTAACTTGGCCGCACTTTTTTTTTATTTATTAAGTACCAAAATCTCGAGATGCTAATCCCCAACGACCTAGTGCGCTTACTTGGCCTCACTTTTTTTTATTTATTAATTACCAAAATCCCAAGCGGCTAATCCCCAACGACCCAGTGCGCTAACTTGGCCGCCCTTTTTTTTATTTATTGTTAAGAAAAATCTCAAGCGGCTAATCCCCAACGAGTTAATGCGCTTACTAAGCCACGCTTTTTTTTATTTATCAATTACCAAAATCCCAAGCGGCTAATTCCCAACGACCCAGTGCGCTTACTTGTCCACACTTTTATTTTATTTACAAATAAGGAAAATCACAAGCGGCTAATTCCCAACGATCCAGTGCGCTAACTTGGCCACAATTTTATTTTATTTACAAATAAGTAAAATCTCAAGCGGCTAATCCCCAACGACCTAGTGCGCTTACTTGGCATTACTTTTATTTTATTTTTTAATTACCAAAATCCAAAGCGGCTAATCCTCAATGACCCAGTGCGCTTACTTGGCCGCACTTTTATTTTATTTATTAATAAGACTAATCTCGAGTGGCTAATTTTCAACGACCCAAAGCACTTACTTGGCCGCACTTTTTATTAATTACCAAAATCTCAAGCGGCTAATCCCCAACGACCCAGTGCGCTTACTTGGCCGCACTTTTATTTTATTAATTGATAAGAAAAATCTTGAGTGGCTAATCCCCAACGACCCAAAGCACTTACTTGGCCGCACTTTTGATTAATTACCAAAATCTCAAGCGGCTAATCCCCAACGACCTAGTGCGCTTACTTGGCCTCACTTTTTTTTATTTATTAATTACCAAAATCCCAAGCGGCTAATCCCCAACGACCCAGTGCGCTAACTTGGCCGCCCTTTTTTTTATTTATTGTTAAGAAAAATCTCAAGCGGCTAATCCCCAACGAGTTAATGCGCTTACTAAGCCACGCTTTTTTTTATTTATTAATTACCAAAATCCCAAGCGGCTAATTCCCAACGACCCAGTGCGCTTACTTGTCCACACTTTTATTTTATTTACAAATAAGGAAAATCACAAGCGGCTAATTCCCAACGATCCAGTGCGCTAACTTGGCCACAATTTTATTTTATTTACAAATAAGTAAAATCTCAAGCGGCTAATCCCCAACGACCTAGTGCGCTTACTTGGCAGCACTTTTATTTTATTTTTTAATTACCAAAATCCAAAGCGGCTAATCCTCAACGACCCAGTGCGCTTACTTGGCCGCACTTTTATTTTATTTATTAATAAGACTAATCTCGAGTGGCTAATCTTCAACGACCCAAAGCACTTACTTGGCCGCACTTTTTATTAATTACCAAAATCTCAAGCGGCTAATCCCCAACGACCCAGTGCGCTTACTTGGCCGCACTTTTATTTTATTAATTGATAAGAAAAATCTTGAGTGGCTAATCCCCAACGACCCAAAGCACTTACTTGTCCGCACTTTTGATTAATTACCAAAATCTCAAGCGGCTAATCCCCAACGACCTAGTGCGCTTACTTGGCTGCACTTTCATTTTACTTATTAATTACCAAAATCCCAAGTGGATAATCCCTAATGACCCAGTGCGCTTACTTGGCCACCCTTTTAATTAATTACCAAAATCTCAAGCGGCTAATCCCCAACGACCTAGTGCGCTTACTTTACCGCACTTTTATTTTATTTATTAATTACCAAAATCCCAAGCGGCTAATCCCCAACGACGAAGTGCGCTTACTTGGCCACACTTTTATTTTATTTATTAATAAGAAAAATCTTAAGCGGCTAATCCCCAACGACTTTATGCGCTTACTTGGCCACACTTTTTTTTATTTATTAATTACCAAAATCCCAAGCGGCTAATTTCCAACAACCCAGTGCGCTTACTTGGCCGCACTTTTCTTTATTTATTATTTACCAAAATCCGAAGCGGCTAATCCCCAACGACCCAGTGCACTAACTTTGCCGTACTTTTATTTTATTTATTGATAAGAAAAATCTCAAGCGGATAATCCCCAATGACCCAGTGGGCTTACTTGGCCGCCTTTGTTTTTATTTATTGTTAAGAAAAATCTCAAGCAGCTAATCCCCAACGACTTAATGCGCTTACTTGGCCACACTTTTTTTTATTTATTAATTACCAAAATCCCAAGCGGCTAATTCCCAACGACCCAGTGCGCTTACTTGGCCACACTTTAATTTTATTAACAAATAAGGAAAATCACAAGCGGCTTATTCCCAACGACCCAGTGTGCTAACTTGGCCACACTTTTATTTTATTAATTAATTACCAAAATCCCAGGCGGCTAATCCCCAACGACCAAAAGCACTTACTTGACCGCACTTTTATTTTATTTATTAATAAGAAAAATCTCAAGCGGCTAATCCCCAACAACCCAGTGCGCCTACTTGGCCGCACTTTCCTTTATTTATTAATTACCAAAATCCCAAGCGGCTAATTCCCAACGACCCAGTGCACTAACTTGGCCGCAAATTTATTTTAATTATTAATTACCAAAATCCCAAGCGGCTCATCCCCAACGACCTAGTGCGCTAACTAAGCCGCACTTTTATTTTATTTATTAATAAAAAAAATTTCGAGTGGCTAATCCCCAACGACCCAAAGCACTTACTTGGCCGCACTTTTTATTAATTACCAAAATCCCAAGCGGCTAATCCCCAACGACCCAGTGCGCCTACTTGGCCGCACTTTTCATTATTTATTAATTACCAAAATCCCAAGCGGCTAATTCCCAACGACCCAGTGCACTAACTTAGCCGCACATTTATTTTAATTATTAATTACCAAAATCCCAAGCGGCTCATCCCCAACGACCCAAAGCACTTACTTGACCACACTTTTATTTTATTCATTAATTACCAAAATCTCAAGCGGCTAATCCCCAACGACCCAGTGCGCTAACTTAGCCGCACTTTTAGTTTATTTATTGATAAAAAAAATCTCGAGTGGCTAATCCCCAACGACCCAAAGCACTAACTTGGCCGCACTTTTTATTAATTACCAAAATCCCAAGCGGCTAATCCCCAACGACCCAGTGCGCTTACTAGGCCACACTTTTTTTTATTTATTAATAACCTAAATCCCAAGCAGCTAATCCCCAACGACCCAGTGCGCTAACTTGGTCACACATTTATTTTATTCATTGGTAAGAAAAATCTCAAGCGGCTAATCCCCAACGACCTAGTTCGCTTACTTGGCCGCACTTCTATTTTATTTAATAATAAGAAAAATCTCGAGTGGCTAATCCCCAACGACCCAAAGCACATACTTGGCCGCACTTTTTATTAATTACCAAAATCTCAAGCGGCTAATCCCCAACGACGCAGTGCGCTTACTTGGCCGCACTTTTATTTTATTAATTAGAAAGAAAAATCTCGAGTGGCTAATCCCCAACGACCCAAAGCACTTACTTGGCCGCACTTTTTATTAATTACCAAAATCTCAAGCGGCTAATCCCCAACGACCTAGTGCGCTTACTTGGCCTCACTTTTTTTTATTTATGAATTACCAAAATCCCAAGCGGCTAATCCCCAACGACCCAGTGCGCTAACTTGGCCGCCCTTTTTTTTATTAATTGTTAAGAAAAATCTCAAGCGGCTAATCCCCAACGAGTTAATGCGCTTACTAAGCCACACTTTTTTTTATTCATTAATTACTAAAATCCCAAGCGGCTAATTCCTAACGACCCAGTGCGCTTACTTGGCCACACTTTTATTTTATTTACAAATAAGGAAAATCACAAGCGGCTAATTCCCAACGACCCAGTGCGCTAACTTGGCCACAATTTTATTTTATTTTCAAATAAGAAAAATCTCGAGTGGCTATTCCCCAACGACCCAGTGCGCTTACTTGGCCTCTTTTTTTTTTATTTATTGTTAAGAAAAATCTCAAGCGGCTAATTCCCAACGACTTAATGCGCTTACTTGGCCACTTTTTTTTTTATTTATTAATTACCAAAATCCCAAGCATCTAATTCCCAACGACCCAGTGCACTTACTTGGCCACACTTTTATTTTATTTACAAATAAGAAAAATCTCAAGCGGCTAATTCCCAACGACCCAGTGCGCTTACTTGGCCACACTTTTATTTTATTTACAAATAAGGAAAATCACAAGCGGCTAATTCCCAACGACTTACTGCGCTTACTTGGCCACATTTTTTTTTATTTATTAATTACCAAAATCCCAAGCGGCTAATTCCCAACGACCCAGTGCGCTTACTTGTTCGCACTTTTCTTTATTTATTAATTACCAAAATCCCAAGCGGCTTATCCCCAACGACCCAGTGCGCTAACTTGGCCGCACTTTTTTTTTATTTATTAAGTACCAAAATCTCGAGCGGCTAATCCCCAACGACCCAGTGCACTAACTTAGCCGCACTTTTATTTTATTCATTAATAAAAAAAATCTCGAGCAGCTAATCCCCAACGACCTAAAGCACTCACTTGGCCGCACTTTTTATTAATTACCAAAATCTCAAGCGGATAATTTCCAACGACCTAGTCCGCTTACTTAGCCGCACTTTTATTTTATTAATTAATAAGAAAAATTTTGAGTGGCTAATCCCCAACGACCCAGTGCGCTTACTTTGCCGCACTTTTATTTTATTAATTATTAAGAAAAATCTCGAGTTGCTGATCTCCAACGACCCAAAGCACTTACTTGGACGCACTTTTAATTTATTAATTAATAAGAAAAATCTCGAGTTGCTGATCATCAACGACCCAAAGCACTTACTTGGCCGCACTTTTATTTTAATTTTTGGTAAGAAAAATCTTAAGCGGCTAATCCCCAACAACCAAGTGCGCCTATTTGGCCGCACTTTCATTTTATTTATTGGTAAGAAAAATCTTAAGCGGCTAATCCCCAACGACCCAGTGCGCTTACTTGGCCAAACTTTTATTTCATTTATTAGTAAGAAAAAGCTTAAGCGGCTAATCCCCAACGACCCAGTGCGCTTACTTGGCCGCACTTTTATTTTATTAATTATTAGGAAAAATCTCGAGTGGCTAATCCTCAACAACCCAAAGCACTTACTTGGCCGCACTTTTTATTAATTACCAAAATCTCAAGCGGCTAATCCCCAACGACATAGTGCGCTTACTTAGCCGCACTTTTATTTTATTTATTAATTACACAAATTCCAAGCGGCTAATCCCCAACGACCCAGTGCGCTTACTTGGCCGCCCTTTTTTTTATTTACAAATAAGAAAAATCACAAGCGGCTAATTCCCAACGACCCAGTGCGCTTACTTGGCCACACTTTTATTTTATTTATAAATAAGAAGAATCTCAAGCGGCTAATACCCAACGACTTAATGCGCTTACTTGGCCACACTTTTTTTTATTTGTTAATAACCAAAATCTCAAGCGGCTAATTTCCAACGACCCAGTGCGCTAACTTGGCCGCCCTTTTTTTTATTTATTGTTAAGAAAAATCTCAAGCGGCTAATCCCCAACGAGTTAATGCGCTTACTTAGCCACACTTTTTTTTTATTTATTAATTACCAAAATCCCAAGCGGCTAATCGTCAACGACCCAGTGCGGTTACTTGGCAGCACTTTTATTTTATTTATTAATTACCAAAATCCCAAGCGGCTAATCCCCAACGACCCAGTGCGCTAACTTGGCAGCACGTTTATTTTATTTATTAATTACCAAAATCCCAAGCGGCTTATCCCCAAAGACCCAGTGCGCTTACTTCGCCACACTTTTATTTTATTTATTAATAAGAAAAATCTCAAGCGGCTAATCTTCAACGACTTAGTGCGCTTACTAGGCCACACTTTTTTTTATTTATTAATTACATAAATCCCAAGCGGCTAAACCCCAACGACCCAGTGCGCTATTTTGGCCACACATTTATTTTATTCATTGGTGAGAAAAATCTTAAGCGGCTAATCCCCAACGACCTAGTGCGCTTACTTGGCCGCACTTTTATTTTATTTATTAATAAAAAAAACCTCGAGTGGCTAATCCCAAACGACCCAAAGCACTTACTTGGCTGCACTTTTTATTAATTACCAAAATTTCAAGCGGCTAATCCCCAACGACCCAGTGCGCTTACTTGGCCCCACTTTTATTTTATTAATTAATAAGAAAAATCTCGAGTGGCTAATCCCCAACGACCCAAAGCACTTACTTGGCCGCACTTTTAATTAATTACCAGAATCTCAAGCGGCTAATCCCCAACGACCTAGTGCGCTTACTTGGCCTCACTTTTTTTTATTTATTAATTACCAAAATCTCAAACGGCTTATCCCCAACGACCCAGTGCGCTAACTTGGCCGCCCTTTTTTTTATTTATTGTTAAGAAAAATCTCAAGCGGCTAATCCCCAACGAGTAAATGCGCTTACTAAGCCACACTTTTTTTTATTTATTAATTACCAAAATCCCAAGCGGCTAATTCCCAACGACCCAGTACGCTTACTTGGCCACACTTTTATTTTATTTACAAATAAGGAAAATCACAAGTGGCTAATTCCCAACGACCCAGTGCGCTTACTTGGCCACAATTTTATTTTATTTACAAATAAGAAAAATCTCAAGCGGCTAATTTGCAACGACCCAGTGCGCTTACTTGGCCGCCCTTTTTTTTATTTATTGTTAAGAAAAATCTCAAGCAGCTAATCCCCAACGTCTTTATGCGCTTACTTGGCCACTTTTTTTTTTATTTATTAATTACCAAAATCCTAAGCATCTAATTTCCAACGACCCAGTGCGCTTACTTGGCCACACTTTTATTTTATTTACAAATAAGAAAAATCTCAAGCGGCTAATCCCCAACGACCCAGTGCGCTTACATGGCCACACTTTTATTTTATTTACAAATAAGAAAAATCACAAGCGGCTAATTCCCAAAGACTTAATGCGCTTACTTGGCCACATTTTCTTTTATTTATTAATTACCAAAATCCCAAGCGGCTTATCCCCAACGACCCAGTGCGCTAACTTGGCCGCACTTTTTTTTTATTTATTAAGTACCAAAATCTCGAGCGGCTAATCCCCAACGTTACAGTGCACTAACTTAGCTGCACTTTTATTTTATTTATTAATAAAAAAAATCTCGAGCAGCTAATCCCAAACGACCTAAAGCACTCACTTGGCCGCACTTTTTATTAATTACCGAAATCTCAAGCGGATAATTTCCAACGACCTAGTCCGCTTACTTAGCCGCACTTTTATTTTATTAATTAATAAGAAAAATTTCGAGTGGCTGATCCCCAACGACCCAGTGCGCTTACTTCGCAACACTTTTATTTTATTTATTAATAAGAAAAATCTCAAGCGGTTAATCCCCAACAACCCAGTGCGCTTACTTGGCCAAACTTTCATTTTATTCATTAGTAAGAAAAAGCTTAAGCGGCTAATCCCCAACGACCCAGTGTGCTTACTTGGCCGCACTTTTATTTTATAAATTGTTAAGAAAAATCTCGAGTGGCTAATCCTCAACAACCCAAAGCACTTACTTGGCCGCAGTTTTTATTAATTACCAAAATCTCAAGCGGCTAATCCCCAACGACCTAGTGCGCTTACACGGCCGCACTTTTATTTTATTTATTAATTACCAAAATTCCAAGCGGCTAATCCCCAATGACCCAGTGCGCTAACTTGGCCGCCCTTTTTTTTATTTATTGTTAAGAAAAATCTCAAGCGGCTAATCCCCAACGACTTAATGCGCTTACTTGGCCACACTTTTTTTTATTCATTAATTACCAAAATCCCAAGCGGCTAATTCACAACGACCCAGTGCGCTTACTTGGCCACACTTTTATTTTATTTACAAATAAGAAAAATCACAAGCGGCTAATTCCCAACGACCCAGTGCGCTTACTTGGCCACACTTTTATTTTATTTATAAATAAGAAAAATCTCAAGCGGCTTATCCCAAACGACCCAGTGCGCTTACTTGGCCACCCTTTTTTTATTTATTGTTAAGAAAAATCTTAAGCGGCTTATCCCCAACGACTTAATGCGCTTACTTGGCCGCACTTTTATTTTATTAATTAATAAGAAAAATCTCGAGTTGCTGATCCCCAACGACCCAAAGCACTTACTTGGCCGCACTTTTATTTTAATTTTTGGTAAGAAAAATCTTAAGCGGCTAATCCCCAACAACCAAGTGCGCCTACTTGGCCGCACTTTCATTTTATTTATTGGTAAGGAAAATCTCAAGCGGCTAATCCTCAACAACCCAGTGCGCTTACTTGGCCACACTTTTATTTTATTTACAAATAAGAAAAATCACAAGCGGCTAATTCCCAACGACCCAGTGCGCTTACTTGGCCGCACTTTTATTTTATTAATTAATAAGAAAAATCTCGAGTTGCTGATCCTCAACGACCCAAAGCACTTACTTGGCCGCACTTTTAATTAATTACCAAAATCTCAAGCGGCTAATTCCCAACGACCTAGTGCGCTTACTTGGCCGCACTTTTATTTTATTTACAAATAAGAAAAATCACAAGCGGCTAATTCCCAACGACCCAGTGCGCTTACTTGGCCGCACTTTTATGTTATTAAATAATAAGAAAAATCTCGAGTTGCTGATCCTCAACGACCCAAAGCACTTACTTGGCCGCACTTTTAATTAATTACCAAAATCTCAAGCGGCTAATTCCCAACGACCTAGTGCGCTTACTTGGCCGCACTTTTATTTTATTTATTAATTACCAAAATTCCAAGCGGCTAATCCCCAACGACCCAGTGCGCTAACTTGGCCGCCCTTTTTTTTATTTATTTTTAAGAAAAATCTCAAGCGGCTAATCCCCAACGACTTAATGCGCTTACTTGGCCACACTTTTTTATTCATTAATTACCAAAATCCCAAGCGGCTAATTTCCAACGACCCAGTGCGCTAACTTGGCCGCCCTTTTTTTTATTTATTGTTAAGAAAAATCTCAAGCGGCTAATCCCCAACGACTTAATGTGCTTACTTGGCCACATTTTTTTTTATTTATTAATTACCAAAATCCCAAGCGGCTAATTCCCAACGACCCAGTGCGCTTGCTTGTTCGCACTTTTCTTTATTTATTAATTACCAAAATCCCAAGCGGCTTATCCCCAACGACCCAGTGCGCTAACTTGGCCGCACTTTTTTTTTATTTATTAAGAACCAAAATCTCGAGCGGCTAATCCCCAACGTTCCAGTGCACTAACTTAGCCGCACTTTTATTTTATTTATTAATAAAAAAAATCTCGAGCAGCTAATCCCCAACGACCTAAAGCACTCACTTGGCCGCACTTTTTATTATTTACCGAAATCTCAAGCGGATAATTTCCAACGACCTAGTCCGCTTACTTAGCCGCACTTTTTTTTTATTAATTAATAAGAAAAATTTTGAGTTGCTAATTCCCAACGACCCAGTGCGCTTACTTGGCCGCACTTTTATTTAAATTTTTGGTGAGAAAAATCTTAAGCGGCTAATCCCCAACAACCAAGTGCGCCTACTTGGCCGCACTTTCATTTCATTTATTGGTAAGGAAAATCTCAAGCGGCTAATCCCCAACAACCCAGTGCGCTTACTTGGCCAAACTTTTATTTTATTTATTAGTAAGAAAAAGCTTAAGCGGCTTATCTCCAACGACCCAGTGCGCTTACTTGGCCGCACTTTTATTTTATTTATTAATAAAAAAAATCTCAAGTGGCTAATCTTCAACGACCCAAAGCACTTACTTGGCCGCACTTTTTATTAATTACCAAAATCTCAAGCGGCTAATCCCCAACGACCCAGTGCGCGTACTTGGCCGCACTTTTATTTTATTAATTAATAAGAAAAATCTCGAGTGGCTAATCCCCAACGACCCAAAGCACTTACTTGGCCGCACTTTCGATTAATTACCAAAATCTCAAGCGGCTAATCCCCAACGACCTAGTGCGCTTACTTGGCCTCACTTTTTTTTATTCATTAATTACCAAAATCCCAAGCGGCTAATCCCCAACGACCCAGTGCACTAACTTGGCCGCCTTTTTTTTTATTTATTGTTAAGAAAAATCTCAAGCGGCTAATCCCCAACGAAATAATGCACTTACTAAGCCACACTGTTTTTTATTTATTAATTACCAAAATCCTAAGCGGCTAATTTCCAACGACCCAGTGCGCTTACTTGGCCACAATTTTATTATATTTGCAAATAAGAAAAATCTCAAGCGGCTATTTCCCAACGACCCAGTGCGGTAACTTGGCTGCCCTTTTTTTTATTTATTGTTAAGAAAAATCTCAAGCGGCTAATCCCCAACGAGTTAATGCACTTACTTAGCCACACTTTTTTTTTATCTATTAATTACCAAAATCCCAAGCGGCTAATCCCCAACGACCCAGTGCGCTTACTTGGCAGCACTTTTATTTTATTTATTAATTACCAAAATCCCAAGCGGCTAATCCCTAACGACCCAGTGCGCTAACTTGGCCGCACGTTTATTTTATTTATTAATTACCAAAATCCCAAGCGGCTTATCCCCAAAGACCCAGTGCGCTTTCTTCGCAACACTTTTATTTTATTTATTAATAAGAAAAATCTCAAGCGGTTAATCCCCAACGACCCAGTGCGCTTACTAGGCCACACTTTTTTTTATTTATTGATTTTCTAAATCCCAAGCGGCTAATTCCCAACGACCCAGTGCGCTAACTTGGCCACACATTTATTTTATTCATTGGTAAGAAAAATCTCAAGCGGCTAATCCCCAACGACCTAGTGCGCTTACTTGGCCGCACTTTTATTTTATTTATTAATAAAAAAAATCTCGAGTGGCTAATCTTCAACGACCCAAAGCACTTACTTGGCCGCACTTTTTATTAATTACCAAAATCTCAAGCGGCTAATCCCCAACGACCCAATGCGCTTACTTGGCCGCACTTTTATTTTATCAATTAATAAGAAAAATCTCGAGTGGCTAATCCCCAACGACCCAAAGCACTTACTTGGCCGCACTTTTAATTAATCACTAAATTCTCAAGCGGCTAATCCCCAACGACCTAGTGCGCTTACTTGGCCTCACTTTTTTTTATTTATTAATTACCAAAATCCCAAGCGGCTAATCCCCAACGACCCAGTGCACTAACTTGGCCGCCCTTTTTTTTATTTATTGTTAAGAAAAATCTCAAGCGGCTAATCCCCAACGAAATAATGCGCTTACTAAGCCACACTTTTTTTTATTTATTAATTACCAAAATCCTAAGCGGCTAATTCCCAACGACCCAGTGCGCTTACTTGGCCACACTTTTATTTTATTTACAAATAAGGAAAATCACAAGCGGCTAATTCCAAACGACCCAGTGCGCTAACTTAGCCACAATTTTATTTTATTTGCAAATAAGAAAAATCTCAAGCGGCTAATTCCCAACGACCCCGTGCGGTAACTTCGCTGCCCTTTATTTTATTTATTGTTAAGAAAAATCTCAAGCGGCTAATCCCCAACGAGTTAATGCACTTACTTAGCCACACTTTTTTTTTATCTATTAATTACCAAAATCCCAAGCGGCTAATCCCCAACGACCCAGTGCGCTTACTTGGCAGCACTTTTATTTTATTTATTAAATACCAAAATCCCAAGCGGCTAATCCCTAACGACCCAGTGCGCTAACTTGGCCGCACGTTTATTTTATTTATTAATTACCAAAATCCCAAGCGGCTTATCCCCAAAGACCCAGTGCGCTTACTTCGCAACACTGTTATTTTATTTATTAATAAGAAAAATCTCAAGCGGTTAATCCCCAACGACCCAGTGCGCTTACTAGGCCACACTTTTTTTTATTTATTGATTACCTAAATCCCAAGCGGCTAATCCCCAACGACCCAGTGCGCTAACTTGGCCACACATTTATTTTATTCATTGGTAAGAAAAATCTCAAGCGGCTAATCCCCAACGACCTAGTGCGCTTACTTGGCCGCACTTTTATTTTATTTATTAATTAAAAAAATCTCGAGTGGCTAATCTTCAACGACCCAAAGCACTTACTTGGCCGCACTTTTTATCAATTACCTAAATCTCAAGCGGCTAATCCCCAACGACCTAGTGCGCTTACTTGGCCGCACTTTTATTTTATCAATTAATAAGAAAAATCTCGAGTGGCTAATCCCCAACGACCCAAAGCACTTACTTGGCCGCACTTACAATTAATCACCAAAATCTCAAGCGGCTAATCCCCAACGACCTAGTGCGCTTACTTGGCCTCACTTTTTTTTATTTATTAATTACCAAAATCCCAAGCGGCTAATCCCCAACGACCCAGTGCACTAACTTGGCCGCCCTTTTTTTTATTTATTGTTAAGAAAAATCTCAAGTGGCTAATCCCCAACGAAATAATGCGCTTACTAAGCCACACTTTTTTTTATTTATTAATTACCAAAATCCTAAGCGGCTAATTCCCAACGACCCAGTGCGCTTACTTGGCCACACTTTAATTTTATTAACAAATAAGGAAAATCACAAGCGGCTTATTCCCAACGACCCAGTGTGCTAATTTGGCCACACTTTTATTTTATTAATTAATTACCAAAATCCCAGGCGGCTAATCCCCAACGACCCAGTGCGCTAACTTAGCCGCACTTTTAGTTTATTTATTAATAAAAAAAATCTCGAGTGGCTAATCCCCAACGACCCAAAGCACTAACTTGGCCGCACTTTTTATTAATTACCAAAATCCCAAGCGGCTAATCCCCAACGACCCAGTGCGCTTACTAGGCCACACTTTTTTTTATTTATTAATAACCTAAATCCCAAGCGGCTAATCCCCAACGACCCAGTGCGCTTACTAAGCCACACTTTTTTTTATTTATTAATTACCAAAATCCCAAGCGGCTAATCCCCAACGACCCAGTGCGCCTACTTGGCCGCACTTTTCTTTATTTATTAATCACCAAAATCCCAAGCGGCTAATTCCCAACGACCCAGTGCACTAACTTGGCCGCACATTTATTTTAATTAATAATTACCAAAATCCCAAGCGGCTCATCCCCAACGACCCAAAGCACTTACTTGACCACACTTTTATTTTATTTATTAATTACCAAAATCTCAAGCGGCTAATCCCCAACGACCCAGTGCGCTAACTTAGCCGCACTTTTAGTTTATTTATTAATAAAAAAAATCTCGAGTGGCTAATCCCCAACGACCCAAAGCACTAACTTGGCCGCACTTTTTATTAATTACCAAAATCCCAAGCGGCTAATCCCCAACGACCCAGTGCGCTTACTAGGCCACACTTTTTTTTATTTATTAATAACCTAAATCCCAAGCGGCTAATCCCCAACGACCCAGTGCGCTAACTTGGTCACACATTTATTTTATTCATTGGTAAGAAAAATCTCAAGCGGCTAATCCCCAACGACCTAGTTCGCTTACTTGGCCGCACTTTTATTTTATTTAATAATAAGAAAAATCTCGAGTGGCTAATCCCCAACGACCCAAAGCACATACTTGGCCGCACTTTTTATTAATTACCAAAATCTCAAGCGGCTAATCCCCAACGACGCAGTGCGCTTACTTGGCCGCACTTTTATTTTATTAATTAAAAAGAAAAATCTCGAGTGGCTAATCCCCAACGACCCAAAGCACTTACTTGGCCGCACTTTTTATTAATTACCAAAATCTCAAGCGGCTAATCCCCAACGACCTAGTGCGCTTACTTGGCCTCACTTTTTTTTATTTATTAATTACCAAAATCCCAAGCGGCTAATCCCCAACGACCCAGTGCACTAACTTGGCCGCCTTTTTTTTTATTTATTGTTAAGAAAAATCTCAAGCGGCTAATCCCCAACGAAATAATGCACTTACTAAGCCACACTGTTTTTTATTTATTAATTACCAAAATCCTAAGCGGCTAATTTACAACGACCCAGTGCGCTTACTTGGCCACAATTTTATTATATTTGCAAATAAGAAAAATCTCAAGCGGCTATTTCCCAACGACCCAGTGCGGTAACTTGGCTGCCCTTTTTTTTATTTATTGTTAAGAAAAATCTCAAGCGGCTAATCCCCAACGAGTTAATGCACTCACTTAGCCACACTTTTTTTTTATCTATTAATTACCAAAATCCCAAGCGGCTAATCCCTAACGACCCAGTGCGCTAACTTGGCCGCACGTTTATTTTATTTATTAATTACCAAAATCCCAAGCGGCTTATCCCCAAAGACCCAGTGCGCTTACTTCGCAACACTTTTATTTTATTTATTAATAAGAAAAATCTCAAGCGGTTAATCCCCAACGACCCAGTGCGCTTACTAGGCCACACTTTTTTTTATTTATTGATTACCTAAATCCCAAGCGGCTAATTCCCAACGACCCAGTGCGCTTACTTGGCCACAATTTTATTATATTTGCAAATAAGAAAAATCTCAAGCGGCTATTTCCCAACGACCCAGTGCGGTAACTTGGCTGCCCTTTTTTTTATTTTTTGTTAAGAAAAATCTCAAGCGGCTAATCCCTAACGAGTTAATGCACTTACTTAGCCACACTTTTTTTTTATCTATTAATTACCAAAATCCCAAGTGGCTTATCCCCAAAGACCCAGTGCGCTTACTTCGCAACACTTTTATTTTATTCATTGGTAAGAAAAATCTCAAGCGGCTAATCCCCAACGACCTAGTGCGCTTACTTGGCCGCACTTTTATTTTATTTATTAATAAAAAAAATCTCGAGTGGCTAATCTTCAACGACCCAAAGCACTTACTTGGCCGCACTTTTTATTAATTACCAAAATCTCAAGCGGCTAATCCCCAACGACCCAGTGCGCTTACTTGGCCGCACTTTTATTTTATCAATTAATAAGAAAAATCTCGAGTGGCTAATCCCCAACGACCCAAAGCACTTACTTGGCCGCACTTTCAATTAATCACTAAAATCTCAAGCGGCTAATCCCCAACGACCTAGTGCGCTTACTTGGCCTCACTTTTTTTTATTTATTAATTACCAAAATCCCAAGCGGCTAATTCCCAACGACCCAGTGCACTAACTTGGCCGCCCTTTTTTTTATTTATTGTTAAGAAAAATCTCAAGCGGCTAATCCCCAACGAAATAATGCGCTTACTAAGCCACACTTTTTTTTATTTATTAATTACCAAAATCCTAAGCGGCTAATTCCCAACGACCCAGTGCGCTTACTTGGCCACACTTTTATTTTATTTACAAATAAAGAAAATCACAAGCGGCTAATTCCAAACGACCCAGTGCGCTAACTTAGACACAATTTTATTTTATTTGCAAATAAGAAAAATCTCAAGCGGCTAATTCCCAACGACCCCGTGCGGTAACTTGGCTGCCCTTTATTTTATTTATTGTTAAGAAAAATCTCAAGCGGCTAATCCCCAACGAGTTAATGCACTTACTTAGCCACACTTTTTTTTTATCTATTAATTACCAAAATCCCAAGCGGCTAATCCCCAACGACCCAGTGCGCTTACTTGGCAGCACTTTTATTTTATTTATTAATTACCAAAATCCCAAGCGGCTAATCCCTAACGACCCAGTGCGCTAACTTGGCCGCACGTTTATTTTATTTATTAATTACCAAAATCCCAAGCGGCTTATCCCCAAAGACCCAGTGCGCTTACTTCGCAACACTGTTATTTTATTTATTAATAAGAAAAATCTCAAGCGGTTAATCCCCAACGACCCAGTGCGCTTACTAGGCCACACTTTTTTTTATTTATTGATTACCTAAATCCCAAGCGGCTAATCCTCAACGACCCAGTGCGCTAACTTGGCCACACATTTATTTTATTCATTGGTAAGAAAAATCTCAAGCGGCTAATCCCCAACGACCTAGTGCGCTTACTTGGCCGCACTTTTATTTTATTTATTAATTAAAAAAATCTCGAGTGGCTAATCTTCAACGACCCAAAGCACTTACTTGGCCGCACTTTTTATTAATTACCTAAATCTCAAGCGGCTAATCCCCAACGACCTAGTGCGCTTACTTGGCCGCACTTTTATTTTATCAATTAATAAGAAAAATCTCGAGTGGCTAATCCCCAACGACCCAAAGCACTTACTTGGCCGCACTTTCAATTAATCACCAAAATCTCAAGCGGCTAATCCCCAACGACCTAGTGCGCTTACTTGGCCTCACTTTTTTTTATTTATTAATTACCAAAATCCCAAGCGGCTAATCCCAAACGACCCAGTGCACTAACTTGGCCGCCCTTTTTTTTATTTATTGTTAAGAAAAATCTCAAGTGGCTAATCCCCAACGAAATAATGCGCTTACTAAGCCACACTTTTTTTTATTTATTAATTACCAAAATCCTAAGCGGCTAATTCCCAACGACCCAGTGCGCTTACTTGGCCACACTTTAATTTTATTAACAAATAAGGAAAATCACAAGCGGCTTATTCCCAACGACCCAGTGTGCTAACTTGGCCACACTTTTATTTTATTAATTAATTACCAAAATCCCAGGCGGCTAATCCCCAACGACCAAAAGCACTTACTTGACCGCACTTTTATTTTATTTATTAATAAGAAAAATCTCAAGCGGCTAATTCCCAACAACCCAGTGCGCCTACTTGGCCGCACTTTTCTTTATTTATTAATTACCAAAATCCCAAGCGGCTAATTCCCAACGACCCAGTGCACTAACTTGGCCGCAAATTTATTTTAATTATTAATTACCAAAATCCCAAGCGGCTCATCCCCAACGACCTAGTGCGCTAACTAAGCCGCACTTTTATTTTATTTATTAATAAAAAAAATTTCGAGTGGCTAATCCCCAACGACCCAAAGCACTTACCCTGCCGCACTTTTTATTAATTACCAAAATCCCAAGCGGCTAATCCCCAACGACCCAGTGCGCCTACTTGGCCGCACTTTTCTTTATTTATTAATTACCAAAATCCCAAGTGGCTAATTCCCAACGACCCAGTGCACTAACTTGGCCGCACATTTATTTTAATTATTAATTACCAAAATCCCAAGCGGCTCATCCCCAACGACCCAAAGCACTTACTTGACCACACTTTTATTTTATTTATTAATTACCAAAATCTCAAGCGGCTAATCCCCAACGACCCAGTGCGCTAACTTAGCCGCACTTTTAGTTTATTTATTAATAAAAAAAATCTCGAGTGGCTAATCCCCAACGACCCAAAGCACTAACTTGGCCGCACTTTTTATTAATTACCAAAATCCCAAGCGGCTAATCCCCAACGACCCAGTGCGCTTACTAGGCCACACTTTTTTTTATTTATTAATAACCTAAATCCCAAGCGGCTAATCCCCAACGACCCAGTGCGCTAACTTGGTCACACATTTATTTTATTCATTGGTAAGAAAAATCTCAAGCGGCTAATCCCCAACGACCTAGTTCGCTTACTTGGCCGCACTTTTATTTTATTTAATAATAAGAAAAATCTCGAGTGGCTAATCCCCAACGACCCAAAGCACATACTTGGCCGCACTTTTTATTAATTACCAAAATCTCAAGCGGCTAATCCCCAACGACGCAGTGCGCTTACTTGGCCGCACTTTTATTTTATTAATTAAAAAGAAAAATCTCGAGTGGCTAATCCCCAACGACCCAAAGCACTTACTTGGCCGCACTTTTTATTAATTACCAAAATCTCAAGCGGCTAATCCCCAACGACCTAGTGCGCTTACTTGGCCTCACTTTTTTTTATTTATTAATTACCAAAATCCCAAGCGGCTAATCCCCAACGACCCAGTGCACTAACTTGGCCGCCTTTTTTTTTATTTATTGTTAAGAAAAATCTCAAGCGGCTAATCCCCAACGAAATAATGCACTTACTAAGCCACACTGTTTTTTATTTATTAATTACCAAAATCCTAAGCGGCTAATTTACAACGACCCAGTGCGCTTACTTGGCCACAATTTTATTATATTTGCAAATAAGAAAAATCTCAAGCGGCTATTTCCCAACGACCCAGTGCGGTAACTTGGCTGCCCTTTTTTTTATTTATTGTTAAGAAAAATCTCAAGCGGCTAATCCCCAACGAGTTAATGCACTTACTTAGCCACACTTTTTTTTTATCTATTAATTACCAAAATCCCAAGCGGCTAATCCCCAACGACCCAGTGCGCTTACTTGGCAGCACTTTTATTTTATTTATTAATTACCAAAATCCCAAGCGGCTAATCCCTAACGACCCAGTGCGCTAACTTGGCCGCACGTTTATTTTATTTATTAATTACCAAAATCCCAAGCGGCTTATCCCCAAAGACCCAGTGCGCTTACTTCGCAACACTTTTATTTTATTTATTAATAAGAAAAATCTCAAGCGGTTAATCCCCAACGACCCAGTGCGCTTACTAGGCCACACTTTTTTTTATTTATTGATTACCTAAATCCCAAGCGGCTAATCCCCAACGACCCAGTGCGCTTACTTGGCCACAATTTTATTATATTTGCAAATAAGAAAAATCTCAAGCGGCTATTTCCCAACGACCCAGTGCGGTAACTTGGCTGCCCTTTTTTTTATTTTTTGTTAAGAAAAATCTCAAGCGGCTAATCCCTAACGAGTTAATGCACTTACTTAGCCACACTTTTTTTTTATCTATTAATTACCAAAATCCCAAGTGGCTTATCCCCAAAGACCCAGTGCGCTTACTTCGCAACACTTTTATTTTATTCATTGGTAAGAAAAATCTCAAGCGGCTAATCCCCAACGACCTAGTGCGCTTACTTGGCCGCACTTTTATTTTATTTATTAATAAAAAAAATCTCGAGTGGCTAATCTTCAACGACCCAAAGCACTTACTTGGCCGCACTTTTTATTAATTACCAAAATCTCAAGCGGCTAATCCCCAACGACCCAGTGCGCTTACTTGGCCGCACTTTTATTTTATCAATTAATAAGAAAAATCTCGAGTGGCTAATCCCCAACGACCCAAAGCACTTACTTGGCCGCACTTTCAATTAATCACTAAAATCTCAAGCGGCTAATCCCCAACGACCTAGTGCGCTTACTTGGCCTCACTTTTTTTTATTTATTAATTACCAAAATCCCAAGCGGCTAATTCCCAACGACCCAGTGCACTAACTTGGCCGCCCTTTTTTTTATTTATTGTTAAGAAAAATCTCAAGCGGCTAATCCCCAACGAAATAATGCGCTTACTGAGCCACACTTTTTTTTATTTATTAATTACCAAAATCCTAAGCGGCTAATTCCCAACGACCCAGTGCGCTTACTTGGCCACACTTTTATTTTATTTACAAATAAGGAAAATCACAAGCGGCTAATTCCAAACGACCCAGTGCGCTAACTTAGACACAATTTTATTTTATTTGCAAATAAGAAAAATCTCAAGCGGCTAATTCCCAACGACCCCGTGCGGTAACTTGGCTGCCCTTTATTTTATTTATTGTTAAGAAAAATCTCAAGCGGCTAATCCCCAACGAGTTAATGCACTTACTTAGCCACACTTTTTTTTTATCTATTAATTACCAAAATCCCAAGCGGCTAATCCCCAACGACCCAGTGCGCTTACTTGGCAGCACTTTTATTTTATTTATTAATTACCAAAATCTCAAGCGGCTAATCCCTAACGACCCAGTGCGCTAACTTGGCCGCACGTTTATTTTATTTATTAATTACCAAAATCCCAAGCGGCTTATCCCCAAAGACCCAGTGCGCTTACTTCGCAACACTGTTATTTTATTTATTAATAAGAAAAATCTCAAGCGGTTAATCCCCAACGACCCAGTGCGCTTACTAGGCCACACTTTTTTTTATTTATTGATTACCTAAATCCCAAGCGGCTAATCCTCAACGACCCAGTGCGCTAACTTGGCCACACATTTATTTTATTCATTGGTAAGAAAAATCTCAAGCGGCTAATCCCCAACGACCTAGTGCGCTTACTTGGCCGCACTTTTATTTTATTTATTAATTAAAAAAATCTCGAGTGGCTAATCTTCAACGACCCAAAGCACTTACTTGGCCGCACTTTTTATTAATTACCTAAATCTCAAGCGGCTAATCCCCAACGACCTAGTGCGCTTACTTGGCCGCACTTTTATTTTATCAATTAATAAGAAAAATCTCGAGTGGCTAATCCCCAACGACCCAAAGCACTTACTTGGCCGCACTTTCAATTAATCACCAAAATCTCAAGCGGCTAATCCCCAACGACCTAGTGCGCTTACTTGGCCTCACTTTTTTTTATTTATTAATTACCAAAATCCCAAGCGGCTAATCCCAAACGACCCAGTGCACTAACTTGGCCGCCCTTTTTTTTATTTATTGTTAAGAAAAATCTTAAGTGGCTAATCCCCAACGAAATAATGCGCTTACTAAGCCACACTTTTTTTTATTTATTAATTACGAAAATCCTAAGCGGCTAATTCCCAACGACCCAGTGCGCTTACTTGGCCACACTTTAATTTTATTAACAAATAAGGAAAATCACAAGCGGCTTATTCCCAACGACCCAGTGTGCTAACTTGGCCACACTTTTATTTTATTAATTAATTACCAAAGTCCCAGGCGGCTAATCCCCAACGACCAAAAGCACTTACTTGACCGCACTTTTATTTTATTTATTAATAAGAAAAATCTCAAGCGGCTAATTCCCAACAACCCAGTGCGCCTACTTGGCCGCACTTTTCTTTATTTATTAATTACCAAAATCCCAAGCGGCTAATTCCCAACGACCCAGTGCACTAACTTGGCCGCAAATTTATTTTAATTATTAATTACCAAAATACCAAGCGGCTCATCCCCAACGACCTAGTGCGCTAACTAAGCCGCACTTTTATTTTATTTATTAATAAAAAAAATTTCGAGTGGCTAATCCCCAACGACCCAAAGCACTTACCCTGCCGCACTTTTTATTAATTACCAAAATCCCAAGCGGCTAATCCCCAACGACCCAGTGCGCCTACTTGGCCGCACTTTTCTTTATTTATTAATTACCAAAATCCCAAGTGGCTAATTCCCAACGACCCAGTGCACTAACTTGGCCGCACATTTATTTTAATTATTAATTACCAAAATCCCAAGCGGCTCATCCCCAACGACCAAAAGCACTTACTTGACCACACTTTTATTTTATTTATTAATTACCAAAATCTCAAGCGGCTAATCCCCAACGACCCAGTGCGCTAACTTAGCCGCACTTTTAGTTTATTTATTAATAAAAAAAATCTCGAGTGGCTAATCCCCAACGACCCAAAGCACTAACTTGGCCGCACTTTTTATTAATTACCAAAATCCCAAGCGGCTAATCCCCAACGACCCAGTGCGCTTACTAGGCCACACTTTTTTTTATTTATTAATAACTAAATCCCAAGCGGCTAATCCCCAACGACCCAGTGCGCTAACTTGGTCACACATTTATTTTATTCATTGGTAAGAAAAATCTCAAGCGGCTAATCCCCAACGACCTAGTTCGCTTACTTGGCCGCACTTTTATTTTATTTAATAATAAGAAAAATCTCGAGTGGCTAATCCCCAACGACCCAAAGCACATACTTGGCCGCACTTTTTCTTAATTACCAAAATCTCAAGCGGCTAATCCCCAACGACGCAGTGCGCTTACTTGGCCGCACTTTTATTTTATTAATTAAAAAGAAAAATCTCGAGTGGCTAATCCCCAACGACCCAAAGCACTTACTTGGCCGCACTTTTTATTAATTACCAAAATCTCAAGCGGCTAATCCCCAACGACCTAGTGCGCTTACTTGGCCTCACTTTTTTTTATTTATGAATTACCAAAATCCCAAGCGGCTAATCCCCAACGACCCAGTGCGCTAACTTGGCCGCCCTTTTTTTTATTAATTGTTGAGAAAAATCTCAAGCGGCTAATCCCCAACGAGTTAATGCGCTTACTAAGCCACACTTTTTTTTGTTCATTAATTACCAAAATCCCAAGCGGCTAATTCCTAACGACCCAGTGCGCTTACTTGGCCACACTTTTATTTTATTTACAAATAAGGAAAATCACAAGCGGCTAATTCCCAACGACCCAGTGCGCTAACTTGGCCACAATTTTATTTTATTTTCAAATAAGAAAAATCTCGAGTGGCTATTCCCCAACGACCCAGTGCGCTTACTTGGCCTCTTTTTTTTTTATTTATTGTTAAGAAAAATCTCAAGCGGCTAATTCCCAACGACTTAATGCGCTTACTTGGCCACTTTTTTTTTTATTTATTAATTACCAAAATCCCAAGCATCTAATTCCCAACGACCCAGTGCACTTACTTGGCCACACTTTTATTTTATTTACAAATAAGAAAAATCTCAAGCGGCTAATTCCCAACGACCCAGTGCGCTTACTTGGCCACATTTTTTTTTATTTATTAATTACCAAAATCCCAAGCGGCTAATTCCCAACGACCCAGTGCGCTTACTTGTTCGCACTTTTCTTTATTTATTAATTACCAAAATCCCAAGCGGCTTATCCCCAACGACCCAGTGCGCTAACTTGGCCGCACTTTTTTTTTATTTATTAAGTACCAAAATCTCGAGCGGCTAATCCCCAACGACCCAGTGCACTAACTTAGCCGCACTTTTATTTTATTCATTAATAAAAAAAATCTCGAGCAGCTAATCCCCAACGACCTAAAGCACTCACTTGGCCGCACTTTTTATTAATTACCAAAATCTCAAGCGGATAATTTCCAACGACCTAGTCCGCTTACTTAAGCGCACTTTTATTTTATTAATTAATAAGAAAAATTTTGAGTGGCTAATCCCCAACGACCCAGTGCGCTTACTTTGCCGCACTTTTATTTTATTAATTATTAAGAAAAATCTCGAGTTGCTGATCCCCAACGACCCAAAGCACTTACTTGGACGCACTTTTAATTTATTAATTAATAAGAAAAATCTCGAGTTGCTGATCATCAACGACCCAAAGCACTTACTTGGCCGCACTTTTATTTTAATTTTTGGTAAGAAAAATCTTAAGCGGCTAATCCCCAACAACCAAGTGCGCCTATTTGGCCGCACTTTCATTTTATTTATTGGTAAGAAAAATCTTAAGCGGCTAATCCCCAACAACCCAGTGCGCTTACTTGGCCAAACTTTTATTTTATTTATTAGTAAGAAAAAGCTTAAGCGGCTAATCCCCAACGACCCAGTGCGCTTACTTGGCCGCACTTTTATTTTATTAATTATTAGGAAAAATCTCGAGTGGCTAATCCTCAACAACCCAAAGCACTTACTTGGCCGCACTTTTTATTAATTACCAAAATCTCAAGCGGCTAATCCCCAACGACATAGTGCGCTTACTAGCCGCACTTTTATTTTATTTATTAATTACACAAATTCCAAGCGGCTAATCCCCAATGACCCAGTGCGCTTACTTGGCCGCCCTTTTTTTTATTTACAAATAAGAAAAATCACAAGCGGCTAATTCCCAACGACCCAGTGCGCTTACTTGGCCACACTTTTATTTTATTTATAAATAAGAAGAATCTCAAGCGGCTAATACCCAACGACTTAATGCGCTTACTTGGCCACACTTTTTTTTATTTGTTAATAACCAAAATTTTAAGCGGCTAATTTCCAACGACCCAGTGCGCTAACTTGGCCGCCCTTTTTTTTATTTATTGTTAAGAAAAATCTCAAGCGGCTAATCTCCAACGAGTTAATGCGCTTACTTAGCCACACTTTTTTTTTATTTATTAATTACCAAAATCCCAAGCGGCTAATCCCCAACGACCCAGTGCGGTTACTTGGCAGCACTTTTATTTTATTTATTAATTACCAAAATCCCAAGCGGCTAATCCCCAACGACCCAGTGCGCTAACTTGGCAGCACGTTTATTTTATTTATTAATTACCAAAATCCCAAGCGGCTTATCCCCAAAGACCCAGTGCGCTTACTTCGCCACACTTTTATTTTATTTATTAATAAGAAAAATCTCAAGCGGCTAATCTTCAACGACTTAGTGCGCTTACTAGGCCACACTTTTTTTTATTTATTAATTACATGAATCCCAAGCGGCTAATCCCCAACGACCCAGTGCGCTAACTTGGCCACACATTTATTTTATTCATTGGTGAGAAAAATCTTAAGCGGCTAATCCCCAACGACCTAGTGCGCTTACTTGGCCGCACTTTTATTTTATTTATTAATAAAAAAAACCTCGAGTGGCTAATCCCAAACGACCCAAAGCACTTACTTGGCTGCACTTTTTATTAATTACCAAAATTTCAAGCGGCTAATCCCCAACGACCCAGTGCGCTTACTTGGCCCCACTTTTATTTTATTAATTAATAAGAAAAATCTCGAGTGGCTAATCCCCAACGACCCAAAGCACTTACTTGGCCGCACTTTTAATTAATTACCAGAATCTCAAGCGGCTAATCCCCAACGACCTAGTGCGCTTACTTGGCCTCACTTTTTTTTATTTATTAATTACCAAAATCTCAAACGGCTTATCCCCAACGACCCAGTGCGCTAACTTGGCCGCCCTTTTTTTTATTTATTGTTAAGAAAAATCTCAAGCGGCTAATCCCCAACGAGTAAATGCGCTTACTAAGCCACACTTTTTTTTATTTATTAATTACCAAAATCCCAAGCGGCTAATTCCCAACGACCCAGTGCGCTTACTTGGCCACACTTTTATTTTATTTACAAATAAGGAAAATCACAAGCGGCTAATTCCCAACGACCCAGTGCGCTTACTTGGCCACAATTTTATTTTATTTACAAATAAGAAAAATCTCAAGCGGCTAATTTCCAACGACCCAGTGCGCTTACTTGGCCGCCCTTTTTTTTATTTATTGTTAAGAAAAATCTCAAGCGGCTAATTCCCAACGTCTTTATGCGCTTACTTGGCCACTTTTTTTTTTATTTATTAATTACCAAAATCCTAAGCATCTAATTCCCAACGACCCAGTGCGCTTACTTGGCCACACTTTTATTCTATTTACAAATAAGAAAAATCTAAAGCGGCTAATCCCCAACGACCCAGTGCGCTTACATGGCCACACTTGTATTTTATTTACAAATAAGAAAAATCACAAGCGGCTAATTCCCAAAGACTTAATGCGCTTACTTGGCCACATTTTCTTTTAATTATTAATTACCAAAATCCCAAGCGGCTTATCCCCAACGACCCAGTGCGCTAACTTGGCCGCACTTTTTTTTTATTTATTAAGTACCAAAATCTCGAGCGGCTAATCCCCAACGTTACAGTGCACTAACTTAGCTGCACTTTTATTTTATTTATTAATAAAAAAAATCTCGAGCAGCTAATCCGAAACGACCTAAAGCACTCACTTGGCCGCACTTTTTATTAATTACCGAAATCTCAAGCGGATAATTTCCAACAACCTAGTCCGCTTACTTAGCCGCACTTTTATTTTATTAATTAATAAGAAAAATTTCGAGTGGCTGATCCCCAACGACCCAGTGCGCTTACTTGGCCGCACTTTCATTTTATTTATTGGTAAGGAAAATCTCAAGCGGCTAATCCCCAACAACCCAGTGCGCTTACTTGGCCAAACTTTCATTTTATTCATTAGTAAGAAAAAGCTTAAGCGGCTTATCCCCAACGACCCAGTGCGCTTACTTGGCCGCACTTTTATTTTATAAATTTTTTAGAAAAATCTCGAGTGGCTAATCCTCAACGACCCAAAGCACTTACTTGGCCGCAGTTTTTATTAATTACCAAAATCTCAAGCGGCTAATCCCCAACGACCTAGTGCGCTTACACGGCCGCACTTTTATTTTATTTACAAATAAGAAAAATCACAAGCGGCTAATTCCCAACGACCCAGTGCGCTTACTTGGCCACACTTTTATTTTATTTATAAATAAGAAAAATCTCAAGCGGCTTATCCCAAACGACCCAGTGCGCTTACTTGGCCACCCTTTTTTTATTTATTGTTAAGAAAAATCTCAAGCGGCTAATCCCTAACGACTTAATGCGCTTACTTGGCCACACTTTTTTTTATTCATTAATTACCAAAATCCCAAGCGGCTAATTCACAACGACCCAGTGCGCTTACTTGGCCACACTTTTATTTTATTTACAAATAAGAAAAATCACAAGCGGCTAATTCCCAACGACCCAGTGCGCTTACTTGGCCACACTTTTATTTTATTTATAAATAAGAAAAATCTCAAGCGGCTTATCCCAAACGACCCAGTGCGCTTACTTGGCCACCCTTTTTTTATTTATTGTTAAGAAAAATCTTAAGCGGCTTATCCCCAACGACTTAATGCGCTTACTTGGCCGCACTTTTATTTTATTAATTAATAAGAAAAATCTCGAGTTGCTGATCCCCAACGACCCAAAGCACTTACTTGGCCGCACTTTTATTCTAATTTTTGGTAAGAAAAATCTTAAGCGGCTAATCCCCAACAACCAAGTGCGCCTACTTGGCCGCACTTTCATTTTATTTATTGGTAAGGAAAATCTCAAGCGGCTAATCCCCAACAACCCAGTTGCTTACTTGGCCAAACTTTTATTTTATTCATTAGTAAGAAAAAGCTTAAGCGGCTAATCCCTAACGACCCAGTGCGCTTACTTGGCCGCACTTTTATTTTATTAATTATTAAGAAAAATCTTGAGTGGCTAATCCTCAACGACCCAAAGCACTTACTTGGCCGCACTTTTTATTAATTACCAAAATCTCAAGCGGCTAATTCCCAACGACCTAGTGCGCTTACTTGGCCGCACTTTTATTTTATTTATTAATTACCAAAATTCCAAGCGGCTAATCCCCAACGACCCAGTGCGCTAACTTGGCCGCCCTTTTTTTTATTTATTTTTAAGAAAAATCTCAAGCGGCTAATCCCCAACGACTTAATGCGCTTACTTGGCCACACTTTTTTTTATTCATTAATTACCAAAATCCCAAGCGGCTAATTTCCAACGACCCAGTGCGCTAACTTGGCCGCCCTTTTTTTTATTTATTGTTAAGAAAAATCTCAAGCGGCTAATCCCCAACGACTTAATGCGCTTACTTGGCCACATTTTTTTTTATTTATTAATTACCAAAATCCCAAGCGGCTAATTCCCAACGATTCAGTGCGCTTGCTTGTTCGCACTTTTCTTTATTTATTAATTACCAAAATCCCAAGCGGCTTATCCCCAACGACTCAGTGCGCTAACTTGGCCGCACTTTTTTTTTATTTATTAAGAACCAAAATCTCGAGCGGCTAATCCCCAACGTTCCAGTGCACTAACTTAGCCGCACTTTTATTTTATTTATTAATAAAAAAAATCTCGAGCAGCTAATCCCCAACGACCTAAAGCACTCACTTGGCCGCACTTTTTATTATTTACCGAAATCTCAAGCGGATAATTTCCAACGACCTAGTCCGCTTACTTAGCCGCACTTTTTTTTTATTAATTAATAAGAAAAATTTTGAGTTGCTAATCCCCAACGACCCAGTGCGCTTACTTGGCCGCACTTTTATTTTAATTTTTGGTGAGAAAAATCTTAAGCGGCTAATCCCCAACAACCAAGTGCGCCTACTTGGCCGCACTTTCATTTCATTTATTGGTAAGGAAAATCTCAAGCGGCTAATCCCCAACAACCCAGTGCGCTTACTTGGCCAAACTTTTATTTTATTTATTAGTAAGAAAAAGCTTAAGTGGCTTATCTCCAACGACCCAGTGCGCTTACTTGGCCGCACTTTTATTTTATTTATTAATAAAAAAAATCTCAAGTTGCTAATCTTCAACGACCCAAAGCACTTACTTGGCCGCACTTTTCATTAATTACCAAAATCTCAAGCGGCTAATCCCCAACGACCCAGTGCGCGTACTTGGCCGCACTTTTATTTTATTAATTAATAAGAAAAATCTCGAGTGGCTAATCCCCAACGACCCAAAGCACTTACTTGGCCGCACTTTCGATTAATTACCAAAATCTCAAGCGGCTAATCCCCAACGACCTAGTGCGCTTACTTGGCCTCACTTTTTTTTATTTATTAATTACCAAAATCCCAAGCGGCTAATCCCCAACGACCCAGTGCACTAACTTGGCCGCCTTTTTTTTTATTTATTGTTAAGAAAAATCTCAAGCGGCTAATCCCCAACGAAATAATGCGCTTACTAAGCCACACTGTTTTTTATTTATTAATTACCAAAATCCTAAGCGGCTAATTTCCAACGACCCAGTGCGCTTACTTGGCCACAATTTTATTATATTTGCAAATAAGAAAAATCTCAAGCGGCTATTTCCCAACGACCCAGTGCGGTAACTTGGCTGCCCTTTTTTTTATTTATTGTTAAGAAAAATCTCAAGCGGCTAATCCCCAACGAGTTAATGCACTTACTTAGCCACACTTTTTTTTTATCTATTAATTACCAAAATCCCAAGCGGCTAATCCCCAACGACCCAGTGCGCTTACTTGGCAGCACTTTTATTTTATTTATTAATTACTAAAATCCCAAGCGGCTAATCCCTAACGACCCAGTGCGCTAACTTGGCCGCACGTTTATTTTATTTATTAATTACCAAAATCCCAAGCGGCTTATCCCCAAAGACCCAGTGCGCTTACTTCGCAACACTTTTATTTTATTTATTAATAAGAAAAATCTCAAGCGGTTAATCCCCAACGACCTAGTGCGCTTACTAGGCCACACTTTTTTTTATTTATTGATTACCTAAATCCCAAGCGGCTAATCCCCAACGACCCAGTGCGCTAACTCGGCCACACATTTATTTTATTCATTGGTAAGAAAAATCTCAAGCGGCTAATCCCCAACAACCTAGTGCGCTTACTTGGCCGCACTTTTATTTTATTTATTAATAAAAAAAATCTCGAGTGGCTAATCTTCAACGACCCAAAGCACTTACTTGGCCGCACTTTTTATTAATTACCAAAATCTCAAGCGGCTAATCCCCAACGACCCAGTGCGCTTACTTGGCCGCACTTTTATTTTATCAATTAATAAGAAAAATCTCGAGTGGCTAATCCCCAACGACCCAAAGCACTTACTTGGCCGCACTTTCAATTAATCACTAAAATCTCAAGCGGCTAATCCCCAACGACCTAGTGCGCTTACTTGGCCTCACTTTTTTTTATTTATTAATTACCAAAATCCCAAGCGGCTAATCCCCAACGACCCAGTGCACTAACTTGGCCGCCCTTTTTTTTATTTATTGTTAAGAAAAATCTCAAGCGGCTAATCCCCAACGAAATAATGCGCTTACTAAGCCACACTTTTTTTTATTTATTAATTACCAAAATCCTAAGCGGCTAATTCCCAACGACCCAGTGCGCTTACTTGGCCACACTTTTATTTTATTTACAAATAAGGAAAATCACAAGCGGCTAATACCAAACGACCCAGTGCGCTAACTTAGCCACAATTTTATTTTATTTGCAAATAAGAAAAATCTCAAGCGGCTAATTCCCAACGACCCCGTGCGGTAACTTGGCTGCCCTTTATTTTATTTATTGTTAAGAAAAATCTCAAGCGGCTAATCCCCAACGAGTTAATGCACTTACTTAGCCACACTTTTTTTTTATCTATTAATTACCAAAATTCCAAGCGGCTAATTCCCAACGACCCAGTGCGCTTACTTGGCAGCACTTTTATTTTATTTATTAATTACCAAAATCCCAAGCGGCTAATCCCTAACGACCCAGTGCGCTAACTTGGCCGCACGTTTATTTTATTTATTAATTACCAAAATCCCAAGCGGCTTATCCCCAAAGACCCAGTGCGCTTACTTCGCAACACTGTTATTTTATTTATTAATAAAAAAAATCTCAAGCGGTTAATCCCCAACGACCCAGTGCGCTTACTAGGCCACACTTTTTTTTATTTATTGATTACCTAAATCCCAAGCGGCTAATCCCCAACGACCCAGTGCGCTAACTTGGCCACACATTTATTTTATTCATTGGTAAGAAAAATCTCAAGCGGCTAATCCCCAACGACATAGTGCGCTTACTTGGCCGCACTTTTATTTTATTTATTAATTAAAAAAATCTCGAGTGGCTAATCTTCAACGACCCAAAGCACTTACTTGGCCGCACTTTTTATTAATTACCTAAATCTCAAGCGGCTAATCCCCAACGACCTAGTGCGCTTACTTGGCCGCACTTTTATTTTATCAATTAATAAGAAAAATCTCGAGTGGCTAATCCCCAACGACCCAAAGCACTTACTTGGCCGCACTTTCAATTAATCACCAAAATCTCAAGCGGCTAATCCCCAACGACCTAGTGCGCTTACTTGGCCTCACTTTTTTTTATTTATTAATTACCAAAATCCCAAGCGGCTAATCCCCAACGACCCAGTGCACTAACTTGGCCGCCCTTTTTTTTATTTATTGTTAAGAAAAATCTCAAGTGGCTAATCCCCAACGAAATAATGCGCTTACTAAGCCACACTTTTTTTTATTTATTAATTACCAAAATCCTAAGCGGCTAATTCCCAACGACCCAGTGCGCTTACTTGGCCACACTTTTATTTTATTTACAAATAAGGAAAATCACAAGCGGCTAATTCCCAACGACCCAGTGCGCTAACTTGGCCACAATTTTATTTTATTTGCAAATAAGAAAAATCTCAAGCGGCTAATCCCCAACGACCCAGTGCGCTTACATGGCCGCCCTTTTTTTTATTTATTGTTAAGAAAAATCTCAAGCGGCTAATCCCCAACGACTTAATGCGCTTACTTGGCCACTTTTTTTTTTAATTTATTAATTACCAAAATCCCAAGCATCTAATTCCCAACGACCCAGTGCGCTTACTTGGCCACACTTTTATTTTATTTACAAATAAGAAAAATCTCAAGCGGCTAATCCCCAACGACCCAGTGCGCTTACTTGGCCACACTTTTATTTTATTTACAAATAAGGAAAATCACAAGCGGCTAATTCCCAACGACTTAATGCGCTTACTTGGCCACATTTTTTTTTATTTATTAATTACCAAAATCCCAAGCGGCTAATTCCCAACGACCCAGTGCGCTTGCTTGTTCGCACTTTTCTTTATTTATTAATTACCAAAATCCCAAGCGGCTTATCCCCAACGACCCAGTGCGCTAACTTGGCCGCACTCTTTTTTTATTTATTAAGTACCAAAATCTCGAGCGGCTAATCCCCAACGTTCCAGTCCACTAACTTAGCCGCACTTTTATTTTATTCATTAATAAAAAAAATCTCGAGCAGCTAATCCCCAACGACTTAAAGCACTCACTTGGCCGCACTTTTTATTAATTACCGAAATCTCAAGCGGATAATTTCCAACGACCTAGTCCGCTTACTTAGCCGCACTTTTTTTTTATTAATTAATAAGAAAAATTTTGAGTGGCTAATCCCCAACGACCCAGTGCGCTTACTTGGCCGCACTTTTATTTTATTAATTAATAAGAAAAATCTCGAGTTGCTGATCCCCAACGACCCAAAGCACTTACTTGGCCGCACTTTTGTTTTAATTTTTGGTAAGAAAAATCTTAACCGGCTAATCCCCAACAACCAAGTGCGCCTACTTGGCCGCACTTTCATTTTATTTATTGGTAAGGAAAATCTCAAGCGGCTAATCCCCAACAACCCAGTGCGGTTACTTAGCCAAACTTTTATTTTATTTATTAGTAAGAAAAAGCTTAAGCGGCTAATCTCCAACAACCCAGTGCGCTTACTTGGCCGCACTTTTATTTTATTTATTAATAAAAAAAATCTCAAGTGGCTAATCTTCAACGACCCAAAGCACTTACTTGGCCGCACTTTTTATTAATTACCAAAATCTCAAGCGGCTAATCTCCAACGACCCAGTGCGCTTACTTGGCCGCACTTTTATTTTATTAATTAATAAGAAAAATCTCGAGTGGCTAATCCCCAACGACCCAAATCACTTACTTGGCCGCACTTTCAATTAATTACCAAAAACTCAAGCGGCTAATCCCCAACGACCTAGTGCGCTTACTTGGCCTCACTTTTGTTTATTTATTAATTACCAAAATCCCAAGCGGCTAATCCCCAACGACCCAGTGCACTAACTTGGCTGCCCTTTTTTTTATTTATTGTTGAGAAAAATCTCAAGCGGCTAATCCCCAACGAAATAATGCGCTTACTAAGCCACACTATTTTTTATTTATTAATTACCAAAATCCTAAGCGGCTAATTTCCAACGACCCAGTGCGCTTACTAAGGCCACACTTTTATTTTATTTACAAATAAGGAAAATCACAAGCGGCTAATTCCCAACGACCCAGTGCGCTAACTTGGCCACAATTTTATTTTATTTGCAAATAAGAAAAATCTCAAGCGGCTAATCCCCAACGACCCAGTGCGCTTACTTGGCCGCCCTTTTTTTTATTTATTGTTAAGAAAAATCTCAAGCGGCTAATCCCCAACGACTTAATGCCCTCACTTGGCCACTTTTTTTTTAATTTATTAATTACCAAAATCCCAAGCATCTAATTCCCATCGACCCAGTGCGCTTACTTGGCCACACTTTTTTTTTATTTACAAATAAGAAAAATCTCAAGCGGCTAATCCCCAACGACCCAAAGCACTTACTTGGCCGCACTTTTTATTAATTACCAAAATCTCAAGCGGCTAATCCCCAACGACCTAGTGCGCTTACTTGGCCGCACTTTTATTTTATCAATTAATAAGAAAAATCTCGAGTGGCTAATTCCCAACGACCCAAAGCACTTACTTGGCCGCACTTTCAATTAATCACCAAAATCTCAAGCGGCTAATCCCTAACGACCTAGTGCGCTTACTTGGCCTCACTTTTTTTTATTTATTAATTACCAAAATTCCAAGCGGCTAATCCCCAACGACCCAGTGCGCTTACATGACCGCCCTTTTTTTTATTTATTGTTAAGAAAAATCTCAAGCGGCTAATCCCCAACGACTTAATGCGCTTACTTGGCCACTTTTTTCTTAATTTATTAATTACCAAAATCCCAAGCATCTAATTTCCAACGACCCAGTGCCCTTACTTGGCCACACTTTTATTTTATTTACAAATAAGAAAAATCTCAAGCGGCTAATCCCCAACGACCCAGTGCGCTTACTTGGCCACACTTTTATTTTATTTACAAATAAGGAAAATCACAAGCGGCTAATTCCCAACGACTTAATGCGCTTACTTGGCCACATTTTTTTTTATTTATTAATTACCAAAATCCCAAGCGGCTAATTCCCAACGACCCAGTGCGCTTGCTTGTTCGCACTTTTCTTTATTTATTAATTACCAAAATCCCAAGCGGCTTATCCCCAACGACCCAGTGCGCTAACTTGGCCGCACTCTTTTTTTATTTATTAAGTACCAAAATCTCGAGCGGCTAATCCCCAACGTTCCAGTCCACTAACTTAGCCGCACTTTTATTTTATTTATTAATAAAAAAAATCTCGAGCAGCTAATCCCCAACGACTTAAAGCACTCACTTGGCCGCACTTTTTATTAATTACCGAAATCTCAAGCGGATAATTTCCAACGACCTAGTCCGCTTACTTAGCCGCACTTTTTTTTTATTAATTAATAAGAAAAATTTTGAGTGGCTAATCCCCAACGACCCAGTGCGCTTACTTGGCCGCACTTTTATTTTATTAATTAATAAGAAAAATCTCGAGTTGCTGATCCCCAACGACCCAAAGCACTTACTTGGCCGCACTTTTGTTTTAATTTTTGGTAAGAAAAATCTTAACCGGCTAATCCCCAACAACCAAGTGCGCCTACTTGGCCGCACTTTCATTTTATTTATTGGTAAGGAAAATCTCAAGCGGCTAATCCCCAACAACCCAGTGCGGTTACTTAGCCAAACTTTTATTTTATTTATTAGTAAGAAAAAGCTTAAGCGGCTAATCTCCAACAACCCAGTGCGCTTACTTGGCCGCACTTTTATTTTATTTATTAATAAAAAAAATCTCAAGTGGCTAATCTTCAACGACCCAAAGCACTTACTTGGCCGCACTTTTTATTAATTACCAAAATCTCAAGCGGCTAATCTCCAACGACCCAGTGCGCTTACTTGGCCGCACTTTTATTTTATTAATTAATAAGAAAAATCTCGAGTGGCTAATCCCCAACGACCCAAATCACTTACTTGGCCGCACTTTCAATTAATTACCAAAAACTCAAGCGGCTATTCCCCAACGACCTAGTGCGCTTACTTGGCCTCACTTTTGTTTATTTATTAATAACCAAAATTCCAAGCGGCTAATCCCCAACGACCCAGTGCACTAACTTGGCTGCCCTTTTTTTTATTTATTGTTGAGAAAAATCTCAAGCGGCTAATCCCCAACGAAATAATGCGCTTACTAAGCCACACTATTTTTTATTTATTAATTACCAAAATCCTAAGCGGCTAATTTCCAACGACCCAGTGCGCTTACTAAGGCCACACTTTTATTTTATTTACAAATAAGGAAAATCACAAGCGGCTAATTCCCAACGACCCAGTGCGCTAACTTGGCCACAATTTTATTTTATTTGCAAATAAGAAAAATCTCAAGCGGCTAATCCCCAACGACCCAGTGCGCTTACTTGGCCGCCCTTTTTTTTATTTATTGTTAAGAAAAATCTCAAGCGGCTAATCCCCAACGACTTAATGCCCTCACTTGGCCACTTTTTTTTTAATTTATTAATTACCAAAATCCCAAGCATCTAATTCCCATCGACCCAGTGCGCTTACTTGGCCACACTTTTTTTTTATTTACAAATAAGAAAAATCTCAAGCGGCTAATCCCCAACGACCCAAAGCACTTACTTGGCCGCACTTTTTATTAATTACCAAAATCTCAAGCGGCTAATCCCCAACGACCTAGTGCGCTCACTTGGCCGCACTTTTATTTTATCAATTAATAAGAAAAATCTCGAGTGGCTAATTCCCAACGACCCAAAGCACTTACTTGGCCGCACTTTCAATTAATCACCAAAATCTCAAGCGGCTAATCCCTAACGACCTAGTGCGCTTACTTGGCCTCACTTTTTTTTATTTATTAATTACCAAAATTCCAAGCGGCTAATCCCCAACGACCCAGTGCGCTTACATGACCGCCCTTTTTTTTATTTATTGTTAAGAAAAATCTCAAGCGGCTAATCCCCAACGACTTAATGCGCTTACTTGGCCACTTTTTTTTTAATTTATTAATTACCAAAATCCCAAGCATCTAATTTCCAACGACCCAGTGCCCTTACTTGGCCACACTTTTATTTTATTTACAAATAAGAAAAATCTCAAGCGGCTAATCCCCAACGACCCAGTGCGCTTACTTGGCCACACTTTTATTTTATTTACAAATAAGGAAAATCACAAGCGGCTAATTCCCAACGACTTAATGCGCTTACTTGGCCACATTTTTTTTTATTTATTAATTACCAAAATCCCAAGCGGCTAATTCCCAACGACCCAGTGCGCTTGCTTGTTCGCACTTTTCTTTATTTATTAATTACCAAAATCCCAAGCGGCTTATCCCCAACGACCCAGTGCGCTAACTTGGCCGCACTCTTTTTTTATTTATTAAGTACCAAAATCTCGAGCGGCTAATCCCCAACGTTCCAGTCCACTAACTTAGCCGCACTTTTATTTTATTTATTAATAAAAAAAATCTCGAGCAGCTAATCCCCAACGACTTAAAGCACTCACTTGGCCGCACTTTTTATTAATTACCGAAATCTCAAGCGGATAATTTCCAACGACCTAGTCCGCTTACTTAGCCGCACTTTTTTTTTATTAATTAATAAGAAAAATTTTGAGTGGCTAATCCCCAACGACCCAGTGCGCTTACTTGGCCGCACTTTTATTTTATTAATTAATAAGAAAAATCTCGAGTTGCTGATCCCCAACGACCCAAAGCACTTACTTGGCCGCACTTTTGTTTTAATTTTTGGTAAGAAAAATCTTAACCGGCTAATCCCCAACAACCAAGTGCGCCTACTTGGCCGCACTTTCATTTTATTTATTGGTAAGGAAAATCTCAAGCGGCTAATCCCCAACAACCCAGTGCGGTTACTTAGCCAAACTTTTATTTTATTTATTAGTAAGAAAAAGCTTAAGCGGCTAATCTCCAACAACCCAGTGCGCTTACTTGGCCGCACTTTTATTTTATTTATTAATAAAAAAAATCTCAAGTGGCTAATCTTCAACGACCCAAAGCACTTACTTGGCCGCACTTTTTATTAATTACCAAAATCTCAAGCGGCTAATCTCCAACGACCCAGTGCGCTTACTTGGCCGCACTTTTATTTTATTAATTAATAAGAAAAATCTCGAGTGGCTAATCCCCAACGACCCAAATCACTTACTTGGCCGCACTTTCAATTAATTACCAAAATCTCAAGCGGCTAATCCCCAACGACCTAGTGCGCTTACTTGGCCTCACTTTTGTTTATTTATTAATTACCAAAATCCCAGCGGCTAATCCCCAACGACCCAGTGCACTAACTTGGCTGCCCTTTTTTTTATTTATTGTTGAGAAAAATCTCAAGCGGCTAATCCCCAACGAAATAATGCGCTTACTAAGCCACACTATTTTTTATTTATTAATTACCAAAATCCTAAGCGGCTAATTTCCAACGACCCAGTGCGCTTACTAAGGCCACACTTTTATTTTATTTACAAATAAGGAAAATCACAAGCGGCTAATTCCCAACGACCCAGTGCGCTAACTTGGCCACAATTTTATTTTATTTGCAAATAAGAAAAATCTCAAGCGGCTAATCCCCAACGACCCAGTGCGCTTACTTGGCCGCCCTTTTTTTTATTTATTGTTAAGAAAAATCTCAAGCGGCTAATCCCCAACGACTTAATGCCCTCACTTGGCCACTTTTTTTTTAATTTATTAATTACCAAAATCCCAAGCATCTAATTCCCATCGACCCAGTGCGCTTACTTGGCCACACTTTTTTTTTATTTACAAATAAGAAAAATCTTAAGCGGCTAATCCCCAACGACCCAAAGCACTTACTTGGCCGCACTTTTTATTAATTATCAAAATCTCAAGCGGCTAATTCCCAACGACCCAGTGCGCTTACTTGGCCGCACTTTTATTTTATCAATTAATAAAAAAAATCTCGAGTGGCTAATTCCCAACGACCCAAAGCACTTACTTGGCCGCACTTTCAATTAATCACCAAAATCTCAAGCGGCTAATCCCTAACGACCTAGTGCGCTTACTTGGCCTCACTTTTTTTTATTTATTAATTACCAAAATTCCAAGCGGCTAATCCCCAACGAAATAATGCGCTTACTAAGCCACACTTTTTTTTATTTATTAATTACCAAAATCCTAAGCGGCTAATTCCCAACGACCCAGTGCGCTTACTTGGCCACACTTTTATTTTATTTGCAAATAAGAAAAATCTTAAGCGGCTAATCCCCAACGACCCAGTGCGCTTACATGGCCGCCCTTTTTTTTATTTTTTGTTAAGAAAAATCTCAAGCGGCTAATCCCCAACGACTTAATGCGCTTACTTGGCCACTTTTTTTTTAATTTATTAATTACCAAAATCCCAAGCATCTAATTCCCAACGACCCAGTGCGCTTACTTGGCCACACTTTTATTTTATTTACAAATAAGAAAAATCTCAAGCGGCTAATCCCCAACGACCCAGTGCGCTTACTTGGCCACACTTTTATTTTATTTACAAATAAGGAAAATCACAAGCGGCTAATTCCCAACGACTTAATGCGCTTACTTGGCCACATTTTTTTTTATTTATTAATTACCAAAATCCCAAGCGGCTAATCCCCAACGACCCAGTGCACTAACTTGGCCGCCCTTTTTTTTATTTATTGTTAAGAAAAATCTCAAGCGGCTAATCCCCAACGAAATAATGCGCTTACTAAGCCACACCTTTTTTTATTTATTAATTACCAAAATCCTAAGCGGCTAATTCCCAACGACCCAGTGCGCTTACATGGCCGCCCTTTTTTTTATTTTTTGTTAAGAAAAATCTCAAGCGGCTAATCCCCAACGACTTAATGCGCTTACTTGGCCACTTTTTTTTTAATTTATTAATTACTAAAATCCCAAGCATCTAATTCCCAACGACCCAGTGCGCTTACTTGGCCACACTTTTATTTTATTTACAAATAAGAAAAATCTCAAGCGGCTAATCCCCAACGACCCAGTGCGCTTACTTGGCCACACTTTTATTTTATTTACAAATAAGGAAAATCACAAGCGGCTAATTTCCAACGACCTAGTGCGCTTACTTGGCCTCACTTTTTTTTATTTATTAATAACCAAAATCCCAAGCGGCTAATCCTCAACGAAATAATGCGCTTACTAAGCCACACTTTTTTTTATTTATTAATTACCAAAATCCTAAGCGGCTAATTCCCAACGACCCAGTGCGCTTACTTGGCCACACTTTTATTTTATTTACAAATAAGGAAAATCACAAGCGGCTAATTCCAAACGACCCAGTGCGCTAACTTGGCCACAATTTTATTTTATTTGCAAATAAGAAAAATCTTAAGCGGCTAATTCCCAACGACCCCGTGCGGTTACTTGGCTGCCCTTCATTTTATTTATTGTTAAAAAAAATCTCAAGCGGCTAATCCCCAACGAGTTAATGCACTTACTTAGCCACACTTTTTTTTTATCTATTAATTACCAAAATCCCAAGCGGCTAATCCCCAACGACCCAGTGCGCTTACTTGGCAGCACTTTTATTTTATTTATTAATTACCAAAATCCCAAGCGGCTAATCCCTAACGACCCAGTGCGCTAACTTGGCCGCACGTTTATTTTATTTATTAATTACCAAAATTCGAAGCGGCTTATCCCCAAAGACCCAGTGCGCTTACTTCGCAACACTGTTATTTTATTTATTAATAAGAAAAATCTCAAGCGATTAATCCCCAACGACCCAGTGCGCTTACTAGGCCACACTTTTTTTTATTTATTGATTACCTAAATCCCAAGCGGCTAATCCCCAACGACCCAGTGCGCTAACTTGGCCACACATTTATTTTATTCATTGGTAAGAAAAATCTCAAGCGGCTAATCCCCAACGACCTAGTGCGCTTACTTGGCCGCACTTTTATTTTATTTATCAATAAAAAAAACCTCGAGTGGCTAATCTTTAACGACCCAAAGCACTTACTTGGCCGCACTTTTTATTAATTACCTAAATCTCAAGCGGCTAATCCCCAACGACCTAGTGCGCTTACTTGGCCGCACTTTTATTTTATCAATTAATAAGAAAAATCTCGAGTGGCTAATCCCCAACGACCCAAAGCACTTACTTGGCCGCACTTTCAATTAATCACCAAAATCTCAAGCGGCTTATCCCCAACGACCTAGTGCGCTTACTTGGCCTCACTTTTTTTTATTTATTAATTACCAAAATCCCAAGCGGCTAATCCCCAACGACCCAGTGCACTAACTTGGCCGCCCTTTTTTTTATTTATTGTTAAGAAAAATCTCAAGTGGCTAATCCCCAACGAAATAATGCGCTTACTAAGCCACACTTTTTTTTATTTATTAATTACCAAAATCCTAAGCGGCTAATTCCCAACGACCCAGTGCGCTTACTTGGCCACACTTTTATTTTATTTACAAATAAGGAAAATCACAAGCGGCTAATTCCCAACGACCCAGTGCGCTAACTTGGCCACAATTTTATTTTATTTGCAAATAAGAAAAATCTCAAGCGGCTAATCCCCAACGACCCAGTGCGCTTACATGGCCGCCCTTTTTTTTATTTATTGTTAAGAAAAATCTCAAGCGGCTAATCCCCAACGACTTAATGCGCTTACTTGGCCACTTTTTTTTTAATTTATTAATTACCAAAATCCCAAGCATCTAATTCCCAACGACCCAGTGCGCTTACTTGGCCACACTTTTATTTTATTTACAAATAAGAAAAATCTCAAGCGGCTGATCCCCAACGACCCAGTGCGCTTACTTAGCCACACTTTTATTTTATTTACAAATAAGGAAAATCACAAGCGGCTAATTCCCAACGACTTAATGCGCTTACTTGGCCACATTTTTTTTTTATTTATTAATTACTAAAATCCCAAGCGGCTAATCCCAAACGACCCAGTGCGCTTGCTTGTTCGCACTTTTCTTTATTTATTAATTACCAAAATCCCAAGCGGCTTATCCCCAACGACCCAGTGCGCTAACTTGGCCGCACTCTTTTTTTATTTATTAAGTACCAAAATCTCGAGCGGCTAATCCCCAACGTTCCAGTCCACTAACTTAGCCGCACTTTTATTTTATTTATTAATAAAAAAAATCTCGAGCAGCTAATCCCCAACGACTTAAAGCACTCACTTGGCCGCACTTTTTATTAATTACCAAAATCTCAAGCGGATAATTTCCAACGACCTAGTCCGCTTACTTAGCCGCACTTTTTATTTATTAATTAATAAGAAAAATTTTGAGTGGCTAATCCCCAACGACCCAGTGCGCTTACTTGGCCGCACTTTTATTTTATTAATTAATAAGAAAAATCTCGAGTTGCTGATCCCCAACGACCCAAAGCACTTACTTGGCCGCACTTTTATTTTAATTTTTGGTAAGAAAAATCTTAACCGGCTAATCCCCAACAACCAAGTGCGCCTACTTGGCCGCACTTTCATTTTATTTATTGGTAAGGAAAATCTCAAGCGGCTAATCCCCAACAACCCAGTGCGGTTGCTTAGCCAAACTTTTATTTTATTTATTAGTAAGAAAAAGCTTAAGCGGCTAATCTCCAACAACCCAGTGCGCTTACTTGGCCGCACTTTTATTTTATTTATTAATAAAAAAAATTTCAAGTGGCTAATCTTCAACGACCCAAAGCACTTACTTGGCCGCACTTTTTATTAATTACCAAAATCTCAAGCGGCTAATCACCAACGACCCAGTGCGCTTACTTGGCCGCACTTTTATTTTATTAGATAATAAGAAAAATCTCGAGTGGCTAATCCCCAACGACCCAAAGCACTTACTTGGCCGCACTTTCAATTAATTACCAAAATCTCAAGCGGCTAATCCCTAACGACCTAGTGCGCTTACTTGGCCTCACTTTTGTTTATTTATTAATTACCAAAATCCCAAGCGGCTAATCCCCAACGACCCAGTGCACTAACTTGGCTGCCCTTTTTTTTATTTATTGTTGAGAAAAATCTCAAGCGGCTAATCCCCAACGAAATAATGCGCTTACTAAGCCACACTATTTTTTATTTATTAATTACCAAAATCCTAAGCGGCTAATTTCCAACGACCCAGTGCGCTTACTAAGGCCACACTTTTATTTTATTTACAAATAAGGAAAATCACAAGCGGCTAATTCCCAACGACCCAGTGCGCTTACTTGGCCACAATTTTATTTTATTTGCAAATAAGAAAAATCTCAAGCGGCTAATCCCCAACGACCCAGTGCGCTTACTTGGCCGCCCTTTTTTTTATTTATTGTTAAGAAAAATCTCAAGCGGCTAATCCCCAACGACTTAATGCGCTCACTTGGCCACTTTTTTTTTAATTTATTAATTACCAAAATCCCAAGCATCTTATTCCCATCGACCCAGTGCGCTTACTTGGCCACACTTTTATTTTATTTACAAATAAGAAAAATCTCAAGCGGCTAATCCTCAACGACCCAAAGCACTTACTTGGCCGCACTTTTTATTAATTACCAAAATCTCAAGCGGCTAATCCCCAACGACCCAGTGCGCTTACTTGGCCGCACTTTTATTTTATCAATTAATAAGAAAAATCTCGAGTGGCTAATTCCCAACGACCCAAAGCACTTACTTGGCCGCACTTTCAATTAATCACCAAAATCTCAAGCGGCTAATCCCTAACGACCTAGTGCGCTTACTTGGCCTCACTTTTTTTTATTTAATAATTACCAAAATTCCAAGCGGCTTATCCCCAACGACCCAGTGAACTAACTTGGCCACCTTTTTTTTTTATTTATTGTTAAGAAAAATCTCAAGTGGCTAATCCCCAACGAAATAATGCGCTTACTAAGCCACACTTTTTTTTATTCATTAATTACCAAAATCTTAAGCGGCTAATTCCCAACGACCCAGTGCGCTTACTTGGCCACACTTTTATTTTATTTGCAAATAAGAAAAATCTTAAGCGGCTAATCCCCAACGACCCAGTGCGCTTACATGGCCGCCCTTTTTTTTATTTTTTGTTAAGAAAAATCTTAAGCGGCTAATCCCCAACGACTTAATGCGCTTACTTGGCCACTTTTTTTTTAATTTATTAATTACCAAAATCCCAAGCATCTAATTCCCAACGACCCAGTGCGCTTACTTGGCCACACTTTTATTTTATTTACTAATAAGAAAAATCTCAAGCGGCTAATCCCCAACGACCCAGTGCGCTTACTTGGCCACACTTTTATTTTATTTACAAATAAGGAAAATCACAAGCGGCTAATTCCCAACGACTTAATGCGCTTACTTGGCCACATTTTTTTTTATTTATTAATTACCAAAATCCCAAGCGGCTAATCCCCAACGACCCAGTGCACTAACTTGGCCGCCCTTTTTTTTATTTATTGTTAAGAAAAATCTCAAGCGGCTAATCCCCAACGAAATAATGCGCTTACTAAGCCACACTTTTTTTTATTTATTAATTACCAAAATCCTAAGCGGCTAATTCCCAACGACCCAGTGCGCTTACTTGGCCACAATTTTATTTTATTTGCAAATAAGAAAAATCTCAAGCGGCTAATTCCCAACGACCCCGTGCGGTAACTTGGCCACAATTTTATTTTATTTGCAAATAAGAAAAATCTTAAGCGGCTAATTCCCAACGACCCCGTGCGGTAACTTGGCTGCCCTTTATTTTATTTATTGTTAAGAAAAATCTCAAGCGGCTAATCCCCAACGAGTTAATGCACTTACTTAGCCACACTTTTTTTTTATCTATTAATTACCAAAATCCCAAGCGGCTAATCCCCAACAACCCAGTGCGCTTACTTGGCAGCACTTTTATTTTATTTATTAATTACCAAAATCCCAAGCGGCTAATCCCTAACGACCCAGTGCGCTAACTTGGCCGCACGTTTATTTTATTTAATAATTACCAAAATCCCAAGCGGCTTATCCCCAAAGACCCAGTGCGCTTACTTCGCAACACTGTTATTCTATTTATTAATAAGAAAAATCTCAAGCGGTTAATCCCCAACGACCCAGTGCGCTTACTAGGCCACAATTTTTTTTATTTATTGATTACCTAAATCCCAAGCGGCTAATCCCCAACGACCCAGTGCGCTAACTTGGCCACACATTTATTTTATTCATTGGTAAGAAAAATCTCAAGCGTCTAATCCCCAACGACCTAGTGCGCTTACTTGGCCGCACTTTTATTTTATTTATTAATAAAAAAAATCTCGAGTGGCTAATCTTCAACGACCCAAAGCACTTACTTGGCCGCACTTTTTATTAATTACCTAAATCTCAAGCGGCTAATCCCCAACGACCTAGTGCGCTTACTTGGCCGCACTTTTATTTTATCAATTAATAATAAAAATCTCGAGTGGCTAATCCCCAACGACCCAAAGCACTTACTTGGCCGCACTTTCAATTAATCACCAAAATCTCAAGCGGCTAATCCCCAACGACCTAGTGCGCTTACTTGGCCTCACTTTTTTTTATTAATTAATTACCAAAATCCCAAGCGGCTAATCCCCAACGACCCAGTGCACTAACTTGGCCGCCCTTTTTTTTATTTATTAATAAGAAAAATCTCAAGTGGCTAATCCCCAACGAAATAATGCGCTTACTAAGCCACACTTTTTTTTATTTATTAATTACCAAAATCCTAAGCGGCTAATTCCCAGCGACCCAGTGCTCTTACTTGGCCACACTTTCATTTTATTTACAAATAAGAAAAATCACTAGCGGCTAATTCCCAACGACCCAGTGCGCTAACTTGGCCACAATTTTATTTTATTTGCAAATAAGAAAAATCTCAAGCGGCTAATCCCCAACGACCCAGTGCGCTTACATGGCCGCCCTTTTTTTTATTTATTGTTAAGAAAAATCTCAAGCGGCTAATCCCCAACGACTTAATGCGCTTACTTGGCCACTTTTTTTTTAATTTATTAATTACCAAAATCCCAAGCATCTAATTCCCAACGACCCAGTGCGCTTACTTGGCCACACTTTTATTTTATTTACAAATAAGAAAAATCTCAAGCGGCTGATCCCCAACGACCCAGTGCGCTTACTTAGCCACACTTTTATTTTATTTACAAATAAGGAAAATCACAAGCGGCTAATTCCCAACGACTTAATGCGCTTACTTGGCCACATTTTTTTTTTATTTATTAATTACCAAAATCCCAAGCGGCTAATCCCAAACGACCCAGTGCGCTTGCTTGTTCGCACTTTTCTTTATTTATTAATTACCAAAATCCCAAGCGGCTTATCCCCAACGACCCAGTGCGCTAACTTGGCCGCACTCTTTTTTTATTTATTAAGTACCAAAATCTCGAGCGGCTAATCCCCAACGTTCCAGTCCACTAACTTAGCCGCACTTTTATTTTATTTATTAATAAAAAAAATCTCGAGCAGCTAATCCCCAACGACTTAAAGCACTCACTTGGCCGCACTTTTTATCAATTACCAAAATCCCAAGCGGCTAATCCCAAACGACCCAGTGCGCTTGCTTGTTCGCACTTTTCTTTATTTATTAATTACCAAAATCCCAAGCGGCTTATCCCCAACGACCTAGTCCGCTTACTTAGCCGCACTTTTTTTTCATTAATTAATAAGAAAAATTTTGAGTGGCTAATCCCCAACGACCCAGTGCGCTTACTTGGCCGCACTTTTATTTTATTAATTAATAAGAAAAATCTCGAGTGGCTAATCCCCAACGACCCAAAGCACTTACTTGGCCGCACTTTCAATTAATTACCAAAATCTCAAGCGGCTAATCCCCAACGACCTAGTGCGCTTACTTGGCCTCACTTTTGTTTATTTATTAATTACCAAAATCCCAAGCGGCTAATCCCCAACGACCCAGTGCACTAACTTGGCTGCCCTTTTTTTTATTTATTGTTGAGAAAAATCTCAAGCGGCTAATCCCCAACGAAATAATGCGCTTACTAAGCCACACTATTTTTTATTTATTAATTACCAAAATCCTAAGCGGCTAATTTCCAACGACCCAGTGCGCTTACTAAGGCCACACTTTTATTTTATTTACAAATAAGGAAAATCACAAGCGGCTAATTCCCAACGACCCAGTGCGCTAACTTGGCCACAATTTTATTTTATTTGCAAATAAGAAAAATCTCAAGCGGCTAATCCCCAACGACCCAGTGCGCTTACTTAGCCGCCCTTTTTTTTATTTATAGTTAAGAAAAATCTCAAGCGGCTAATCCCCAATGACTTAATGCGCTTACTTGGCCACTTTTTTTTTAATTTATTAATTACCAAAATCCCAAGCATCTAATTTCCATCGACCCAGTGCGCTTACTTGGCCACACTTTTATTTTTTTTACAAATAAGAAAAATTTCAAGCGGCTAATCCCCAACGACCCAAAGCACTTACTTGGCCGCACTTTTTATGAATTACCAAAATCTCAAGCGGCTAATCCCCAACGACCCAGTGCGCTTACTTGACCGCACTTTTATTTTATCAATTAATAAGAAAAATCTCGAGTGGCTAATTCCCAACGACCCAAAGCACTTACTTGGCCGCACTTTCAATTAATCACCAAAATCTCAAGCGGCTAATCCCTAACGACCCAGTGCGCTTACTTAGCCACACTTTTATTTTATTTACAAATAAGGAAAATCACAAGCGGCTTATTCCCAACGACTTAATGCGCTTACTTGGCCACATTTTTTTTTTATTTATTAATTACCAAAATCCCAAGCGGCTAATCCCAAACGACCCAGTGCGCTTGCTTGTTCGCACTTTTCTTTATTTATTAATTACCAAAATCCCAAGCGGCTTATCCCCAACGACCCAGTGCGCTAACTTGGCCGCACTCTTTTTTTATTTATTAAGTACCAAAATCTCGAGCGGCTAATCCCCAACGTTCCAGTCCACTAACTTAGCCGCACTTTTATTTTATTTATTAATAAAAAAAATCTCGAGCAGCTAATCCCCAACGACTTAAAGCACTCACTTGGCCGCACTTTTTATCAATTACCGAAATCTCAAGCGGATAATTTCCAACGACCTAGTCCGCTTACTTAGCCGCACTTTTTTTTCATTAATTAATAAGAAAAATTTTGAGTGGCTAATCCCCAACGACCCAGTGCGCTTACTTGGCCGCACTTTTATTTTATTAATTAATAAGAAAAATCTCGAGTTGCTGATATCCAACGACCCAAAGCACTTACTTGGCCGCACTTTTATTTTAATTTTTGGTAAGAAAAATCTTAACCAGCTAATCCCCAACAACCAAGTGCGCCTACTTGGCCGCACTTTCATTTTATTTATTGATAAGGAAAATCTCAAGCGGCTAATCCCCAACAACCCAGTGCGGTTACTTAGCCAAACTTTTATTCTATTTATTAGTAAGAAAAAGCTTAAGCGGCTAATCTCCAACAACCCAGTGCGCTTACTTGGCCGCACTTTTATTTTATTTATTAATAAAAAAAATCTCAAGTGGCTAATCTTCAACGACCCAAAGCACTTACTTGGCCGCACTTTTTATTAATTACCAAAATCTCAAGCGGCTAATCCCCAACGACCCAGTGCGCTTACTTGGCCGCACTTTTATTTTATTAATTAATTAGAAAAATCTCGAGTGGCTAATCCCCAACGACCCAAAGCACTTACTTGGCCGCACTTTCAATTAATTACCAAAATCTCAAGCGGCTAATCCCCAACGACCTAGTGCGCTTACTTGGCCTCACTTTTGTTTATTTATTAATTACCAAAATCCCAAGCGGCTAATCCCCAACGACCCAGTGCACTAACTTGGCTGCCCTTTTTTTATTTATTGTTGAGAAAAATCTCAAGCGGCTAATCCCCAACGAAATAATGCGCTTACTAAGCCACACTATTTTTTATTTATTAATTACCAAAATCCTAAGCGGCTAATTTCCAACGACCCAGTGCGCTTACTAAGGCCACACTTTTATTTTATTTACAAATAAGGAAAATCACAAGCGGCTAATTCCCAACGACCCAGTGCGCTAACTTGGCCACAATTTTATTTTATTTGCAAATAAGAAAAATCTCAAGCGGCTAATCCCCAACGACCCAGTGCGCTTACTTGGCCGCCCTTTTTTTTATTTATAGTTAAGAAAAATCTCAAGCGGCTAATCCCCAACGACTTAATGCGCTTACTTGGCCACTTTTTTTTAAATTTATTAATTACCAAAATCCCAAGCATCTAATTCCCATCGACCCAGTGCGCTTACTTGGCCACACTTTTATTTTATTTACAAATAAGAAAAATTTCAAGCGGCTAATCTCCAACGACCCAAAGCACTTACTTGGCCGCACTTTTTATTAATTACCAAAATCTCAAGCGGCTAATCCCCAACGACCCAGTGCGCTTACTTGACCGCACTTTTATTTTATCAATTAATAAGAAAAATCTCGAGTGGCTAATTCCCAACGACCCAAAGCACTTACTTGGCCGCACTTTCAATTAATCACCAAAATCTCAAGCGGCTAATCCCTAACGACCTAGTGCGCTTACTTGGCCTCACTTTTTTTTATTTATTAATTACCAAAATTCCAAGCGGCTAATCCCCAACGACCCAGTGCACTAACTTGGCCACCTTTTTTTTTTATTTATTGTTAAGAAAAATCTCAAGCGGCTAATCCCCAACGAAATAATGCGCTTACTAAGCCACACTTTTTTTTATTCATTAATTACCAAAATCCTAAGCGGCTAATTCCCAACGACCCAGTGCGCTTACTTGGCCACACTTTTATTTTATTTGCAAATAAGAAAAATCTTAAGCGGCTAATTCCCAACGACCCAGTGCGCTTACATGGCCGCCCTTTTTTTTATTTTTTGTTAAGAAAAATCTCAAGCGGCTAATCCCCAACGACTTAATGCGCTTACTTGGCCACTTTTTTTTTAATTTATTAATTACCAAAATCCCAAGCATCTAATTCCCAACGACCCAGTGCGCTTACTTGGCCACACTTTTATTTTATTTACAAATAAGAAAAATCTCAAGCGGCTTATCCCCAACGACCCAGTGCGCTTACTTGGCCACACTTTTATTTTATTTACAAATAAGGAAAATCACAAGCGGCTAATTCCCAACGACTTAATGCGCTTACTTGGCCACATTTTTTTTTATTGATTAATTACCAAAATCCCAAGCGGCTAATTCCCAACGACCCAGTGCGCTTGCTTGTTCGCACTTTTCTTTATTTATTAATTACCAAAATCCCAAGCGGCTTATCCCCAACGACCCAGTGCGCTAACTTGGCCGCACTCTTTTTTTATTTATTAAGTACCAAAATCTCGAGCGGCTAATCCCCAACGTTCCAGTCCACTAACTTAGCCGCACTTTTATTTTATTTATTAATAAAAAAAATCTCGAGCAGCTAATTCCCAACGACCTAAAGCACTCACTTGGCCGCACTTTTTATTAATTACCGAAATCTCAAGCATATAATTTCCAACGACCTAGTCCGCTTACTTAGCCGCACTTTTTTTTTATTAATTAATAAGAAAAATTTTGAGTGGCTAATCCCCAACGACCCAGTGCGCTTACTTGACCGCACTTTTATTTTATCAATTAATAAGAAAAATCTCGAGTGGCTAATTCCCAACGACCCAAAGCACTTACTTGGCCGCACTTTCAATTAATCACCAAAATCTCAAGCGGCTAATCCCTAACGACCCAGTGCGCTTACTTAGCCACACTTTTATTTTATTTACAAATAAGGAAAATCACAAGCGGCTTATTCCCAACGACTTAATGCGCTTACTTGGCCACATTTTTTTTTTATTTATTAATTACCAAAATCCCAAGCGGCTAATCCCAAACGACCCAGTGCGCTTGCTTGTTCGCACTTTTCTTTATTTATTAATTACCAAAATCCCAAGCGGCTTATCCCCAACGACCCAGTGCGCTAACTTGGCCGCACTCTTTTTTTATTTATTAAGTACCAAAATCTCGAGCGGCTAATCCCCAACGTTCCAGTCCACTAACTTAGCCGCACTTTTATTTTATTTATTAATAAAAAAAATCTCGAGCAGCTAATCCCCAACGACTTAAAGCACTCACTTGGCCGCACTTTTTATCAATTACCGAAATCTCAAGCGGATAATTTCCAACGACCTAGTCCGCTTACTTAGCCGCACTTTTTTTTCATTAATTAATAAGAAAAATTTTGAGTGGCTAATCCCCAACGACCCAGTGCGCTTACTTGGCCGCACTTTTATTTTATTAATTAATAAGAAAAATCTCGAGTTGCTGATATCCAACGACCCAAAGCACTTACTTGGCCGCACTTTTATTTTAATTTTTGGTAAGAAAAATCTTAACCAGCTAATCCCCAACAACCAAGTGCGCCTACTTGGCCGCACTTTCATTTTATTTATTGATAAGGAAAATCTCAAGCGGCTAATCCCCAACAACCCAGTGCGGTTACTTAGCCAAACTTTTATTCTATTTATTAGTAAGAAAAAGCTTAAGCGGCTAATCTCCAACAACCCAGTGCGCTTACTTGGCCGCACTTTTATTTTATTTATTAATAAAAAAAATCTCAAGTGGCTAATCTTCAACGACCCAAAGCACTTACTTGGCCGCACTTTTTATTAATTACCAAAATCTCAAGCGGCTAATCCCCAACGACCCAGTGCGCTTACTTGGCCGCACTTTTATTTTATTAATTAATTAGAAAAATCTCGAGTGGCTAATCCCCAACGACCCAAAGCACTTACTTGGCCGCACTTTCAATTAATTACCAAAATCTCAAGCGGCTAATCCCCAACGACCTAGTGCGCTTACTTGGCCTCACTTTTGTTTATTTATTAATTACCAAAATCCCAAGCGGCTAATCCCCAACGACCCAGTGCACTAACTTGGCTGCCCTTTTTTTTATTTATTGTTGAGAAAAATCTCAAGCGGCTAATCCCCAACGAAATAATGCGCTTACTAAGCCACACTATTTTTTATTTATTAATTACCAAAATCCTAAGCGGCTAATTTCCAACGACCCAGTGCGCTTACTAAGGCCACACTTTTATTTTATTTACAAATAAGGAAAATCACAAGCGGCTAATTCCCAACGACCCAGTGCGCTAACTTGGCCACAATTTTATTTTATTTGCAAATAAGAAAAATCTCAAGCGGCTAATCCCCAACGACCCAGTGCGCTTACTTGGCCGCCCTTTTTTTTATTTATAGTTAAGAAAAATCTCAAGCGGCTAATCCCCAACGACTTAATGCGCTTACTTGGCCACTTTTTTTTAAATTTATTAATTACCAAAATCCCAAGCATCTAATTCCCATCGACCCAGTGCGCTTACTTGGCCACACTTTTATTTTATTTACAAATAAGAAAAATTTCAAGCGGCTAATCTCCAACGACCCAAAGCACTTACTTGGCCGCACTTTTTATTAATTACCAAAATCTCAAGCGGCTAATCCCCAACGACCCAGTGCGCTTACTTGACCGCACTTTTATTTTATCAATTAATAAGAAAAATCTCGAGTGGCTAATTCCCAACGACCCAAAGCACTTACTTGGCCGCACTTTCAATTAATCACCAAAATCTCAAGCGGCTAATCCCTAACGACCTAGTGCGCTTACTTGGCCTCACTTTTTTTTATTTATTAATTACCAAAATTCCAAGCGGCTAATCCCCAACGACCCAGTGCACTAACTTGGCCACCTTTTTTTTTTATTTATTGTTAAGAAAAATCTCAAGCGGCTAATCCCCAACGAAATAATGCGCTTACTAAGCCACACTTTTTTTTATTCATTAATTACCAAAATCCTAAGCGGCTAATTCCCAACGACCCAGTGCGCTTACTTGGCCACACTTTTATTTTATTTGCAAATAAGAAAAATCTTAAGCGGCTAATTCCCAACGACCCAGTGCGCTTACATGGCCGCCCTTTTTTTTATTTTTTGTTAAGAAAAATCTCAAGCGGCTAATCCCCAACGACTTAATGCGCTTACTTGGCCACTTTTTTTTTAATTTATTAATTACCAAAATCCCAAGCATCTAATTCCCAACGACCCAGTGCGCTTACTTGGCCACACTTTTATTTTATTTACAAATAAGAAAAATCTCAAGCGGCTTATCCCCAACGACCCAGTGCGCTTACTTGGCCACACTTTTATTTTATTTACAAATAAGGAAAATCACAAGCGGCTAATTCCCAACGACTTAATGCGCTTACTTGGCCACATTTTTTTTTATTGATTAATTACCAAAATCCCAAGCGGCTAATTCCCAACGACCCAGTGCGCTTGCTTGTTCGCACTTTTCTTTATTTATTAATTACCAAAATCCCAAGCGGCTTATCCCCAACGACCCAGTGCGCTAACTTGGCCGCACTCTTTTTTTATTTATTAAGTACCAAAATCTCGAGCGGCTAATCCCCAACGTTCCAGTCCACTAACTTAGCCGCACTTTTATTTTATTTATTAATAAAAAAAATCTCGAGCAGCTAATTCCCAACGACCTAAAGCACTCACTTGGCCGCACTTTTTATTAATTACCGAAATCTCAAGCATATAATTTCCAACGACCTAGTCCGCTTACTTAGCCGCACTTTTTTTTTATTAATTAATAAGAAAAATTTTGAGTGGCTAATCCCCAACGACCCAGTGCGCTTACTTGGCCGCACTTTTATCTTATTAATTAATAAGAAAAATCTCGAGTTGCTGATGCCCAACGACCCAAAGCACTTACTTGGCCGCACTTTTATTTTAATTTTTGGTAAGAAAAATCTTAAGCGGCTAATCCCCAACAACCAAGTGCGCCTACTTGGCCGCACTTTCATTTTATTTATTGGTAATGAAAATCTCAAGCGGCTAATCCCCAACAACCCAGTGCGCTTACTTGGCTAAACTTTTATTTTATTTATTAGTAAGAAAAAGCTTAAGCGGCTAATCTCCAACGACCCAGTGCGCTTACTTGGCCGCACTTTTATTTTATTTATTAATAAAAAAAATCTCAAGTGGCTAATCTTTAACGACCCAAAGCACTTACTTGGCCGCACTTTTCATTAATTACCAAAATCTTAAGCGGCTAAACCCCAACGACCCAGTGCGCTTACTTGGCCGCACTTTTATTTTATTAATTAATAAGAAAAATCTCGAGTGGCTAATCCCCAACGACCCAAAGCACTTACTTGGCCGCACTTTCAATTAATTACCAAAATCTCAAGCGGCTAATCCCCAACGACCTAGTGCGCTTACTTGGCCTCACTTTTGTTTATTTATTTATTACCAAAATCCCAAGCGGCTTATCCCCAACGACCCAGTGCACTAACTTGGCCGCCCTTTTTTTTATTTATTGTTGAGAAAAATCTCAAGCGGCTAATCCCCAACGAAATAATGCGCTTACTAAGCCACACTTTTTTTTATTTATTAATTACCAAAATCCTAAGCGGCTAATTTCCAACGACCCAGTGCGCTTACTTGGCCACACTTTTATTTTATTTACAAATAAGGAAAATCACAAGCGGCTAATTCCCAACGACCCAGTGCGCTAACTTGGCCACAATTTTATTTTATTTGCAAATAAGAAAAATCTCAAGCGGCTAATCCCCAACGACCCAGTGCGCTTACTTGGCCGCCCTTTTTTTCATTTATTGTTAAGAAAAATCTCAAGCGGCTAATCCCCAACGACTTAATGCGCTTACTTGGCCACTTTTTTTTAAATTTATTAATTACCAAAATCCCAAGCATCTAATTCCCATCGACCCAGTGCGCTTACTTGGCCACACTTTTATTTTATTTACAAATAAGAAAAATCTTAAGCGGCTAATCCCCAACGACCCAGTGCGCTTACTTGGCCACACTTTTATTTTATTTACAAATAAGGAAAATCACAAGCGGCTAATTCCCAACGACTTAATGCGCTTACTTGGCTACATTTTTTTTTATTTATTAATTACCAAAATCCCAAGCGGCTAATTTCCAACGACCCAGTGCGCTTGCTTGTTCGCACTTTTCTTTATTTATTAATTACCAAAATCCCAAGCGGCTTATCCCCAACGACCTAAGGCACTCACTTGGCCGCACTTTTTATTAATTACCGAAATCTCAAGCGGATAATTTCCAACGACCTAGTCCGCTTACTTAGCCGCACTTTTTTTTTATTAATTAATAAGAGAAATTTTGAGTGGCTAATCCCCAACGACCCAGTGCGCTTACTTGGCCGCACTTTTATTTTATTAATTAATAAGAAAAATCTAGAGTTGCTGATCCCCAACGACCCAAAGCACTTACTTGGCCGCACTTTTATTTTAATTTTTGGTAAGAAAAATCTTAAGCGGCTAATCCCCAACAACCAAGTGCGCCTACTTGGCCGCACTTTCATTTTATTTATTGGTAAGGAAAATCTCAAGCGGCTTATCCCCAACAACCCAGTGCGCTTACTTGGCTAAACTTTTATTTTATTTATTAGTAAGAAAAAGCTTAAGCGGCTGATCTCCAACGACCCAGTGCGCTTACTTGGCCGCACTTTTATTTTATTAATTATTAAGAAAAATCTCGAGTGGCTAATCCTCAACGACCCAAAGCACTTACTTGGCCGCACTTTTTATTAATTACCAAAATCTTAAGCGGCTAATTCCCAACGACCTAGTGCGCTTACTTGGCCGCACATTTATTTTATTTATTAATTACCAAAATCCCAAGCGGCTAATTTCCAACGACCCAGTGCGCTTACTTGGCCACACTTTTATTTTATTTACAAATAAGAAAAATCACAAGCGGTTAATTTCCAACGACCCAGTGCGCTTACTTGGCCACACTTTTATTTTATTTATAAATAAGAAAAATCTCAAGCGGCTTATCCCAAATGACCCAGTGCGCTTACTTGGCCACCCTTTTTTTATTTAATGTTAAGAAAAATCTTAAGCGGCTAATCCCCAACGACTTAATGCGCTTACTTGGGCACACTTTTTTTTATTTATTAATAATCAAAATCCCAAGCGGCTAATTCCCAACGACCCAGTGCGCTGACTTGGCCGCCTTTTCTTTTTTTTATTGTTAAGAAAAATCTCAAGCGGCTAACCCCCAACGAGTTAATGCGTTTACTTAGCCAGACTTTTTTTTTATTTATTAATTATAAAAATCCCAAGCGGCTAATCCCCAACGACCTAGTGCGCTTACTTGGCAGCACTTTTATTTTATTCATTAATTACCAAAATCCCAAGCGGCTAATCCCTAACGACCCAGTGCGCTTACTTGGCCGCACTTTTATTTTATTTATTAATAAGAAAAATCTCAAGTGGCTAATCCCCAACGACCCAAAGCACTTACATGGCCGCACTTTTTATTAATTACCAAAATCTCAAGCGGCTAATCCCCAACGACCTAGTGCGCTTACTTGGCCGCACTTTTTTTTATTTATTAATTACCAAAATCCCAAGAGGCTAATCCCCAACGACCCAGTGCGCTATCTTGGCCGCCCTTTTTTTTATTTATTGTTGAGAAAAATCTCAAGCGGCTAATCCCCAACGAGTTAATGCGCTTACTTAGCCACACTTTTTTTTATTTATTAATAACCAAAATCCCAAGCGGCTAATTCCCAACGACTCAGTGCGCTTACTTGGCCACACTTTTATTTTACTTACAAATAAGGAAAATCACAAGCGGCTAATTCCCAACGACTTAGTGCGCTAACTTGGCCACAATTTTATTTTATTTACAAATAAGGAAAATCACAAGCGGCTAATCCCCAACGACTTAATGCGCTTACTTGGCCACTTTTTTTTTTATTTATTGATTACCAAAATCTTAAGCGGTTAGTTCTCAACGACCCAGTGCGCTTACTTGGCCACACTTTAATTTTATTTACAAATAAGGAAAATCACAAGCGGCTAATTCCCAACGACCCAGTGCGCTAACTTGGCCACACTTTTATTTTATTTACAAATAAGAAAAATCTCAAGCGGCTAATCCCCAACGACCCAGTGCGCTTACTTGGCCGCCCTTTTTCTTAATTATTGTTAAGAAAAATCTCAAGCGGCTAATCCCCAACGACTTAATGCGCTTACTTGGCCACTTTTTTTTTAATTTATTAATTACCAAAATCCCAAGCATCTAATTCCCATCGACCCAGTGCGCTTACTTGGCCACACTTTTATTTTATTTACAAATAAGAAAAATCTCAAGCGGCTAATCCCCAACGACCCAGTGCGCTTACTTGGCCACACTTTTATTTTATTTACAAATAAGGAAAATCACAAGCGGCTAATTCCCAACGACTTAATGCGCTTACTTGGCCACATTTTTTTTTATTTATTAATTACCAAAATCCCAAGCGGCTAATTCCCAACGACCCAGTGCGCTTACTTGGCCGCACTTTTTATTAATTACCAAAATCTCAAGCGGCTAATCCCCAACGACCCAGTGCGCTTACTTGGCCGCACTTTTATTTTATTAATTAATAAGAAAAATCTCGAGTGGCTAATCCTCAACGACCCAAAGCACTTACTTGGCCGCACTTTCAATTAATTACCAAAATCTCAAGCGGCTAATCCCCAACGACCTAGTGCGCTTACTTGGCCGCACTTTTTTTTATTTATTAATTACCAAAATCCCAAGCGGCTAATCCCCAACGACCCAGTGCGCTAACTTGGCCGCCCTTTTTTTTATTTATTGTTGAGAAAAATCTCAAGCGGCTAATCCCCAACGACCCAAAGCACTTACTTGGCCGCACTTTTTATTAATTACCAAAATCTCAAGCGGCTAATCCCCAACGACCCAGTGCGCTTACTTGGCCGCACTTTTATTTTATTAATTAATAAGAAAAATCTCGAGTGGCTAATCCTCAACGACCCAAAGCACTTACTTGGCCGCACTTTCAATTAATTACCAAAATCTCAAGCGGCTAATCCCCAACGACCTAGTGCGCTTACTTGGCCGCACTTTTTTTTATTTATTAATTACCAAAATCCCAAGCGGCTAATCCCCAACGACCCAGTGCGCTAACTTGGCCGCCCTTTTTTTTATTTATTGTTGAGAAAAATCTCAAGCGGCTAATCCCCAACGAGTTAATGCGCTTACTTAGCCACACTTTTTTTTATTTATTAATAACTAAAATCTCAAGCGGCTAATTCCCAACGACTCAGTGCGCTTACTTGGCCACACTTTTATTTTACTTACAAATAAGGAAAATCACAAGCGGCTAATTCCCAACGACTTAGTGCGCTAACTTGGCCACAATTTTATTTTATTTACAAATAAGGAAAATCACAAGCGGCTAATCCCCAACGACCCAGTGCGCTTACTTGGCCGCCCTTTTTTTTATTTATTGTTAAAAAAAATCTCAAGCGGCTAATCCCCAACGACTTAATGCGCTTACTTGGCCACTTTTTTTTTTATTTATTGATTACCAAAATCTTAAGCGGTTAGTTCCCAACGACCCATTGCGCTTACTTGGCCACACTTTAATTTTATTTACAAATAAGGAAAATCACAAGCGGCTAATTCACAACGAGCCAGTGCGCTAACTTGGCCACACTTTTATTTTATTTAAAAATAAGAAAAATCTCAAGCGGCTAATCCCCAACGACCCAGTGCGCTTACTTGGCCGCCCTTTTTCTTAATTATTGTTAAGAAAAATCTCAAGCGGCTAATCCCCAACGACTTAATGCGCTTACTTGGCCACTTTTTTTTTAATTTATTAATTACCAAAATCCCAAGCATCTAATTCCCATTGACACAGTGCGCTTACTTGGCCACACTTTTATTTTATTTACAAATAAGAAAAATCTCAAGCGGCTAATCCCCAACGACCCAGTGCGCTTACTTGGCCACACTTTTATTTTATTTACAAATAAGGAAAATCATAAGCGGCTAATTCCCAATGACTTAATGCGCTTACTTGGCCACATTTTTTTTTATTTATTAATTACAAAAATCCCAAGCGGCTAATTCCCAACGACCCAGTGCGCTTGCTTGTTCGCACTTTTCTTTATTTATTAATTACCAAAATCCCAAGCGGCTTATCCCCAACGACCCAGTGGGCTAACTTGGCCGCCCTTTTTTTTTATTTATTAAGTACCAAAATCTCGAGCGGCTAATCCCCAACGTTCCAGTGCACTAACTTAGCCGCACTTTTATTTTATTTATTAATAAAAAAAATTTCGAGCAGCTAATCCCCAACGACCTAAAGCACTCACTTGGCCGCACTTTTTATTAATTACCGAAATCTCAAGCGGATAATTTCCAACGACCTAGTCCGCTTACTTAGCCGCACTTTTTTTTTATTAATTAATAAGAAAAATTTTGAGTGGCTTATCCCCAACGACCCAGTGCGCTTACTTGGCCGCACTTTTATTTTATTAATTAATAAGAAAAATCTCGAGTTGCTGATATCCAACGACCCAAAGCACTTACTTGGCCGCACTTTTATTTTAATTTTTGGTAAGAAAAATCTTAAGCGGCTAATCCCCAACAACCAAGTGCGCCTACTTGGCCGCACTTTCATTTTATTTATTGGTAAGGAAAATCTCAAGCGGATAATCCCCAACAACCCAGTGCGCTCACTTGGCCAAACTTTTATTTTATTTATAAGTAAGAAAAAGCTTAAGCGGCTGATCTCCAACGACCCAGTGCGCTTACTTGGCCGCATTTTTATTTTATTAATTATTAAGAAAAATCTCGAGTGGCTAATCCTCAACGACCCAAAGCACTTACTTGGCCGCACTTTTTATTAATTACTAAAATCTTAAGCGGCTAATCCCCAACGACCTAGTGCGCTTACTTGGCCGCACTTTTATTTTATTTATTAATTACCAAAATTCCAAGCGGCTAATCCCCAACGACCCAGTGCGCTAACTTGGCCGCCCTTTTTTTTATTCATTGTTAAGAAAAATCTCAAGCGGCTAATCCCCAACGACTTAATGCGCTTACTTGGCCACACTTTTTTTTATTCATTAAATACCAAAATCCCAAGCGGCTAATTTCCAACGACCCAGTGCGCTTACTTGTCCACACTTTTATTTTATTTACAAATAAGAAAAATCACAAGCGGCTAATTTTCAACGACCCAGTGCGCTTACTTGGCCACACTTTTATTTTATTTATAAATAAAAAAAATCTTAAGCGGCTTATCCCAAACGACCCAGTGCGCTTACTTGGCCACCCTTTTTTTATTTAATGTTAAGAAAAATCTTAAGCGGCTAATCCCCAACTACTTAATGCGCTTACTTGGCCACACTTTTTTTTATTCATTAATAACCAAAATCCCAAGCGGCTAATTCCCAACGACCCAGTGCGCTGACTTGGCCGCCCTTTCTTTTATTTATTGTTAAGAAAAATCTCAAGCGGCTAACCCCCAACGAGTTAATGCGCTTACTTAGCCAGACTTTTTTTTTATTTATTAATCATAAAAATCCCAAGCGGCTAATCCCCAACGACCCAGTGCGCTTACTTGGCAGCACTTTTATTTTATTCATTAATTACCAAAATCCCAAGCGGCTAATCCCTAACGACCCAGTGCGCTTACTTGGCCGCACTTTTATTTTATTTATTAATAAGAAAAATCTCAAGTGGCTAATCCCCAACGACCCAAAGCACTTACTTGGCCGCACTTTTTATTAATTACCAAAATCTCAAGCGGCTAATCCCCAACGACCCAGTGCGCTTACTTGGCCGCACTTTTATTTTATTAATTAATAAGAAAAATCTTGAGTGGCTAATCCTCAACGACCCAAAGCACTTACTTGGCCACACTTTCAATTAATTACCAAAATTTCAAGCGGCTAATCCCCAACGACCTAGTGCGCTTACTTGGCCGCACTTTTTTTTATTTATTAATTACCAAAATCCCAAGCGGCTAATCCCCAACGACCCAGTGCGCTAACTTGGCCGCCCTTTTTTTTATTTATTGTTGAGAAAAATCTCAAGCGGCTAATCCCCAACGAGTTAATGCGCTTACTTAGCCACACTTTTTTTTATTTATTAATAACCAAAATCCCAAGCGGCTAATTCCCAACGACTCAGTGCGCTTACTTGGCCACACTTTTATTTTACTTACAAATAAGGAAAATCACAAGCGGCTAATTCCCAACGACTTAGTGCGCTAACTTGGCCACAATTTTATTTTATTTACAAATAAGGAAAATCACAAGCGGCTAATCCCCAACGACCCAGTGCGCTTACTTAGCCGCCCTTTTTTTTATTTATTGTTAAAAAAAATCTCAAGCGGCTAATCCCCAACGACTTAATGCGCTTACTTGGCCACTTTTTTTTTTATTTATTGATTACCAAAATCTTAAGCGGTTAGTTTCCAACGACCCATTGCGCTTACTTGGCCACACTTTAATTTTATTTACAAATAAGGAAAATCACAAGCGGCTAATTCCCAACGAGCCAGTGCGCTAACTTGGCCACACTTTTATTTTATTTAAAAATAAGAAAAATCTCAAGCGGCTAATCCCCAACGACCCAGGGGGCTTACTTGGCCGCCCTTTTTTTTATTTATTGTTAAAAAAAATCTCAAGCGGCTAATCCCCAACGACTTAATGCGCTTACTTGGCCACTTTTTTTTTTATTTATTGATTACCAAAATCTTAAGCGGTTAGTTCCCAACGACCCATTGCGCTTACTTGGCCACACTTTAATTTTATTTACAAATAAGGAAAATCACAAGCGGCTAATTCCCAACGAGCCAGTGCGCTAACTTGGCCACACTTTAATTTTATTTACAAATAAGGAAAATCACAAGCGGCTTATTCCCAACGAGCCAGTGCGCTAACTTGGCCACACTTTTATTTTATTTAAAAATAAGGAAAATCAAAAGCGGCTAATTCCCAATGACTTAATGCGCTTACTTGGCCACATTTTTTTTTATTTATTAAGTACCAAAATCTCGAGCGGCTAATCCCCAACGTTCCAGTGCACTAACTTAGCCGCACTTTTATTTTATTTATTAATAAAAAAAATTTCGAGCAGCTAATCCCCAACGACCTAAAGCACTCACTTGGCCGCACTTTTTATTAATTACCGAAATCTCAAGCGGATAATTTCCAACGACCTAGTCCGCTTACTTAGCCGCACTTTTTTTTTATTAATTAATAAGAAAAATTTTGAGTGGCTAATCCCCAACGACCCAGTGCGCTTACTTGGCCGCACTTTTATTTTATTAATTAATAAGAAAAATCTCGAGTTGCTGATCCCCAACGACCCAAAGCACTTACTTAGCCGCACTTTTATTTTAATTTTTGATAAGAAAAATCTTAAGCGGCTAATCCCCAACAACCAAGTGCGCCTACTTGGCCGCACTTTCATTTTATTTATTGGTAAGGAAAATCTCAAGCGGCTAATCCCCAACAACCCAGTGCGCTCACTTGGCCAAACTTTTATTTTATTTATAAGTAAGAAAAAGCTTAAGCGGCTGATCTCCAACGACCCAGTGCGCTTACTTGGCCGCATTTTTATTTTATTAATTATTAAGAAAAATCTCGAGTGGCTAATCCTCAACGACCCAAAGCACTTACTTGGCTGCACTTTTTATTAATTACTAAAATCTTAAGCGGCTAATCCCCAACGACCTAGTGCGCTTACTTGGCCGCACTTTTATTTTATTTATTAATTATCAAAATTCCAAGCGGCTAATCCCCAACGACCCAGTGCGCTAACTTGGCCACTTTTTTTTTTATTTATTGATTACCAAAATCTTAAGCGGTTAGTTTCCAACGACCCATTGCGCTTACTTGGCCACACTTTAATTTTATTTACAAATAAGGAAAATCACAAGCGGCTAATTCCCAACGAGCCAGTGCGCTAACTTGGCCACACTTTTATTTTATTTAAAAATAAGAAAAATCTCAAGCGGCTAATCCCCAACGACCCAGGGGGCTTACTTGGCCGCCCTTTTTTTTATTTATTGTTAAAAAAAATCTCAAGCGGCTAATCCCCAACGACTTAATGCGCTTACTTGGCCACTTTTTTTTTTATTTATTGATTACCAAAATCTTAAGCGGTTAGTTCCCAACGACCCATTGCGCTTACTTGGCCACACTTTAATTTTATTTACAAATAAGGAAAATCACAAGCGGCTAATTCCCAACGAGCCAGTGCGCTAACTTGGCCACACTTTAATTTTATTTACAAATAAGGAAAATCACAAGCGGCTTATTCCCAACGAGCCAGTGCGCTAACTTGGCCACACTTTTATTTTATTTAAAAATAAGGAAAATCACAAGCGGCTAATTCCCAATGACTTAATGCGCTTACTTGGCCACACTTTTTATTAATTACCAAAATCTCAAGCGGCTAATCCCCAACGACCCAGTGCGCTTACTTGGCCGCACTTTTATTTTATTCATTAATAAGAAAAATCTCGAGTGGCTAATCCTCAACGACCCAAAGCACTTACTTGGCCGCACTTTCAATTAATTACCAAAATCTCAAGCGGCTAATCCCCAACGACCTAGTGCGCTCACTTGGCCGCACTTTTTTTTATTTATTAATTACCAAAATCCCAAGCGGCTAATCCCCAACGACCCAGTGCGCTAACTTGGCCGCCCTTTTTTTTATTTATTGTTGAGAAAAATCTCAAGCGGCTAATCCCCAACGAGTTAATGCGCTTACTTAGCCACACTTTTTTTTATTTATTAATAACCAAAATCCCAAGCGGCTAATTCCCAACGACTCAGTGCGCTTACTTGGCCACACTTTTATTTTACTTACAAATAAGGAAAATCACAAGCGGCTAATTCCCAACGACTTAGTGCGCTAACTTGGCCACAATTTTATTTTATTTACAAATAAGGAAAATCACAAGCGGCTAATCCCCAACGACCCAGTGCGCTTACTTAGCCGCCCTTTTTTTTATTTATTGTTAAAAAAAATCTCAAGCGGCTAATCCCCAACGACTTAATGCGCTTACTTGGCCACTTTTTTTTTTATTTATTGATTACCAAAATCTTAAGCGGTTAGTTTCCAACGACCCATTGCGCTTACTTGGCCACACTTTAATTTTATTTACAAATAAGGAAAATCACAAGCGGCTAATTCCCAACGAGCCAGTGCGCTAACTTGGCCACACTTTTATTTTATTTAAAAATAAGAAAAATCTCAAGCGGCTAATCCCCAACGACCCAGGGGGCTTACTTGGCCGCCCTTTTTTTTATTTATTGTTAAAAAAAATCTCAAGCGGCTAATCCCCAACGACTTAATGCGCTTACTTGGCCACTTTTTTTTTTATTTATTGATTACCAAAATCTTAAGCGGTTAGTTCCCAACGACCCATTGCGCTTACTTGGCCACACTTTAATTTTATTTACAAATAAGGAAAATCACAAGCGGCTAATTCCCAACGAGCCAGTGCGCTAACTTGGCCACACTTTAATTTTATTTACAAATAAGGAAAATCACAAGCGGCTTATTCCCAACGAGCCAGTGCGCTAACTTGGCCACACTTTTATTTTATTTAAAAATAAGGAAAATCACAAGCGGCTAATTCCCAATGACTTAATGCGCTTACTTGGCCACATTTTTTTTTATTTATTAAGTACCAAAATCTCGAGCGGCTAATCCCCAACGTTCCAGTGCACTAACTTAGCCGCACTTTTATTTTATTTATTAATAAAAAAAATTTCGAGCAGCTAATCCCCAACGACCTAAAGCACTCACTTGGCCGCACTTTTTATTAATTACCGAAATCTCAAGCGGATAATTTCCAACGACCTAGTCCGCTTACTTAGCCGCACTTTTTTTTTATTAATTAATAAGAAAAATTTTGAGTGGCTAATCCCCAACGACCCAGTGCGCTTACTTGGCCGCACTTTTATTTTATTAATTAATAAGAAAAATCTCGAGTTGCTGATCCCCAACGACCCAAAGCACTTACTTAGCCGCACTTTTATTTTAATTTTTGATAAGAAAAATCTTAAGCGGCTAATCCCCAACAACCAAGTGCGCCTACTTGGCCGCACTTTCATTTTATTTATTGGTAAGGAAAATCTCAAGCGGCTAATCCCCAACAACCCAGTGCGCTCACTTGGCCAAACTTTTATTTTATTTATAAGTAAGAAAAAGCTTAAGCGGCTGATCTCCAACGACCCAGTGCGCTTACTTGGCCGCATTTTTATTTTATTAATTATTAAGAAAAATCTCGAGTGGCTAATCCTCAACGACCCAAAGCACTTACTTGGCTGCACTTTTTATTAATTACTAAAATCTTAAGCGGCTAATCCCCAACGACCTAGTGCGCTTACTTGGCCGCACTTTTATTTTATTTATTAATTATCAAAATTCCAAGCGGCTAATCCCCAACGACCCAGTGCGCTAACTTGGCCGCCCTTTTTTTTATTTATTGTTAAGAAAAATCTCAAGCGGCTAATCCCCAACGACTTAATGCGCTTACTTGGCCACACTTTTTTTTATTCATTAAATACCAAAATCCCAAGCGGCTAATTTCCAACGACCCAGTGCGCTTACTTGGCCACACTTTTATTTTATTTACAAATAAGAAAAATCACAAGCGGCTAATTTTCAACGACCCAGTGCGCTTACTTGGCCACACTTTTATTTTATTTATAAATAAGAAAAATCTTAAGCGGCTTATCCCAAACGACCCAGTGCGCTTACTTGGCCACCCTTTTTTTATTTAATGTTAAGAAAAATCTTAAGCGGCTAATCCCCAACGACTTAATGCGCTTACTTGGCCACACTTTTTTTTATTCATTAATAACCAAAATCCCAAGCGGCTAATTCCCAACGACCCAGTGCGCTGACTTGGCCGCCCTTTTTTTTATTTATTGTTAAGATAAATTTCAAGCGGCTAACCCCCCACGAGTTAATGCGCTTACTTAGCCAGACTTTTTTTTTATTTATTAATTATAAAAATCCCAAGCGGCTAATCCCCAACGACCCTGTGCGCTTACTTGGCAGCACTTTTATTTTATTCATTAATTACCGAAATCCCAAGCGGCTAATCCCTAACGACCCAGTGCGCTTACTTGGCCACACTTTTATTTTATTTATTAATAAGAAAAATCTCGAGTGGCTAATCCCTAACGACCCAAAGCACTTACTTGGCCACACTTTTTATTAATTACCAAAATCTCAAGCGGCTAATCCCCAACGACCCAGTGCGCTTACTTGGCCGCACTTTTATTTTATTCATTAATAAGAAAAATCTCGAGTGGCTAATCCTCAACGACCCAAAGCACTTACTTGGCCGCACTTTCAATTAATTACCAAAATCTCAAGCGGCTAATCCCCAACGACCTAGTGCGCTCACTTGGCCGCACTTTTTTTTATTTATTAATTACCAAAATCCCAAGCGGCTAATCCCCAACGACCCAGTGCGCTAACTTGGCCGCCCTTTTTTTTATTTATTGTTGAGAAAAATCTCAAGCGGCTAATCCCCAACGAGTTAATGCGCTTACTTAGCCACACTTTTTTTTATTTATTAATTACCAAAATCCCAAGCGGCTAATTCCCAACGACTCAGTGCGCTTACTTGGTCACACTTTATTTTATTTACAAATAAGGAAAATCACAAGCGGCTAATTCTTAACGACCCAGTGCGCTAACTTGGCCACAATTTTATTTTATTTACAAATAAGGAAAATCACAAGCGGCTAATCCCCAACGACCCAGTGCGCTTACTTGGCCGCCCTTTTTTTTATTTATTGTTAAAAAAAATTTCAAGCGGCTAATCACCAACGACTTAATGCGCTTACTTGGCCACTTTTTTTTTATTTATTGATTACCAAAATCTTAAGCGGTTAGTTCCCAACGACCCAGTGCGCTTACTTGGCCACACTTTATTTTTATTTACAAATAAGGAAAATCACAAGCAGCTAATTCCCAACGACCCAGTGCGCTAACTTGGCCACACTTTTATTTTATTTACAAATAAGAAAAATCTCAAGCGGCTAATCCCCAACGACCCAGTGCGCTTACTTGGCCGCCCTTTTTTTTAATTATTGTTAAGAAAAATCTCAAGTGGCTAATCCCCAACGACTTAATGCGCTTACTTGGCCACTTTTTTTTTTTATTTATTAATTACCAGAATCACAAGCGGCTAAATCCCAACGACTCAGTGCGCTTACTTGGCCACACTTTTACTTTACTTACAAATAAGGAAAATCACAAGCGGCTAATTCCCAACGACTTAGTGCGCTAACTTGGCCACAATTTTATTTTATTTACAAATAAGGAAAATCACAAGCGGCTAATCCCCAACGACCCAGTGCGCTTACTTGGCCGCCCTTTTTTTTATTTATTGTTAAAAAAAATCTCAAGCGGCTAATCCCCAACGACTTAATGCGCTTACTTGGCCACTTTTTTTTTTATTTATTGATTACCAAAATCTTAAGCGGTTAGTTCCCAACGACCCATTGCGCTTACTTGGCCACACTTTAATTTTATTTACAAATAAGAAAAATCACAAGCGGCTAATTCCCAACGACCCAGTGCGCTAACTTGGCCACACTTTTATTTTATTTACAAATAAAAAAAATCTCAAGCGGCTAATCCCCAACGACCCAGTGCGCTTACTTGGCCGCCCTTTTTCTTAATTATTGTTAAGAAAAATCTCAAGCGGCTAATTTCCAACGACTTAATGCGCTTACTTGGCCACACTTTTTTTTATTCATTAAATACCAAAATCCCAAGCGGCTAATTTCCAACGACCCAGTGCGCTTACTTGGCCACACTTTTATTTTATTTACAAATAAGAAAAATCACAAGCGGCTAATTTTCAACGACCCAGTGCGCTTACTTGGCCACACTTTTATTTTATTTATAAATAAGAAAAATCTTAAGCGGCTTATCCCAAACGATCCAGTGCGCTTACTTGGCCACCCTTTTTTTATTTAATGTTAAGAAAAATCTTAAGCGGCTAATCCCCAACGAGTTAATGCGCTTACTTGGCCACACTTTTTTTTATTCATTAATAACCAAAATCCCAAGCGGCTTATCCCAAACGACCCAGTGCGCTTACTTGGCCACCCTTTTTTTATTTAATGTTAAGAAAAATCTTAAGCGGCTAATCCCTAACGAGTTAATGCGCTTACTTGGCCACACTTTTTTTTATTCATTAATAACCAAAATCCCAAGCGGCTAATTCCCAACGACCCAGTGCGCTTACTTGGCCGCACTTTTATGTTATTAATTAATAAGAAAAATTTTGAGTTGCTGATCCCCAACGACCCAAAGCACTTACTTGGCCGCACTTTTATTTTAATTTTTGGTAAGAAAAATCTTAAGCGGCTAATCCCCAACAACCAAGTGCGCCTACTTGGCCGCACTTTCATTTTATTTATTGGTAAGGAAAATCTCAAGCGGCTAATCCCCAACAACCCAGTGCGCTCACTTGGCCAAACTTTTATTTTATTTATAAGTAAGAAAAAGCTTAAGCGGCTGATCTCCAACGACCCAGTGCGCTTACTTGGCCGCATTTTTATTTTATTAATTATTAAGAAAAATCTCGAGTGGCTAATCCTCAACGACCCAAAGCACTTACTTAGCCGCACTTTTTATTAATTACTAAAATCTTAAGCGGCTAATCCCCAACGACCTAGTGCGCTTACTTGGCCGCACTTTTATTTTATTTATTACATATCAAAATTCCAAGCGGCTAATCCCCAACGACCCAGTGCGCTAACTTGGCCGCCCTTTTTTTTATTTATTGTTAAGAAAAATCTCAAGCGGCTAATCCCCAACGACTTAATGCGCTTACTTGGCCACACTTTTTTTTATTCATTAAATACCAAAATCCCAAGCGGCTAATTTCCAACCACCCAGTGCGCTTACTTGGCCACACTTTTATTTTATTTACAAATAAGAAAAATCACAAGCGGCTAATTTTCAACGACCCAGTGCGCTTACTTGGCCACACTTTTATTTTATTTATAAATAAGAAAAATCTTAAGCGGCTTATCCCAAACGACCCAGTGCGCTTACTTGGCCACCCTTTTTTCATTTAATGTTAAGAAAAATCTTAAGCGGCTAATCCCCAACGACTTAATGCGCTTACTTGGCCACACTTTTTTTTATTCATTAATAACCAAAATCCCAAGCGGCTAATTCCCAACGACCCAGTGCGCTGACTTGGCCGCCCTTTTTTTTATTTATTGTTAAGATAAATTTCAAGCGGCTAACCCCCCACGAGTTAATGCGCTTACTTAGCCAGCCTTTTTTTTTATTTATTAATTATAAAAATCCCAAGCGGCTAATCCCCAACGACCCTGTGCGCTTACTTGGCAGCACTTTTATTTTATTCATTAATTACCGAAATCCCAAGCGGCTAATCCCTAACGACCCAGTGCGCTTACTTGGCCACACTTTTATTTTATTTATTAATAAGAAAAATCTCGAGTGGCTAATCCCCAACGACCCAAAGCACTTACTTGGCCACACTTTTTATTAATTACCAAAATCTCAAGCGGCTAATCCCCAACGACCCAGTGCGCTTACTTGGCCGCACTTTTATTTTATTAATTAATAAGAAAAATCTCGAGTGGCTAATCCTCAACGACCCAAAGCACTTACTTGGCCGCACTTTCAATTAATTACCAAAATCTCAAGCGGCTAATCCCCAACGACCTAGTGCGCTCACTTGGCCGCACTTTTTTTTATTTATTAATTACCAAAATCCCAAGCGGCTAATCCCCAACGACCCAGTGCGCTAACTTGGCCGCCCTTTTTTTTATTTATTGTTGAGAAAAATCTCAAGCGGCTAATCCCCAACGAGTTAATGCGCTTACTTAGCCACACTTTTTTTTATTTATTAATTACCAAAATCCCAAGCGGCTAATTCCCAACGACTCAGTGCGCTTACTTGGTCACACTTTTATTTTATTTACAAATAAGGAAAATCACAAGCGGCTAATTCTTAACGACCCAGTGCGCTAACTTGGCCACAATTTTATTTTATTTACAAATAAGGAAAATCACAAGCGGCTAATCCCCAACGACCCAGTGCGCTTACTTGGCCGCCCTTTTTTTTATTTATTGTTAAAAAAAATTTCAAGCGGCTAATCACCAACGACTTAATGCGCTTACTTGGCCACTTTTTTTTTTATTTATTGATTACCAAAATCTTAAGCGGTTAGTTCCCAACGACCCAGTGCGCTTACTTGGCCACACTTTAATTTTATTTACAAATAAGGAAAATCACAAGCAGCTAATTCCCAACGACCCAGTGCGCTAACTTGGCCACACTTTTATTTTATTTACAAATAAGAAAAATCTCAAGCGGCTAATCCCCAACGACCCAGTGCGCTTACTTGGCCGCCCTTTTTTTTAATTATTGTTAAGAAAAATCTCAAGTGGCTAATCCCCAACGACTTAATGCGCTTACTTGGCCACACTTTTTTTTTATTTATTAATTACCAGAATCACAAGCGGCTAAATCCCAACGACTCAGTGCGCTTACTTGGCCACACTTTTATTTTACTTACAAATAAGGAAAATCACAAGCGGCTAATTCCCAACGACTTAGTGCGCTAACTTGGCCACAATTTTATTTTATTTACAAATAAGGAAAATCACAAGCGGCTAATCCCCAACGACCCAGTGCGCTTACTTGGCCGCCCTTTTTTTTATTTATTGTTAAAAAAAATCTCAAGCGGCTAATCCCCAACGACTTAATGCGCTTACTTGGCCACTTTTTTTTTTATTTATTGATTACCAAAATCTTAAGCGGTTAGTTCCCAACGACCCATTGCGCTTACTTGGCCACACTTTAATTATATTTACAAATAAGAAAAATCACAAGCGGCTAATTCCCAACGACCCAGTGCGCTAACTTGGCCACACTTTTATTTTATTTACAAATAAGAAAAATCTCAAGCGGCTAATCCCCAACGACCCAGTGCGCTTACTTGGCCGCCCTTTTTCTTAATTATTGTTAAGAAAAATCTCAAGCGGCTAATCCCCAACGACTTAATGCGCTTACTTGGCCACACTTTTTTTTATTCATTAAATACCAAAATCCCAAGCGGCTAATTTCCAACGACCCAGTGCGCTTACTTGGCCACACTTTTATTTTATTTACAAATAAGAAAAATCACAAGCGGCTAATTTTCAACGACCCAGTGCGCTTACTTGGCCACACTTTTATTTTATTTATAAATAAGAAAAATCTTAAGCGGCTTATCCCAAACGACCCAGTGCGCTTACTTGGCCACCCTTTTTTTATTTAATGTTAAGAAAAATCTTAAGCGGCTAATCCCAAACGAGTTAATGCGCTTACTTGGCCACACTTTTTTTTATTCATTAATAACCAAAATCCCAAGCGGCTAATTCCCAACGACCCAGTGCGCTGACTTGGCCGCCCTTTTTTTTATTTATTGTTGAGATAAATTTCAAGCGGCTAACCCCCCACGAGTTAATGCGCTTACTTAGCCAGACTTTTTTTTTATTTATTAATTACCAGAATCACAAGCGGCTAAATCCCAACGACTCAGTGCGCTTACTTGGCCACACTTTTATTTTACTTACAAATAAGGAAAATCACAAGCGGCTAATTCCCAACGACTTAGTGCGCTAACTTGGCCACAATTTTATTTTATTTACAAATAAGGAAAATCACAAGCGGCTAATCCCCAACGACCCAGTGCGCTTACTTGGCCGCCCTTTTTTTTATTTATTGTTAAAAAAAATCTCAAGCGGCTAATCCCCAACGACTTAATGCGCTTACTTGGCCACTTTTTTTTTTATTTATTGATTACCAAAATCTTAAGCGGTTAGTTTCCAACGACCCATTGCGCTTACTTGGCCACACTTTAATTTTATTTACAAATAAGAAAAATCACAAGCGGCTAATTCCCAACGACCCAGTGCGCTAACTTGGCCACACTTTTATTTTATTTACAAATAAGAAAAATCTCAAGCGGCTAATCCCCAACGACCCAGTGCGCTTACTTGGCCGCCCTTTTTCTTAATTATTGTTAAGAAAAATCTCAAGCGGCTAATCCCCAACGACTTAATGCGCTTACTTGGCCACACTTTTTTTTATTCATTAAATACCAAAATCCCAAGCGGCTAATTTCCAACGACCCAGTGCGCTTACTTGGCCACACTTTAATTTTATTTACAAATAAGAAAAATCACAAGCGGCTAATTTTCAACGACCAAGTGCGCTTACTTGGCCACACTTTTATTTTATTTATAAATAAGAAAAATCTTAAGCGGCTTATCCCAAACGACCCAGTGCGCTTACTTGGCCACCCTTTTTTTATTTAATGTTAAGAAAAATCTTAAGCGGCTAATCCCCAACGAGTTAATGCGCTTACTTGGCCACACTTTTTTTTATTCATTAATAACCAAAATCCCAAGCGGCTTATCCCAAACGACCCAGTGCGCTTACTTGGCTACCCTTTTTTTATTTAATGTTAAGAAAAATCTTAAGCGGCTAATCCCCAACGAGTTAATGCGCTTACTTGGCCACACTTTTTTTTATTCATTAATAACCAAAATCCCAAGCGGCTAATTCCCAACGACCCAGTGCGCTTACTTGGCCGCACTTTTATTTTATTAATTAATAAGAAAAATCTCGAGTTGCTGATCCCCAACGACCCAAAGCACTTACTTGGCCGCACTTTTATTTTAATTTTTGGTGAGAAAAATCTTAAGCGGCTAATCCCCAACTACCAAGTGCGCCTACTTGGCCGCACTTTCATTTTATTTATTGGTAAGGAAAATCTCAAGCGGCTAATCCCCAACAACCCAGTGCGCTCACTCGGCCAAACTTTTATTTTATTTATAAGTAAGAAAAAGCTTAAGCGGCTGATCTCCAACGACCCAGTGCGCTTACTTGGCCGCATTTTTATTTTATTAATTATTAAGAAAAATCTCGAGTGGCTAATCCTCAACGACCCAAAGCACTTACTTGGCCGCACTTTTTATTAATTACTAAAATCTTAAGCGGCTAATCCCCAACGACCTAGTGCGCTTACTTGGCCGCACTTTTATTTTATTTATTAATTATCAAAATTCCAAGCGGCTAATCCCCAACGACCCAGTGCGCTAACTTGGCCGCCCTTTTTTTTATTTATTGTTAAGAAAAATCTCAAGCGGCTAATCCCCAACGACTTAATGCGCTTACTTGGCCACACTTTTTTTTATTCATTAAATACCAAAATCCCAAGCGGCTAATTTCCAACGACCCAGTGCGCTTACTTGGCCACACTTTTATTTTATTTACAAATAAGAAAAATCACAAGCGGCTAATTTTCAACGACCCAGTGCGCTTACTTGGCCACACTTTTATTTTATTTATAAATAAGAAAAATCTTAAGCGGCTTATCCCAAACGACCCAGTGCGCTTACTTGGCCACCCTTTTTTCATTTAATGTTAAGAAAAATCTTAAGCGGCTAATCCCCAATGACTTAATGCGCTTACTTGGCCACACTTTTTTTTATTCATTAATAACCAAAATCCCAAGCGGCTAATCCCCAACGACCCTGTGCGCTTACTTGGCAGCACTTTTATTTTATTCATTAATTACCGAAATCCCAAGCGGCTAATCCCTAACGACCCAGTGCGCTTACTTGGCCACACTTTTATTTTATTTATTAATAAGAAAAATCTCGAGTGGCTAATCCCCAACGACCCAAAGCACTTACTTGGCCACACTTTTTATTAATTACCAAAATCTCAAGCGGCTAATCCCCAACGACCCAGTGCGCTTACTTGGCCGCACTTTTATTTTATTAATTAATAAGAAAAATCTCGAGTGGCTAATCCTCAACGACCCAAAGCACTTACTTGGCCGCACTTTCAATTAATTACCAAAATCTCAAGCGGCTAATCCCCAACGACCTAGTGCGCTCACTGTGCCGCACTTTTTTTTATTTATTAATTACCAAAATCCCAAGCGGCTAATCCCCAACGACCCAGTGCGCTAACTTGGCCGCCCTTTTTTTTATTTATTGTTGAGAAAAATCTCAAGCGGCTAATCCCCAACGAGTTAATGCGCTTACTTAGCCACACTTTTTTTTATTTATTAATTACCAAAATCCCAAGCGGCTAATTCCCAACGACTCAGTGCGCTTACTTGGTCACACTTTTATTTTATTTACAAATAAGGAAAATCACAAGCGGCTAATTCTTAACGACCCAGTGCGCTAACTTGGCCACAATTTTATTTTATTTACAAATAAGGAAAATCACAAGCGGCTAATCCCCAACGACCCAGTGCGCTTACTTGGCCGCCCTTTTTTTTATTTATTGTTAAAAAAAATTTCAAGCGGCTAATCACCAACGACTTAATGCGCTTACTTGGCCACTTTTTTTTTTATTTATTGATTACCAAAATCTTAAGCGGTTAGTTCCCAACGACCCAGTGCGCTTACTTGGCCACACTTTAATTTTATTTACAAATAAGGAAAATCACAAGCAGCTTATTCCCAACGACCCAGTGCGCTAACTTGGCCACACTTTTATTTTATTTACAAATAAGAAAAATCTCAAGCGGCTAATCCCCAACGACCCAGTGCGCCTACTTGGCCGCCCTTTTTTTTAATTATTGTTAAGAAAAATCTCAAGTGGCTAATCCCCAACGACTTAATGCGCTTACTTGGCCACACTTTTTTTTTATTTATTAATTACCAGAATCACAAGCGGCTAAATCCCAACGACTCAGTGCGCTTACTTGGCCACACTTTTATTTTACTTACAAATAAGGAAAATCACAAGCGGCTAATTCCCAAAAACTTAGTGCGCTAACTTGGCCACAATTTTATTTTATTTACAAATAAGGAAAATCACAAGCGGCTAATCCCCAACGACCCAGTGCGCTTACTTGGCCGCCCTTTTTTTTATTTATTGTTAAAAAAAATCTCAAGCGGCTAATCCCCAACGACTTAATGCGCTTACTTGGCCACTTTTTTTTTTATTTATTGATTACCAAAATCTTAAGCGGTAGGTTCCCAACGACCCATTGCGCTTACTTGGCCACACTTTAATTTTATTTACAAATAAGAAAAATCACAAGCGGCTAATTCCCAACGACCCAGTGCGCTAACTTGGCCACACTTTTATTTTATTTACAAATAAGAAAAATCTCAAGCGGCTAATTCCCATTGACCCAGTGCGCTTACTTGGCCGCCCTTTTTCTTAATTATTGTTAAGAAAAATCTCAAGCGGCTAATCCCCAACGACTTAATGCGCTTACTTGGCCACACTTTTTTTTATTCATTAAATACCAAAATCCCAAGCGGCTAATTTCCAACGACCCAGTGCGCTTACTTGGCCACACTTTTATTTTATTTACAAATAAGAAAAATCACAAGCGGCTAATTTTCAACGACCCAGTGCTCTTACTTGGCCACACTTTTATTTTATTTATAAATAAGAAAAATCTTAAGCGGCTTATCCCAAACGACCCAGTGCGCTTACTTGGCCACCCTTTTTTTATTTAATGTTAAGAAAAATCTTAAGCGGCTAATCCCCAACGAGTTAATGCGCTTACTTGGCCACACTTTTTTTTATTCATTAATAACCAAAATCCCAAGCGGCTAATTCCCAACGACCCAGTGCGCTGACTTGGCCGCCCTTTTTTTTATTTATTGGTAAGATAAATTTCAAGCGGCTAACCCCCCACGAGTTAATGCGCTTACTTAGCCAGACTTTTTTTTTATTTATTAATTATAAAAATCCCAAGCGGCTAATCTCCAACGACCCTGTGCGCTTACTTGGCAGCACTTTTATTTTATTCATTAATTACCGAAATCCCAAGCAGCTAATCCCTAACGACCCAGTGCGCTTACTTGGCCACACTTTTATTTTATTTATTAATAAGAAAAATCTCGAGTGGCTAATCCCCAGCGACCCAAAGCACTTACTTGGCCACACTTTTTATTAATTACCAAAATCTCAAGCGGCTAATCCCCAACGACCCAGTGCGCTTACTTGGCCGCACTTTTATTTTATTAATTAATAAGAAAAATCTCGAGTGGCTAATCCTCAACGACCCAAAGCACTTACTTGGCCACACTTTCAATTAATTACCAAAATCCCAAGCGGCTAATCCCCAACGACCTAGAGCGCTCACTTGGCCGCACTTTTTTTTATTTATTAATTACCAAAATCCCAAGCGGCTAATCCCCAACGACCCAGTGCGCTAACTTGGCCGCCCTTTTTTTTATTTATTGTTGAGAAAAATCTCAAGCGGCTAATCCCCAACGAGTTAATGCGCTTACTTAGCCACACTTTTTTTTATTTATTAATTACCAAAATCCCAAGTGGCTAATTCCCAACGACTCAGTGCGCTTACTTGAACACACTTTTATTTTATTTACAAATAAGGAAAATCACAAGCGGCTAATTCTTAACGACCCAGTGCGCTAACTTGGCCACAATTTTATTTTATTTACAAATAAGAAAAATCACAAGCGGCTAATCCCCAACGACCCAGTACGCTTACTTGGCCGCCCTTTTTTTTATTTATTGTTAAAAAAAATTTCAAGCGGCTAATCCCCAACGACTTAATGCGCTTACTTGGCCACTTTTTTTTTTATTTATTGATTACCAAAATCTTAAGCGGTTAGTTCCCAACGACCCAGTGCGCTTACTTGGCCACACTTTAATTTTATTTACAAATAAGGAAAATCACAAGCAGCTAATTCCCAACGACCCAGTGCGCTAACTTGGCCACACTTTTATTTTATTTACAAATAAGAAAAATCTCAAGCGGCTAATCCCCAACGACCCAGTGCGCTTACTTGGCCGCCCTTTTTTTTAATTATTGTTAAGAAAAATCTCAAGTGGCTAATCCCCAACGACTTAATGCGCTTACTTGGCCACACTTTTTTTTTATTTATTAATTACCAGAATCACAAGCGGCTAAATCCCAACGACTCAGTGCGCTTACTTGGCCACACTTTTATTTTACTTACAAATAAGGAAAATCACAAGCGGCTAATTCCCAACGACTTAGTGCGCTAACTTGGCCACAATTTTATTTTATTTACAAATAAGGAAAATCACAAGCGGCTAATCCCCAACGACCCAGTGCGCTTACTTGGCCGCCCTTTTTTTTATTTATTGTTTAAAAAAATCTCAAGCGGCTAATCCCCAACGACTTAATGCGCTTACTTGTCCACTTTTTTTTTTATTTATTGATTACCAAAATCTTAAGCGGTTAGTTCCCAACGACCCATTGCGCTTACTTGGCCACACTTTAATTTTATTTACAAATAAGGAAAATCACAAGCGGCTAATTCCCAACGACCCAGTGCTCTAACTTGGCCACACTTTTATTTTATTTACAAATAAGAAAAATCTCAAGCGGCTAATCCCCAACGACCCAGTGCGCTTACTTGGCCGCCCTTTTTCTTAATTATTGTTAAGAAAAATCTCAAGCGGCTAATCCCCAACGACTTAATGCGCTTACTTGGCCACTTTTTTTTTAATTTATTAATTACCAAAATCCCAAGCATCTAATTCCCATCGACCCAGTGCGCTTACTTGGCCACACTTTTATTTTATTTACAAATAAGAAAAATCTCAAGCGGCTAATCCCCAACGACCCAGTGCGCTTACTTGGCCACACTTTTATTTTATTTACAAATAAGGAAAATCACAAGCGGCTAATTCCCAACGACTTAATGCGCTTACTTGGCCACATTTTTTTTTATTTATTAATTACCAAAATCCCAAGCGGCTAATTTCCAACGACCCAGTGCGCTTGCTTGTTCGCACTTTTCTTTATTTATTAATTACCAAAATCCCAAGCGGCTTATCCCCAACGACCCAGTGCGCTAACTTGGCCGCACTTTTTTTTTATTTATTAAGTACCAAAATCTCGAGCGGCTAATCCCCAACGTTCCAGTGCACTAACTTAGCCGCACTTTTATTTTATTTATTAATAAAAAAAATTTCGAGCAGCTAATCCCGAACGACCTAAAGCACTCACTTGGCCGCACTTTTTATCAATTACCGAAATCTCAAGCGGATAATTTCCAACGACCTAGTCCGCTTACTTAGCCGCACTTTTTTTTTATTAATTAATAAGAAAAATTTTGAGTGGCTAATTCCCAACGACCCAGTGCGCTTTCTTGGCCGCACTTTTATTTTATTAATTAATAAGAAAAATCTCGAGTTGCTGATCCCCAACGACCCAAAGCACTTACTTGGCCGCACTTTTATTTTAATTTTTGGTAAGAAAAATCTTAAGCGGCTAATCCCCAACAACCAAGTGCGCCTACTTGGCCGCACTTTCATTTTATTTATTGGTAAGGAAAATCTCAAGCGGCTAATCCCCAACAACCCAGTGCGCTTACTTGGCCAAACTTTTATTTTATTTATAAGTAAGAAAAAGCTTAAGCGGCTGATCTCCAACGACCCAGTGCGCTTACTTGGCCGCATTTTTATTTTATTAATTATTAAGAAAAATCTCGAGTGGCTAATCCTCAACGACCCAAAGCACTTACTTGGCCGCACTTTTTATTAATTACTAAAATCTTAAGCGGCTAATCCCCAACGACCTAGTGCGCTTACTTGGCCGCACTTTTATTTTATTTATTAATTACCAAAATTCCAAGCGGCTAATCCCCAACGACCCAGTGCGCTAACTTGGCCGCCCTTTTTTTTATTTATTGTTAAGAAAAATCTCAAGCGGCTAATCCCCAACGACTTAATGCGCTTACTTGGCCACACTTTTTTTTATTCATTAAATACCAAAATCCCAAGCGGCTAATTTCCAACGACCCAGTGCGCTTACTTGGCCACACTTTTATTTTATTTACAAATAAGAAAAATCACAAGCGGCTAATTTTCAACGACCCAGTGCGCTTACTTGGCCACACTTTTATTTTATTTATAAATAAGAAAAATCTTAAGCGGCTTATCCCAAACGACCCAGTGCGCTTACTTGGCCACCCTTTTTTTATTTAATGTTAAGAAAAATCTTAAGCGGCTAATCCCCAACGACTTAATGCGCTTACTTGGCCACACTTTTTTTTATTCATTAATAACCAAAATCCCAAGCGGCTAATCCCCAACGACCCTGTGCGCTTACTTGGCAGCACTTTTATTTTATTCATTAATTACCAAAATCCCAAGCGGCTAATCCCTAACGACCCAGTGCGCTTACTTGGCCACACTTTTATTTTATTTATTAATAAGAAAAATCTCGAGTGGCTAATCCCCAACGACCCAAAGCACTTACTTGGCCGCACTTTTTATTAATTACCAAAATCTCAAGCGGCTAATCCCCAACGACCCAGTGCGCTTACTTGGCCGCACTTTTATTTTATTAATTAATAAGAAAAATCTCGAGTGGCTAATCCTCAACGACCCAAAGCACTTACTTGGCCGCACTTTTAATTAATTACCAAAATCTCGAGCGGCTAATCCCCAACGACCTAGTGCGCTCACTTGGCCGCACTTTTTTTTATTTATTCATTACCAAAATCCCAAGCGGCTAATCCCCAACGACCCAGTGCGCTAACTTGGCCGCCTTTTTTTTTATTTATTGTTGAGAAAAATCTCAAGCGGCTAATCCCCAACGAGTTAATGCGCTTACTCAGCCACACTTTTTTTTATTTATTAATTACCAAAATCCCAAGCGGCTAATTCCCAACGACTCAGTGCGCTTACTTGGCCACACTTTTATTTTATTTACAAATAAGGAAAATCACAAGCGGCTAATTCTTAACGACCCAGTGCGCTAACTTGGCCACAATTTTATTTTATTTACAAATAAGGAAAATCACAAGCGGCTAATCCCCAACGATCCAGTGCGCTTACTTGGCCGCCCTTTTTTTAATTTATTGTTAAAAAAAATTTCAAGCGGCTAATCCCTAACGACTTAATGCGCTTACTTGGCCACTTTTTTTTTTATTTATTGATTACCAAAATCTTAAGCGGTTAGTTCCCAACGACCCAGTGCGCTTACTTGGCCACAATTTAATTTTATTTACGAATAAGGAAAATCACAAGCAGCTTATTCCCAACGACCCAGTGCGCTAACTTGGCCACACTTTTATTTTATTTACAAATAAGAAAAATCTCAAGCGGCTAATCCCCAACGACCCAGTGCGCTTACTTGGCCGCCCTTTTTTTTGATTATTGTTAAGAAAAATCTTAAGTGGCTAATCCCCAACGACTTAATGCGCTTACTTGGCCACACTTTTTTTTTATTTATTAATTACTAGAATCACAAGCGGCTATATTCCAACGACCCAGTGCGCTTACTTAGCCACACTTTTATTTTATTTACAAATAAGGAAAATCACAAGCGGCTAATTCCCAACGACTTAATGCGCATACTTGGCCCTATTTTTTTTATTTATTAATTACCAAAATCCCAAGCGGCTAATTCCCAACGACCCAGTGCGCTTACTTGTTCGCACTTTTCTTTATTTATTAATTACCAAAATCCCAAGCGGCTAATCCCCAACGACCCAGTGCGCTAACTTGGCCGCACTTTTTTTTTATTTATTGTTGAGAAAAATCTCAAGCGGCTAATCGCCAACGAGTTAATGCGCTTACTTAGCCACACTTTTTTTTATTTATTAATTACCAAAATCCCAAGCAGCTAAATCCCAACGACCCAGTGCGCTTACTTGGCCACACTTTTATTTTATTTACAAATGAAAAAAGTCTCAAGTGGCTAATCCTCAACGACCCAAAGCACTTACTTGGCCGCACTTTCAATTAATTACCAAAATCTTAAGCGGCTAATCCCCAACGACCTAGTGCGCTTACTTGGCCGCACTTTTTTTTATTTATTAATTACCAAAATCCCAAGCAGCTAATCCCCAACGACCCAGTGCGCTAACTTGGCCGCCCTTTTTTTTATTTATTGTTGAGAAAAATCTCAAGTGGCTAATCCCCAACGAGTTAATGCGCTTACTTAGCCACACTTTTTTTTATTTATTAATTACCAAAATCCCAAGCGGCTAATTCCCAACGATTCAGTGCGCTTACTTGGCCACACTTTTATTTTATTTACAAATAAGGAAAATCACAAGCAGCTAATTCCCAACGACCCAGTGCGCTAACTTGGCCACACTTTTATTTTATTTACAAATAAGCAAAATCTCAAGCGGCTAATCCCCAACGACCCAGTGCGCTTACTTGGCCGCCCTTTTTTTTAATTATTGTTAAGAAAAATCTCAAGTGGCTAATCCCTAACGACTTAATGCGCTTACTTGGCCACACTTTTTTTTTATTTATTAATTACCAGAATCCCAAGCGGCTAATTCCCAAAGACCCAGTGCGCTTACTTGGCTGCACTTTTCTTTATTTATTAATTACCAAAATCCCAAGCGGCTAATCCCCAACAATTCAGTGCGCTAACTTGGCCGCACATTTATTTTATTTATTAATTACCAAAATCCCAAGCGGCTAATCCTCAACGACCCAGTGCGCTAACTTAGCCGCACTTTTATTTTATTTATTAATAAAAAAAATCTCGAGTGGCTAATCCCCAACGACCCAAAGCACTTACTTGGCCGCACTTTTTATTAATTACCAAAATCTCAAGCGGCTAATCCCCAACGACCTAGTGCGCTTACTTGGACGCACTTTTTTTTTATTTATTAATAAAAAAAATCTCGAGTGGCTAATCCCCAACGACTTAATGCGCTTACTTGGCCACACTTTTTTTTATTTATTAATTACCAAAATTCCAAGCGGCTAATTCCCAACGACCCAGTGCGCTTACTTGGCCACACTTTTATTTTATTTACAAATAAGAAAAATCACAAGCGGCTAATTACCAACGACCCAAAGCGCTTACTTGGCCACACTTTTATTTTATTTACAAATAAGAAAAATCTCAAGCGGCTTATCCCAAACGACCCAGTGCGCTTACTTGGCCGCCCTTTTTTTTATTTATTGTCAAGAAAAATCTCAAGCGGCTAATCCCTAACGACCCAAAGCACTTACTTGGCCGCACTTTTTATTAATTACCGAAATCACAAGCGGCTAATCCCCAACGACCCAGTGCGCCTACTTGGCCGAGCTTTTCTTTATTTATTAATTACCAAAATCCCAAGCGGCTAATTCCCAACGACCCAGTGCGCTAACTTGGCCGCACATTTATTTTATTTATTAATTACCAAAATCCCAAGCGGCTTATCCCCAAAGACCCAGTGCGCTTACTTAGCCACACTTTTATTTTATTTATTAATGACAAAAATCTCAAGCGGCTAATTCCCAACGACCCAGTGCGCTAACTTGGCCGCACATTAATTTTATTTATTGGTAAGAAAAAACTCAAGCGGCTAATCCCCAACGACCTAGTGCGCTTACTTGGCCGTACTTTCATTTTATTTATTGGGAAGAAAAATCTCAAGCGGCTCATTCCCAACGACCTAGTGCGCTTACTTGGCAGCACTTTTATTTTATTTATTATTAAGAAAAATCTCGAGTGGCTAATTCCCAACGACCCAAAGCACTTACTTGGCCGCACTTTTTATTAATTACCAAAATCTCAAGCGGCTAATCCCCAACGACCTAGTGCGCTTACTTGGCTGCACTTTTATTTTATTTATTAATTACCAAAATCCTAAGCGGCTAATACCCTACGACCCAGTGCGCTTACTTGGCCGCCCTTTTTTTTATTTATTGTTAAGAAAAACCTCAAGCGGCTAATCTTCAACAAGTTAATGCGCTTACTTAGCCACACTTTTTTTTATTTATTAATTACCAAAATCCCAAGCGGCTAATTCCCAACGACCCAGTGCGCTTACTTGGCCACACTTTGATTTTATTTACAAATAAGGAAAATCACAAGCGGCTAATTTCCAACGACACAGTGCGCTAACATGGCCACAATTTTATTTTATTTACAAATAAGAAAAATCTTGAGCGGCTAATGCCCAATGACCCAGTGCGCTTACTTAGCGGCCTTTTTGTTTATTCATTGTTAAGAAAAATCTTAAGCGGCTAATCCCCAACGACTTAATGCGCGTACTTGGCCACACTTTTTTATATTTATTAATTACCAAAATCCCAAGCGGCTAATTCCCAACGACCCAGTGCGCTAACTTGGCCACACTTTTATTTGATTTATTAATTACCAAAATTTCAAGCGGCTGATCCTCAACGACTCAGTGCGCTTACTAAGCAACACTTTTATTTTATTTATTAATAAGAAAAATCTCAAGCGGGTAATCCCTAACAACCCAGTGCGCCTACTTGGCCGCACTTTTCTTTATTTATTAATTATCAAACTTAAGCAGCTAATCCCTAACGACCCAGTGCGCATACTTGGCCGCACATTTATTTTATTTATTAATTACCAAAATCCCAAGCGGCTCATTCCCAACGACCCAAAGCACTTACTTGACCGCACTTTTATTTCATTTATTAATTACCAAAATCTTAAGCGGCTAATCCCCAACGACCCAGTGCGCTAACTTAGCCGCACTTTTATTTTATTTATTAATGAAAAAAATCTCGAGTGGCTAATCCCCAACGAACCAAAGCACTTACTTGGCCGCACTTATTATTAATTATCATAATCCCAAGCGGCTAATCCCCAACGACCCAGTGCGCCTTCTTAGCCACACTTTTCTTTATTTATTAATTACCAAAATCCCAAGCGGCTAATCCCCAAAGACCCAGTGCGCTTACTTAGCCACACTTTTATTTTATTTATTAATAAGAAAAATCTCAAGCGGCTAATCCCAAACGACCCAGTGCGCTTACTAGGCTACACTTTTTTTTATTTATTAATAACCTAAATCCCAAGCGGCTAATTCCCAACGACCCAGTGCGCTTACTTAGCAACACTTTTATTTTATTTATTAATAAGAAAAATCTCAAGCGGGTAATCCCCATCAACCCAGTGCGCCTACTTGGCCGCACTTTTCTTTATTTATTAATTACCAAACTTAAGCGGCTAATCCCCAACGACCCAGTGCGCAAACTTGGCCGCACATTTATTTTATTTATTAATTACCAAAATCCCAAGCGGCTCATTCCCAACGACCCAAAGCACTTACTTGACCGCACTTTTATTTCATTTATTAATTACTAAAATCCCAAGCGGCTAATCCCTAACGACCCAGTGCGCTAACTTATCCACACTTTTATTTTATTTATTAATGAAAAAAATCTCGAGTGGCTTATCCCCAACGAACCAAAGCACTTACTTGGCCGCACTTTTTATTAATTATCATAATCCCAAGCGGCTAATCCCCAACGACCCAGTGAACCTTCTTAGCCACACTTTTCTTTATTTATTAATTACCAAAATCCCAAGCGGCTAATCCCCAACGACCCAGTGCGCTAACTTGGCCACACATTTATTTTATTTATTGGTAAGAAAAATCTCAAGCGGCTTATCCCCAACGACCCAGTGCGCTTACTAGGCTACACTTTTTTTTATTTATTAATAACCTAAATCCCAAGCGGCTAATTCCAAACGACCCAGTGCGCTAACTTGGCCACACATTTATTTTATTTATTGGTAAGAAAAATCTCAAGCCGCTAATCCCCAACGACCTAGTGCGCTTACTTGGCCGTACTTTTATTTTATTTATTGGTAAGAAAAATTTCAAGCGGCTAATCCCCAACGACCTAGTGCGCTTACTTGGCAGCACTTTTATTTTATTTATTAATTACCAAAATCCCAAGCGTCTAATCTTCAACGACCCAGTGCGCTTACTTGGCCGCACTTTTTATTAATTACCAAAATCTCAACCGGCTAATATCCAACGACCCAAAGCACTTATTTGGCCGCACTTTTTATTAATTACCAAAATCTCAAGCGGCAAATCCTTAACGACCTAGTGCGCTTACTTGGCCGCACTTTTATTTTATTTATTATTTACCAAAATTCCAAGCGGCTAATCCCCAACGACCCAGTGCGCTAACTTGGCCGCCCTTTTTTTTATTTATTGTTAAGAGAAATCTCAAGCGGCTAATCCCCAACGACTTAATGCGCTTACTTGGCCGCACTTTTATTTTATTTATTAATTACTAAAATTCCAAGCGGCTAATCCCCAACGACCCAGTGCGCTAACTTGGCCGCACTTTAATTTTATTAATTATTAAGAAAAATCTCGAGTGGCTAATCCTCAACGACCCAAAGCACTTACTGGGCCGCACTTTTTATTAATTACCAAAATCACAAGCGGCTAATCCCCAATGACCCAGTGCGCCTACTTGGCCGCACTTTTCTTTATTTATTAATTACCAAAATTCCAAGCGGCTAATCCCCAACGACGGAGTGCGCTAACTTGGCCGCCCTTTTTTTTATTTCTTGTTAAAAGAAATCTCAAGCGGCTAATCCCCAACAACTTAATGCACTTACTTGGCCACTCTTTTTTTTATTTATTAATTACTAAAATCCCAAGCGGCTAATTCCCAACGACCCAGTGCGCTTACTTGGCCACACTTTTATTTAATTTATTGGTAAGAAAAATTTCAAGCGGCTAATCCCCAACGACCTAGTGCGCTTACTTGGCAGCACTTTTATTTTATTTATTAATTACCAAAATCACAAGCGGCTAATCCCCAATGACCCAGTGCGCCTACTTGGCCGCACTTTTCTTTATTTATTAATTACCAAAATTCCAAGCGGCTAATCCCCAACGACGGAGTGCGCTAACTTGGCCGCCCTTTTTTTTATTTATTGGTAAGAAAAATCTCAAGCCGCTAATCCCCAACGACCTAGTGCGCTTACTTGGCCGTACTTTTATTTTATTTATTGGTAAGAAAAATTTCAAGCGGCTAATCTCCAACGACCCAGTGCGCTTACTTAGCCGCACTTTTTATTAATTACCAAAATCTCAACCGGCTAATATCCAACGACCCAAAGCACTTATTTGGCCGCACTTTTTATTAATTACCAAAATCTCAAGCGGCAAATCCCCAACGACCTAGTGCGCTTACTTGGCCGCACTTTTATTTTATTTATTATTTACCAAAATTCCAAGCGGCTAATCCCCAACGATTCAGTGCGCTAACTTGGCCGCCCTTTTTTTTATTTATTGTTAAGAGAAATCTCAAGCGGCTAATCCCCAACGACTTAATGCGCTTACTTGGCCGCACTTTTATTTTATTCATTAATTACTAAAATTCCAAGCGGCTAATCCCCAACGACCCAGTGCGCTAACTTGGCCGCACTTTAATTTTATTAATTATTAAGAAAAATCTCGAGTGGCTAATCCCCAACGACCCAAAGCACTTACTGGGCCGCACTTTTTATTAATTACCAAAATCACAAGCGGCTAATCCCCAATGACCCAGTGCGCCTACTTGGCCGCACTTTTCTTTATTTATTAATTACCAAAATTCCAAGCGGCTAATCCCTAACGACGGAGTGCGCTAACTTGGCCGCCCTTTTTTTTATTTATTGTTAAGAGAAATCTCAAGCGGCTTATCCCCAACAACTTTATGCACTTACTTGGCCACTCTTTTTTTTATTTATTGATTACTAAAATCCCAAGCGGCTAATCCCCAACGACCCAGTGCGCTAATGTGGCTGCACATTTTTTTTATTTATTGGTAAGAAAAAACTCAAGCAGCTAATCTTTAACGACCTAGTGCGCTTACTTGGCCGTACTTTTATTCTATTTATTGGTAAGAAAAATCTCAAGCGGCTTATCCCCAACGACCTAGTGCGCTCACTTGGCAGCACTTTTATTTTATTTATTATTACCAAAATCCCAAGCGGCTAATCCCCAACGACCCAGTGCGCTTACTTGGCCGCACTTTTATTTTATTTATTAATTAGAAAAATCTCGAGTGGCTAATCCCCAACGACCCAAAGCACTTACTTGGCCGCACTTTTTATTAATTACCAAAATCTCAAGCGGCTAATCATCAACGACCCAGTGCGCTTACTTGGCCGCACTCTTATTTCATTTAATCATAAGAAAAATCTCGAGTGGCTAATCCCTAACGACCCAAAGCACTTACTCGGCCGCACTTTTTATTAAGTACCAAAATCTCAAGCGGCTAATCCCCAACAAGTTGATGCGCTTACTTTTAGCCACACATTTTTTTTTTTATTAATTACAAAAATCCCAAGCGGCTAATCCCCAACGACCCAGTGCGCTAACTTATCCAAACTTTTATTTTATTTATTGATAAGAAAAATCTAAAGCGGCTAATCCCCAACGACCCAGTGCGCTTACTTGGCCGCACTTTAAGTTCATTAATTAATAAGAAAAATCTTAAGCGGCTAATCCCCAACGACCTAGTGCGCTTACTTGGCCGCACTTTTATTTTATTTATTAATTACCAAAATCCCAAGCAGCTAATCCCCAACGTCCCAAAGCACTTACTTGGCCGCATTTTTTATTTATTACTAAAATCTTAAGCGGCTCATCCCCAACGACCCAGTGCGCTTACTTGGCCGCACTTTTATTTTATTAATTAATAAGAAAAATCTCGAGTGGCTAATCCCCAACGACCCAAAGCACTTACTTGGCCGCCCATTTTTTTTATTTATTGGTAAGAAAAATCTCAAGCGGCTAATCCCCAACGACTCAGTGCGCTTACTTGGCCGTACTTTTATTTTATTTATTGGTAAGAAAAATAACAAGCAGCTCATCCCCAACGACCTAGTGCGCTTACTTGGCAGCACTTTTATTTTATTTATCAATTACCAAAATCCCAAGCGGCTAATCCCCAACGATTCAGTGCGCTAACTTGGCCGCCCTTTTTTTTATTTATTGTTAAGAGAAATCTCAAGCGGCTAATCCCCAACAACTTAATGCGCTTACTTGGCCACACTTTTTTTTATTTATTGATTACTAAAATCCCAAGCGGCTAATTCCAAACGACCCAGTGCGCTTACTTGGCCACACTTTTATTTTATTTACAAATAAGAAAAATCACATGCGGCTAATTTCCAACGACCCAGTGCGCTAACATGGCCACAATTTTATTTTATTTACAAATCAGAAAAATCTTAAGCAGCTAATCCCCAATGACCCAGTGCGCTTACTTGGCGGCCCTTTTGTTTATTTATTGTTAAGAAAAATCTTAAGCGGCTAATCTCCAACGACTTAATGCGCGTACTTGGCCACACTTTTTTTTATTTATTAATTACCAAAACCTTAAGCGGCTAATCCCCAACGACCCAGTGCGCAAACTTGGCCGCACATTTATTTTATTTATTAATTACCAAAATCCCAAGCGGCTCATTCCCAACGACCCAAAGCACTTACTTGACCGCACTTTTATTTCATTTATTAATTACCAAAATCTTAAGCGGCTAATCTCCAACGACCCAGTGCGCTAACTTAGCAGCACTTTTATTTTATTTATTAATGAAAAAAATCTCGAGTGGCTAATCCCCAACGAACCAAAGCACTTACTTGGCCGCACTTTTTATTAATTATCATAATCCCAAGCGGCTAATCCCCAACGACCCAGTGAACCTTCTTAGCCACACTTTTCTTTATTTATTAATTACCAAAATCCCAAGCGGCTAATCCCCAAAGACCCAGTGCGCTTACTTAGCCACACTTTTATTTTATTTATTAATAAAAAAAATCTCAAGCGGCTAATCCCCAACGACCCAGTGCGCTTACTAGGCTACACTTTTTTTTATTTATTAATAACCTAAATCCCAAGCGGCTAATTCCCAACGACCCAGTGCGCTAACTTGGCCACACATTTATTTTATTTATTAGTAAGAAAAATCTCAAGCCGCTAATCCCCAACGACCTAGTGCGCTTACTTGGCCGTACTTTTATTTTATTTATTGGTAAGAAAAATTTCAAGCGGCTAATCCCCAACGACCCAAAGCACTTACTTAGCCGCACTTTTTATTAATTACCAAAATCTCAACCGGCTAATATCCAACGACCCAAAGCACTTACTTAGCCGCACTTTTTATTAATTACCAAAATCTCAAGCGGCAAATCCCTAACGACCTAGTGCGCTTACTTGGCCGCACTTTTATTTTATTTATTATTTACCAAAATTCCAAGCGGCTAATCCCCAACGACCCAGTGCGCTAACTTGGCCGCCCTTTTTTTTATTTATTGTTAAGAGAAATTTCAAGCGGCTAATCCCCAACAACTTAATGCGCTTACTTGGCCACACTTTTTTTTATTTATTGATTACTAAAATCCCAAGCGGCTAATTCCCAACGACCCAGTGCGCTTACTTGGCCACACTTTTATTTTATTTACAAATAAGAAAAATCACAAGCGGCTAATTCCCAACGACCCAGTGCGCTTCTTTGGCCACACTTTTATTTTATTTACAAATAAGAAAAATCTTAAGCGGCTTATCACAAACGACCCAGTGCGCTTACTTGGCCGCCCTTTTTTTTATTTATTGTTAAGAAAAATCTCAAGCGGCTAATTCCCAACGACTTAATGCGCTTACTTGGCCGCACTTTTATTTTATTTATTAATTACTAAAATTCCAAGCGGCTTATCCCCAACGACCCAGTGCGCTAACTTGGCCGCACTTTAATTTTATTAATTATTAAGAAAAATCTCGAGTGGCTAATCCCCAACGACCCAAAGCACTTACTTGGCCGCACTTTTTATTAATTATCAAAATCACAAGCGGCTAATCCCCAATGACCCAGTGCGCCTACTTGGCCGCACTTTTCTTTATTTATTAATTACCAAAATTCCAAGCGGCTAATCCCCAACGACGGAGTGCGCTAACTTGGCCGCACATTTATTTTATTTATTAATTACCAAAATCCCAAGCGGCTTATCCCAAAAGACCCAGTGCGCTTACTTAGCCACACTTTTATTTTATTTATTAATAAGAAAAATCTCAAGCGGCTAATCACCAACGATTCAGTGCGCTTACCAGGCCACACATTTTTTCATTTATAATTACCTAAATCCCAAGCGGCTAATCCCCAACGACCCAGTGCGCTAATGTGGCCGCACATTTTTTTTATTTATTGGTAAGAAAAAACTCAAGCAGCTAATCTTTAACGACCTAGTGCGCTTACTTGGCCGTACTTTTATTCTATTTATTGGTAAGAAAAATCTCAAGCGGCTTATCCCCAACGACCTAGTGCGCTTACTTGGCAGCACTTTTATTTTATTTATTATTACCAAAATCCCAAGCGGCTAATCCCCAACGACCCAGTGCGCTTACTTGGCCGCACTTTTATTTTATTTATTAATAAGAAAAAATCTCGAGTGGCTAATCCCCAACGACCCAAAGAACTTACTTGGCCGCACTTTTTATTAATTACCAAAATCTCAAGCGGCTAATCATCAACGACCCAGTGCGCTTACTTGGCCGCACTTTTATTTCACTTAATCATCAGAAAAATCTCGAGTGGCTAATTCCTAACGACCCAAAGCACTTACTTGGCCGCACTTTTTATTAAGTACCAAAATCTTAAGCGGGTAATCCCCAACAAGTTAATGCGTTTACTTAGCCACACATTTTTTTTTTTATTAATTACCAAAATCCCAAGCGGCTAATCCCCAACGACCCAGTGCGCTAACTTGGCCGCACATTTATTTTATTTATTAATTACCAAAATCCCAAGCGGCTAATCCCCAAAAATCCAGTGCGCTTACTTAGCCACACTTTTATTTTATTTATCAATAAGAAAAATCTCAAGCGGCTAATCCCCAACGACTCAGTGCGCTTACTAGGCCACACTTTTTTTTATTTATTAGTTACCTAAATCCCAAGCGGCTAATCCCCAACGACCCAGTGCGCTAACTTGGCCACACATTTATTTTATTTATTGGTAAGAAAAATCTCAAGCGGCTAATCCCTAACGACCTAGTGCGCTTACTTGGCCGCACTTTTATTTTATTTATTGGTAAGAAAAATCTCAAGCGGCTTATCCCCAACGACCTAGTGCGCTAACTTATCCACACTTTTATTTTATTTATTAATAAGAAGAATCTCAAGCGGCGAATCCCCAACGACCTAGTGCGCTTACTTGGCCGCACTTTTATTTTATTTATTAATTACCAAAATCCCAATTGGCTCATCCCCAACGACCCAGTGCGCTTACTTAGCCGCACTTTTAGTTCATTAATTAATAAGAAAAATCTTAAGCGGCTAAACCCCAACGACCTAGTGCGCTAACTTGGCCGCACATTCATTTTATTTATTAATTACCAAAATCCCAAGCGGCTAATCCCTAACGACCCAGTGCGCTAACTTATCCACACTTTTATTTTATTTATTGATAAAAGAAATCTCAAGCGGCTAATCCCCAACGACCTAGTGCGCTTACTTGGCTGCACTTTTCTTTATTTATTAATTACCAAAATCCCAAGCAACTAATCCCCAACAATTTAGTGCGCTAACTTGGCCGCACATTTATTTTATTTATTAATTACCAAAATCCCAAGCGGCTAATCCCCAACGACCCAGTGCGCTAACTTATCCAAACTTTTATTTTATTTATTGATAAGAAAAATCTTAAGCGGCTAATCCCCAACGACCCAGTGCGCTTACTTGGCCGCACTTTAAGTTCATTAATTAATAAGAAAAATCTTAAGCGGCTAATCCCCAACGACCCAGTGCGCTTACTTGGCCGCACTTTTATTTTATTTATTAATAAGAAAAAATCTCAAGTGGCTAATCCCCAACGACCCAAAGAACTTACTTGGCCGCACTTTTTATTAATTACCAAAATCTCAAGCGTCTAATCATTAACGACCCAGTGCGCTTACTTGGCCGCACTTTTTATTAATTACCAAAATCTCAACCGGCTAATATCCAACGACCCAAAGCACTTACTTAGCCGCACTTTTTATCAATTACCAAAATCTCAAGCGGCAAATCCCCAACGACCTAGTGCGCTTACTTGGCCGCACTTTTATTTTATTTATTATTTACCAAAATTCCAAGCGGCTAATCCCCAACGACCCAGTGCTCTAACTTGGCCGCCCTTTTTTTTATTTATTGTTAAGAGAAATCTCAAGCAGCTAATCCCCAACAACTTAATGCGCTTACTTGGCCACACTTTTTTTTATTTATTGATTACTAAAATCCCAAGCGGCTCATTCCCAACGACCCAGTGCGCTTACTTGGCCACACTTTTATTTTATTTACAAATAAGAGAAATCACAAGCGGCTAATTCCCAACGACCCAGTGCGCTTACTTGGCCACACTTTCATTTTATTTACAAATAAGAAAAATCTTGAGCGGCCTATCACAAACGACCCAGTGCGCTTACTTGGCCTTTTTTTTTTTATTTATTGTTAAGAAAAATCTCGAGCGGCTAATCCCCAACGACTTAATGCGCTTACTTGGCCGCACTTTTATTTCATTTATTAATTACTTAAATCCTAAGCGGCTAATCCCCAACGACCCAGTGCGCTAACTTGGCTGCACTTTAATTTTATTAATTATTAAGAAAAATCTCGAGTGGCTATTCCCCAACGACCCAAAGGACTTACTTGGCCGCACTTTTTATTAATTACCAAAATCACAAGCGGCTAATCCCCAATGACCCAGTGCGCTAATGTGGCCGCACATTTTTTTTTTTTATTGGTAAGAAAAAACTCAAGCAGCTAATCTTTAACGACCTAGTGCGCTTACTTAGCCGTACTTTTATTTTATTTATTGGTAAGAAAAATCTCAAGCGGCTTATCCCCAACGACCTAGTGCGCTTACTTGGCAGCACTTTTATTTTATTTATTATTACCAGAATCCCAAGCGGCTAATCCCCAACGACCCAGTGCGCTTACTTGGCCGCACTTTTATTTTATTCATTAATAAGAAAAATCTCGAGTGGCTAATCGCCAACGACCCAAAGCACTTACTTGGCCGCACTTTTTATTAATTACCAAAATCTCAAGCGGCTAATCATCAACGACCCAGTGGGCTTACTTGGCCGCACTTTCATTTCATTTAATCATAAGAAAAATCTCGAGTGGCTAATCCCTAACGACCCAAAGCACTTACTTAGCCGCACTTTTTATTAATTACCAAAATCTCAAGCGGCTAACCCCAACAAGTTAATGCGCTTACTTAGCCACACATTTTTTTTTTTATTAATAACCAAAATCCCAAGCGGCTAATCCCCAACGACCAGTGCACTAACTTGGCCGCACATTTATTTTATATATTAATTACCAAAATCCCAAGCGGCTAATCCCCAAAGATCCAGTGCGCTTACTTAGCCACACTTTTATTTTATTTATCAATAAGAAAAATCTCAAGCGGCTAATCCCCAAAGACCCAGTGCGCTTACTAGGCCACACTTTTTTTTATTTATTAGTTACCTAAATCCCAAGCGGCTAATCCCCAACGACCCAGTGCGCTAACTTGGCCACACATTCATTTTATTTATTGGTAAGAAAAATCTCAAGCGGCTAATCCCCAACGACCTAGTGCGCTTACTTGGCCGTACTTTTATTTCATTTATTGGTAAGAAAAATCTCAAGCGGCTTATTCCCAACGACCTAGTGCGCTAACTTATCCACACTTTTATTTTAATTATTGATTACCAAAATACCAATTGGCTTATCCCCAACGACCCAGTGCGCTTACTTGGCCGCATTTTTAGTTCATTAATTAATAAGAAAAATCTTAAGCGGCTAAACCCCAACGACCTAGTGCGCTAACTTATCCACACTTTTATTTTATTTATTGATAAGAAAAATCTCAATCGGCTAATCCCCAACGACCTAGTGCGCTTACTTGGCTGCACTTTTCTTTATTTATTAATTACCAAAATCCCAAGCGGCTAATCCCCAACAATTTAGTGCGCTAACTTGGCCGCACATTCATTTTATTTATTGATTACCAAAATCCCAAGCGGCTAATCCCCAACGACCCAGTGCGCTAACTTGGCCGTACTTTTATTTTATTTATTGGTAAGAAAAATCTCAAGCGGCGAATCCCCAACGACCTAGTGCGCTTACTTGGCCGCACTTTTATTTTATTTATTAATTACCAAAATCCCAATTATCTTATCCCCAACGACCCAGTGCGCTTACTTGGCCGCATTTTTAGTTCATTAATTAATAAGAAAAATCTTAAGCGGCTTAACCCCAACGACCTAGTGCGCTTACTTATCCACACATTTATTTTATTTATTGGTAAGAAAAATCTCAAGCGGCTAATCCCCAACGACCTAGTGCGCTTACTTGGCCGTACTTTTATTTTATTTATTGGTAAGAAAAATCTCAAGCGGCGAATCCCCAACGACCTAGTGCGCTTACTTGGCCGCACTTTTATTTTATTCATTAATTACCAAAATCCCAATTGGCTTATCCCCAACGACCCAGTGCGCTTACTTGGCCGCATTTTTAGTTCATTAATTAATAAGAAAAATCTTAAGCGGCTAAACCCCAACGACCTAGTGCGCTAACTTATCCACACTTTTATTTTATTTATGGATAAGAAAAATCTCAATCGGCTAATCCCCAACGACCTAGTGCGCTTACTTGGCTGCACTTTTCTTTATTTATTAATTACCAAAATCCCAAGCGGCTAATCCCCAACAATTTAGTGCGCTAACTTGGCCGCACATTCATTTTATTTATTGATTACCAAAATCCCAAGCGGCTAATCCCCAGCGACCCAGTGCGCTAACTTATCCAAACTTTTATTTTATTTATTGATAAGAAAAATCTCAAGCGGCTAATCCCCAACGACCCAGTGCGCTTACTTAGCCGCACTTCAAGTTTATTAATTAATAAGAAAAATCTTAAGCGGCTAATCCCCAACGACCTAGTGCGCTTACTTGGCCGCACTTATATTTTACTTATTAATTACCAAAATCCCAAGCAGCTAATCCCCAACGTCCCAAAGCACTTACTTGGCCGCACTTTTCATTTATTACCAAAATCTTAAGCGGCTCATCCCCAACGACCCAGTGCGCTTACTTGGCCGCACTTTTATTTTATTAATTAATAAGAAAAATCTCGAGTGGCTAATCCCCAACGACCCAAAGCACTTACTTGGCCGCCCATTTTTTTTATTTATTGGTAAGAAAAATCTCAAGCGGCTAATCCCCAACGACCCAGTGCGCTTACTTGGCCGTACTTTTATTTTATTTATTGGTAAGAAAAATAACAAGCAGCTAATCCCCAACGACCTAGTGCGCTTATTTAGCAGCACTTTTATTTTATTTATTAATTACCAAAATCCCAAGCGGCTAATCCTCAACGATTCAGTGCGCTTACTTGGCGGCACTTTTATTTTATTTATTAATAAGAAAAATCTCGAGTGGCTAATCCCCAACGACCTAAAGCACTTACTTGGCCGCACTTTTTATTAATTACCAAAATCTCAAGCGGCTAATTCCTAACGACCCAGTGCGCTTACTTGGCCGCACTCTTATTTTATTAATTAATAAAAAAATCTCGAGTGGCTAATCCTCAACGACCCAAAGCACTTACTTGGCCGCACTTTTAATTAATTACCAAAATCTCAAGCGGCTAATCCTAAACGACCCAGTGCGCTTACTTGGCCGCCCTTTTTTTTATTTATTGTTAAGAAAAATCTCAAGCAGCTAATCCCCAACGACTTTATGCGCTTACTTGGCCCCACTTATTTTTATTTATTAATTACCAAAATCCCAAGCGCCTAATCCCCAACGACCGAGTGCACTAACTTGGCCGTACTTTTATTCTATTAATTGATAAGAAAAATCTTAAGCGGCTAATCCCCAACGACCCAAAGCACTTACTTAGCCGCACTTTTTTTTTATTTCTTGGTAAAAAATATCTCAAGCGGCTAATCCCCAACGACCCAGTGCGCTTACTTTGCCGCACTTTTATTTTATTATTGGTTAGGAAAATTCTAAGCGGCTAATCCCCAACGACCCAGTGCCCTTACTTGGCCGCACTTTTATTTTATTTATTAATTACCAAAATCCCAAGCGGCTAATCCCTAACGACCCAGTGCACTAACTTGGCCGTACTTTTATTTTATTCATCGATAAGAAAAATCTTAAGCGGCTAATCCCCAACGACCCAGTGCGCTTACTTAGCCGCACTTTTATTTTATTTATTAATAAAAAAAATCTCGAGTAGCTTATCCCGAACGACCTAAAGCACTTACTTGGCCGCACTTTTTATTAATTACCGAAATCTCAAGCGGCTAATTTCCAACGACCCAGTCCGCTCACTTAGCCGCACTTTTATTTTATTAATTAATAAGAAAAATCTTGAGCGGCTAATCCCCAACGACCCAGTGCGCTTACTTGGCCAAACTTTTATTTTATTCATTAATAAGAAAAATCTCGATCAGCTAATCCCTAACGACCCAAAGCACTTACTTGGCCACACTTTCAATTAATTACCAAATTCTCAAGCGGCTAATCCTCAACGACCCAAAGCACTTACTTGACCGCACTTTTATTTTATTTATTAATTACCAAAATCTCAAGCGGCTAATCCCCAACGTCCCAGTGCGCTAACTTAGCCGCACTTTTATTTTATTTATTAATAAAAAAAATCTCGAGTGGCTAATCCTCAACGACCCAAAGCACTTACTTGGCCGCACTTTTTATTAATTACCAAAATCCCAAGCGGCTAATCCCCGACGACCCAGTGCGCCTTCCTGGCTGCACCTATCTTTATTTATTAATTACCAAAATCCCAAGCGGCTAATCCCCAACGACCCAGTGCGCTAACTTGGCCGCACATTTATTTTATTTATTAATTACCAAAATCTCAAGCGGCTAATCCTCAACGACCCAGTGCGCTTACTAGGCCACACTTTTTTTTATTTATTGGTAAGAAAAATCTCAAGCGGCTAATCCCCAACGACCTAGTGCGCTTACTTGGCCGTACTTTTATTTTATTTATTGGTAAGAAAAATCTCAAGCAACTAATCCCCAACGACCTAGTGCGCTTACTTGGCAGCACTTTCATTTTATTTATTAATTACTAAAATCCCAAGCGGCTAATCCCCAACGACCCAGTGCGCTTACTTGGCCGCACTTTTATTCTATTTATTAATAAGTAAAATCTCAAGTAACTAATCCCCAACGACCCAAAGCACTTATTTGGCCGCACTTTTTATTAATTACCAAAATCTCAAGCGGCTAATCCCCAACAAGTTAATGCGCTTACTTAGCCACACATTTTTTTTTTTATTAATTACCAAAATCCCAAGCGGCTAATCCCTAACGACCCAGTGCGCTAACTTGGCCACACATTTATTTTATTTATTAATTACCAAAATCCCAAGCGGCTAATCCCCAAAGATCCAGTGCGCTTACTTAGCCACACTTTTATTTTATTTATTAATAAGAAAAATCTTAAGCGGCTAATCCCCAACGACCCAGTGCGCTTACTAGGCCACACTTTTTTTTATTTATTGGTTACCTAAATCTCAAGCGGCTAATCCCCAACGACCCAGTGCGCTAACTTAGCCACACATTTATTTTATTTATTGGTAAGAAAAATCTCAAGCGGCTAATCCCCAACGACCTAGTGCGCTAACTTATCCACACTTTTATTTTATTTATTGATAAGAAGAATCTTAAGCGGCTCATCCCCAACGACCCAGTGCGCTTACTTGGCCGCACTTTTATTTTATTAATTAATAAGAAAAATATCGAGTGGCTAATCCCCAACGACCCAAAGCACTTACTTGGCCGCCCATTTTTTTTATTTATTGGTAAGAAAAATCTCAAGCGGCTAATCCCCAACGACCCAGTGCGCTTACTTGGCCGTACTTTTATTTTATTTATTGGTAAGAAAAATAACAAGCAGCTAATCCCCAACGACCTAGTGCGCTTACTTGGCAGCACTTTTATTTTATTTATTAATTACCAAAATCCCAAGCGGCTAATCCTCAACGATTCAGTGCGCTTACTTGGCGGCACTTTTATTTTATTTATTAATAAGAAAAATCTCGAGTGGCTAATCCCCAACAACCTAAAGCACTTACTTGGCCGCACTTTTTATTAATTACCAAAATCTGAAGCGGCTAATTCCTAACGACCCAGTGCGCTTACTTGGCCGCACTCTTATTTTATTAATTAATAAAAAAATCTCGAGTGGCTAATCCCCAACGACCCAAAGCACTTACTTGGCCGCACTTTTAATTAATTACCAAAATCTCAAGCGGCTAATCCCCAACGACCCAGTGCGCTTACTTGGCCGCCCTTTTTTCTATTTATTGTTAAGAAAAATCTCAAGCAGCTAATCCCCAACGACTTAATGCGCTTACTTGGCCCCACTCATTTTTATTTATTAATTACCAAAATCCCAAGCGCCTAATCCCCAACGACCCAGTGCACTAACTTGGCCGTACTTTTATTCTATTCATTGATAAGAAAAATCTTAAGCGGCTAATCCCCAACGACCCAAAGCACTTACTTAGCCGCACTTTTTTTATATTTCTTGGTAAAAAATATCTCAAGCGGCTAATCCCCAACGACCCAGTGCGCTTACTTTGCCGCACTTTTATTTTATTATTGGTTAGGAAAATTTTAAGCGGCTAATCCCCAACGACCCAGTGCCCTTACTTGGCCGCACTTTTATTTTATTTATTAATTACCAAAATCCCAAGCGGCTAATCCCTAACGACCCAGTGCACTAACTTGGCCGTACTTTTATTTTATTCATTGATAAGAAAAATCTTAAGCGGCTAATCCCCAACGACCCAGTGCGCTTACTTAGCCGCACTTTTATTTTATTTATTAATAAAAAAAATCTCGAGTAGCTAATCCCGAACGACCTAAAGCACTTACTTGGCCGCACTTTTTATTAATTACCGAAATCTCAAGCAGCTCATTTCCAACGACCCAGTCCGCTCACTTAGCCGCACTTTTATTTTATTAATTAATAAGAAAAATCTTGAGCGGCTAATCCCCAACGACCCAGTGCGCTTACTTGGCCGCACTTTTATTTCATTAATTAATAAGAAAAATCTCGATCGGCTAATCCCTAACGACCCAAAGCACTTACTTGGCCACACTTTCAATTAATTACCAAAATCTCAAGCGGCTAATCCTCAACGACCCAAAGCACTTACTTGACCGCACTTTTATTTTATTTATTAATTACCAAAATCTCAAGCGGCTAATCCTCAACGACCCAAAGCACTTACTTGACCGAACTTTTATTTTATTTATTAATTACCAAAATCTCAAGCGGCTAATCCCCAACGACCCAGTGCGCTAACTTAGCCGCACTTTTATTTTATTTATTAATAAAAAAAATCTCGAGTGGCTAATCCTCAACGACCCAAAGCACTTACTTGGCCGCACTTTTTATTAATTACCAAAATCCCAAGCGGCTAATCCCCGACGACCCAGTGCGCCTTCCTGGCTGCACTTTTCTTTATTTATTAATTACCAAAATCCCAAGCGGCTAATCCCCAACGACCCAGTGCGCTAACTTGGCCGCACATTTATTTTATTTATTAATTACCAAAATCTCAAGCGGCTAATCCTCAACGACCCAGTGCGCTTACTAGGCCACACTTTTTTTTATTTATTGGTAAGAAAAATCTCAAGCGGCTAATCCCCAACGACCTAGTGCGCTTACTTGGCCGTACTTTTATTTTATTTATTGGTAAGAAAAATCTCAAGCAACTAATCCCCAACGACCTAGTGCGCTTACTTGGCAGCACTTTCATTTTATTTATTAATTACTAAAATCCCAAGCGGCTAATCCCCAACGACCCAGTGCGCTTACTTGGCCGCACTTTTATTCTATTTATTAATAAGTAAAATCTCGAGTGGCTAATCCCCAACGACCCAAAGCACTTATTTGGCCGCACTTTTTATTAATTACCAAAATCTCAAGCGGCTAATCCCCAACAAGTTAATGCGCTTACTTAGCCACACATTTTTTTTTTTATTAATTACCAAAATCCCAAGCGGCTAATCCCTAACGACCCAGTGCGCTAACTTGGCCACACATTTATTTTATTTATTAATTACCAAAATCCCAAGCGGCTAATCCCCAAAGATCCAGTGCGCTTACTTAGCCACACTTTTATTTTATTTATTAATAAGAAAAATCTTAAGCGGCTAATCCCCAACGACCCAGTGCGCTTACTAGGCCACACTTTTTTTTATTTATTGGTTACCTAAATCCCAAGCGGCTAATCCCCAACGACCCAGTGCGCTAACTTAGCCACACATTTATTTTATTTATTGGTGAGAAAAATCTCAAGCGGCTAATCTCCAACGACCTAGTGCGCTAACTTATCCACACTTTTATTTTATTTATTGATAAGAAAAATCTTGAGTGGCTAATCCCCAACGACCCAAAGCACTTACTTGGCCGCCCATTTTTTTTATTTATTGGTAAGAAAAATCTCAAGCGGCTAATCCCCAACGACCCAGTGCGCTTACTTGGCCGTACTTTTATTTTATTTATTGGTAAGAAAAATAACAAGCAGCTAATCCCCAACGACCTAGTGCGCTTACTTGGCAGCACTTTTATTTTATTTATTAATTACCAAAATCCCAAGCGGCTAATCCTCAACGATTCAGTGCGCTTACTTGGCGGCACTTTTATTTTATTTATTAATAAGAAAAATCTCGAGTGGCTAATCCCCAACGACCTAAAGCACTTACTTGGCCGCACTTTTTATTAATTACCAAAATCTCAAGCGGCTAATTCCTAACGACCCAGTGCGCTTACTTGGCCGCACTCTTATTTTATTAATTAATAAAAAAATCTCGAGTGGCTAATCCCCAACGACCCAAAGCACTTACTTGGCCGCACTTTTAATTAATTACCAAAATCTCAAGCGGCTAATCCCCAACGACCCAGTGCGCTTACTTGGCCGCCCTTTTTTTTATTTATTGTTAAGAAAAATCTCAAGCAGCTAATCCCCAACGACTTAATGCGCTTACTTGGCCCCACTCATTTTTATTTATTAATTACCAAAATCCCAAGCGCCTAATCCCCAACGACCCAGTGCACTAACTTGGCCGTACTTTTATTCTATTCATTGATAAGAAAAATCTTAAGCGGCTAATCCCCAACGACCCAAAGCACTTACTTAGCCGCACTTTTTTTTTATTTCTTGGTAAAAAATATCTCAAGCGGCTAATTTCCAACGACCCAGTGCGCTTACTTTGCCGCACTTTTATTTTATTATTGGTTAGGAAAATTTTAAGCGGCTAATCCCCAACGACCCAGTGCCCTTACTTGGCCGCACTTTTATTTTATTTATTAATTACCAAAATCCTAAGCGGCTAATCCCTAACGACCCAGTGCACTAACTTGGCCGTACTTTTATTTTATTCATTGATAAGAAAAATCTTAAGCGGCTAATCCCCAACGACCCAGTGCGCTTACTTAGCCGCACTTTTATTTTATTTATTAATAAAAAAAATCTCGAGTAGCTAATCCCGAACGACCTAAAGCACTTACTTGGCCGCACTTTTTATTAATTACCGAAATCTCAAGCGGCTAATTTCCAACGACCCAGTCCGCTCACTTAGCCGCACTTTTATTTTATTAATTAATAAGAAAAATCTTGAGCGGCTAATCCCCAACGACCCAGTGCGCTTACTTGGCCGCACTTTTATTTCATTCATTAATAAAAAAAATCTCGATCGGCTAATCCCTAACGACCCAAAGCACTTACTTGGCCACACTTTCAATTAATTACCAAAATCTCAAGCGGCTAATCCTCAACGACCCAAAGCACTTACTTGACCGCACTTTTATTTTATTTATTAATTACCAAAATCTCAAGCGGCTAATCCCCAACGACCCAGTGCGCTAACTTAGCCGCACTTTTATTTTATTTATTAATGAAAAAAATCTCGAGTGGCTAATCCTCAACGACCCAAAGCACTTACTTGGCCGCACTTTTTATTAATTATCAAAATCCCAAGCGGCTAATCCCCGACGACCCAGTGCGCCTTCCTGGCTGCACTTTTCTTTATTTATTAATTACCAAAATCCCAAGCGGCTAATCCCCAACGACCCAGTGCGCTAACTTGGCCGCACATTTATTTTATTTATTGGTAAGAAAAATCTCAAGCGGCTAATCCCCAACGACCTAGTGCGCTTACTTGGCCGTACTTTTATTTTATTTATTGGTAAGAAAAATCTCAAGCGGCTAATCCCCAACGACCTAGTGCGCTTACTTGGCAGCACTTTCATTTTATTTATTAATTACTAAAATCCCAAGCGGCTAATCCCCAACGACCCAGTGCGCTTACTTGGCCGCACTTTTATTCTATCTATTAATAAGTAAAATCTCGAGTGGCTAATCCCCAACGACCCAAAGCACTTATTTGGCCGCACTTTTTATTAATTACCAAAATCTCAAGCGGCTAATCCCCAACAAGTTAATGCGCTTACTTAGCCACACATTTTTTTTTTTATTAATTACCAAAATCCCAAGCGGCTAATCCCCAACGACCCAGTGCGCTAACTTGGCCACACATTTATTTTATTTATTAATTACCAAAATCCCAAGCGGCTAATCCCCAAAGATCCAGTGCGCTTACTTAGCCACACTTTTATTTTATTTATTAATAAGAAAAATCTTAAGCGGCTAATCCCCAACGACCCAGTGCGCTTACTAGGCCACACTTTTTTTTATTTATTGGTTACCTAAATCCCAAGTGGCTAATCCCCAACGACCCAGTGCGCTAACTTAGCCACACATTTATTTTATTTATTGGTAAGAAAAATCTCAAGCGGCTAATCCCCAACGACCTAGTGCGCTTACTTGGCCGTACTTTTATTTTATTTATTGGTAAGAAAAATCTCAAGCGGCTAATCCCCAACGACCTAGTGCGCTAACTTATCCACACTTTTATTTTATTTATTGATAAGAAGAATCTTAAGCGACGAATCCCCAACGACCTAGTGCGCTTACTTGGCCGCACTTTTATTTTATTTATTAATTACCAAAATCCCAAGCGGCTTATCCCCAACGACCCAGTGCGCTTACTTGGCCGCACTTTTAGTTCATTAATTAATAAGAAAAATCTTAAGCGGCTAAACCTTAACGACCTAGTGCGCTAACTTAGCCGCACATTCATTTTATTTTTTAATTACCAAAATCCCAAGCGGCTAATCCCTAACGACCCAGTGCGCTAACTTATCCACACTTTTATTTTATTTATTGATAAGAAAAATCTCAAGCGGCTAATCCCCAACGACCTAGTGCGCTTACTTGGCTGCACTTTTCTTTATTTATTAATTACCAAAATCCCAAGCGGCTAATCCCCAACAATTCAGTGCGCTAACTTGGCCGCACATTTATTTTATTTATTAATTACCGAAATCCCAAGCGGCTAATCCCCAACGACCCAGTGCGCTAACTTATTCACACTTTTATTTTATTTATTGATAAGAAAAATCTCAAGCGGCTAATCTCCAACGTCCCAGTGCGCTTACTTGGCCGCACTTTAAGTTCATTAATTAATAAGAAAAATCTTAAGCGGCTAATCCCCAAGGACCTAAAGCGCTTACTTGGCCGCACTTTTATTTTATTTATTAATTACTAAAATCCCAAGCGGCTAATCCCCAACGTCCCAAGGCACTTACTTGGCCGCACTTTTTATTTATTACCAAAATTTCAAGCGGCTCATCCCCAACGACCCAGTGCGCTTACTTGGCCGCACTTATATTTTATTAATTAATAAGAAAAATCTCAAGTGGCTAATCCCCAACGACCCAAAGCACTTACTTGGCCGCCCATTTTTTTTATTTATTGGTAAGAAAAATCTCAAGCGGCTAATCCCCAACAACCCAGTGCGCTTACTTGGCCGTACTTTTATTTTATTTATTGGTAAGAAAAATAACAAGCAGCTAATCCCCAACTACCTAGTGCGCTTACTTGACAGCACTTTTATTTTATTTATTAATTACCAAAATCCCAAGCGGCTAATCCCCAACGATCCAGTGCGCTTACTTGGCGGCACTTTTATTTTATTTATTAATAAGAAAAATCTCGAGTGGCTAATCCTCAACGACCTAAAGCACTTACTTAACCGCACTTTTTATTAATTACCAAAATCTCAAGCGGCTAATTCCTAACGACCCAGTGCGCTTACTTGGCCGCACTTTTATTTTATTAATAAATAAAAAAAATCTCGAGTGGCTAATCCCCAACGACCCAAAGCACTTACTTGGCCGCACTTTTAATTAATTACCAAAATCTCAAGCGGTTAATCCCCAACGACCCAGTGCGCTTACTTTGCCGCCCTTTTTTTTATTTATTGTTAAGAAAAATCTCAAGCAGCTAATCCCCAACGACTTAATGCGCTTACTTGGCCCCACTTATTTTTATTTATTAATTACCAAAATCCCAAGCGGCTAATTCCCAACGACCCAGTGCGCTTACTTGGCCGCACTTTTCTTTATTTATTAATTACCAAAATCCCAAGCGGCTAATCCCCAACGACCCAGTTCGCTTACTTAGCCGCACTTTTATTTTATTAATTAACAAGAAAAATCTTGAGCGGCTATTCCCCAACGACCCAGAGCGCTTACTTGGCCGCACTTTTATTTTATTAATTAATAAGAAAAATCTTGAGTAGCTAATCCCCAACGACCCAAAGCACTTACGTAGCCGCACTTTTATTTTATTTATTGGTAAGAAAAATTACAAGCGGCTAATCCCCAACAACCCAGTGCGCCTACTTGGCCGCACTTTTAATTTATTCATTGGTAAGAGAAATCTCAAGCGGCTAATCCCCAACAACCTAGTGCGCTTACTTGGCCGCACTTTTATTTTATTTATTAATTATTAAAATTCTAAGCGAATAATCCCGAACGACCCAGTGCGCTAACTTGGCCGCCCTTTTTTTTATTTATTGTTAAGAAAAATCTTAAGCGGCTAATCCTAAACGACTTATCGCGCTTACTTAGCCACACTTTTTTTTATTTATTAATTATCAAAATCCCAAGCGGCTAATTCCCAACGACCCAGTGCGCTAACTTGGCCGCCCTTTTTTTTATTTATTGTTGAGAAAAATCTCAAGCGGCTAATCCCCACTGACTTAATGCGCTTACTTGGCCAAACTTTTTTTTATTTATTAATTACCAAAATCTCAAGCGGCTAATCCCCAACGACCTAGTGCCCTAACTTGGCCGCACTTTTATTTTATTTATTAATTATCAAAATCCCAAGCGGCTAATCACCAACGACCTCGTGCGCTTACTTGGCCGTACTTTTATTTTATTTATTGGTAAGAAAAATAACAAGCGGCTAATCCCCAACGACCTAGTGCGCTTACTTGGCAGCACTTTTATTTTATTTATTAATTACCAAAATCTCAAGCGGCTAATCCCCAACGACCCAGTGCGCTTACTTGGCCACACTTTTATTTTATTTATTAATAAGAAAAATCTCGAGTGGCTAATCATCAACGACCCGAAGCACTTACTTGGCCGCACTTTTTATTAATTACAAAAATCTCAAGCGGCTAATCCCCAACGACCTAGTGCGCTTACTTGGCCGCACTTTTATTATATTAATTAATAAGAAAAATCTCGAGTGGCTAATCCTTAACGACCCAAAGCACTTACTTGGCCGCACTTTTAATTAATTACCAAAATCTCAAGCGGCTAATCCCCAACGACACAGTGCGCTTACTTGGCCGCACTTTTATTTTATTTATTAATTACCAAAATCCCAAGCGGCTTATCCCCAACGACGAAGTGCGCTTACTTGGCCACACTTTTATTTTATTTATTAATAAGAAAAATCTAAAGCGGCTAATCCCCAACGACTTAATGCGCTTACTTGGCCACACTTTTTTTTTATTTATTAATTACAGAAATCCCAAACGGCTAATTTTCAACGACCCAGTGCGCTTACTTGGCTGCACTTTTCTTTATTTATTAATTACCAAAATCCCAAGCGGCTAATCCCCAACGACCCAGTGCACTAACTTGGCCGTACTTTAATTTTATTCATTGATAAAAAAAATCTTAAGCGGCTAATTCCTAACGACCCAGTGCGCTTACTTATCCGCACTTTTTTTAATTTATTGGTAAAAAATATTTCAAGCGGCTAATCCCCAACGACCCAGAGCGCTTACTTGGCCGCACTTTTATTTTATTATTGGTAAGGAAAATTTCAAGCGGCTAATCTCCAACGACCCAGTGCCCTTACTTGGCCGCACTTTTATTTTATTTATTAATTACCAAAATCCCAAGCGGCTAATCCCCAACAACCCAGTGCGCTTACTTGGCCGCACATTCATTTTATTTATTAATTACCAAAATCCTAAGCGGCTAATCCCCAACGACCCAGTGCGCTAACTTATTCGCACTTTTATTCTATTTATTAATAAGAAAAATCTCGAGTGGCTAATCCTCAACGACCTAAAGCACTTACTTGGCCGCACTTTTTATTTATTACTGAAATCTCAAGCGGCTAATTCCCAACGACCCAGTGCGCTTACTTGGCCGCACTTTTCTTTATTTATTAATTACCAAAATCCCAAGCGGCTAATCCCCAACGACCCAGTGCGCTTACTTGGCCGCACTTTTCTTTATTTATTAATTCCAAAATCCCAAGCGGCTAATCTCCAACGACCCAGTGCACTAACTTGGCCGTACTTTTATTTTATTCATTGATAAGAAAAATCTTAAGCGGCTAATCCCCAACGACCCAGTGCGCTTACTTAGCCGCACTTTTTTTAATTTATTGGTAAAAAATATCTAAAGCGGCTAATCCCCAACGACCCACTGCGCTAACTTGGCCACACATTCATTTTATTTATCAATTACCAAAATCCCAAGCGGCTAATCCCCAACGACCCAGTGCGCTTACTTAGCCGCACTTTTATTTTATTTATCAATTACCAAAATCCCAAGCGGCTAATCCCCAACGACCCAGTGCGCTTACTTAGCCGCACTTTTATTTTATTTATTAATAAAAAAAATCTCGAGTAGCTAATCCCCAACGACCTAAAGCACTTACTTGGCCGCACTTTTTATTAATTACCGAAATCTAAAGCGGCTAATTTCCAACGACCCAGTCCGCTTACTTGGCCGCACTTTTATTTTATTTATTAATTACGAAAATCCCAAGCAGCTAATCCCCAACAACCCAGTGCGCTAACTTGGCCGCACATTCATTTTATTTATTAATTACCAAAATCCCAAGCGGCTAATCCCCAACAACCCAGTGCGCTAACTTGGCCACACATTCATTTTATTTATCAATTACCAAAATCCCAAGCGGCTAATCCCCAACGACCCAGTGCGCTTACTTAGCCGCACTTTTATTTTATTTATTAATAAAAAAAATCTCGAGTAGCTAATCCCCAACGACCTAAAGCACTTACTTGGCCGCACTTTTTATTAATTACCGAAATCTAAAGCGGCTAATTTCCAACGACCCAGTCCGCTTACTTAGCCGCACTTTTATTTTATTAATTAATAAGAAAAATCTCGAGCGGCTAATTCCCAACGACCCAGTGCTCTTACTTGGCCGCACTTTTATTTAATTAATAAATAAGAAAAATCTTGAGTAGCTAATCCCCAACGACCCAAAGCACTTACTTGGCCGCACTTTTATTTTATTTATTGGTAAGAAAAATCTCAAGCGGCTAATCCCCAACGACCTAGTGCCCTAACTTGGCCGCACTTTTATTTTATTTATTAATTATCAAAATCCCAAGCGGCTAATCACCAACGACCTAGTGCGCTTACTTGGCCGTACTTTTATTTTATTTATTGGTAAGAAAAATAACAAGCGGCTAATCCCCAACGACCTAGTGCGCTTACTTGGCAGCACTTTTATTTTATTTATTAATTACCAAAATCCCAAGCGGCTAATCCCCAACGACCCAGTGCGCTTACTTGGCCACACTTTTATTTTATTTATTAATAAGAAAAATCTCGAGTGGCTAATCATCAACGACCCAAAGCACTTACTTGGCCGCACTTTTTATTAATTACCGAAATCTTAAGCGGCTAATTTCCAACGACCCAGTTCGCTTACTTAGCCGCACATTTATTTTATTTATTAATTACCAAAATCCCAAGCAGCTAATCCCCAACGACCCAGTGCGCTTACTAGGCCACACTTTTTTTTATTTATTGGTTACCTAAATCCCAAGCGGCTAATCCCCAACGACCCAGTGCGCTAACTTGGCCACACATTTATTTTATTTATTGGTAAGAAAAATCTCAAGCGGCTTATCCCCAACGACCTAGTGCGCTTACTTGGCCGTACTTTTATTTTATTTATTGGTAAGAAAAATCTCAAGCGGCTAATCCCCAACGACCTAGTTCGCTAACTTATCCACACTTTTATTTTATTTATTGATAAGAAGAATCTTAAGCGGCGAATCCCCAACGACCTAGTGCGCTTACTTGGCCGCACTTTTAGTTCATTAATTAATAAGAAAAATCTTAAGCGGCTAAACCCCAACGACCTAGTGCGCTAACTTGGCCGCACATTAATTTTATTTATTAATTACCAAAATCCCAAGCGGCTAATCCCTAACGACCCAGTGCGCTAACTTATCCACACTTTTATTTTATTTATTGATAAGAAAAATCTCAAGCGGCTAATCCCCAACGACCTAGTGCGCTTACTTGGCTGCACTTTTCTTTATTTATTAATTACCAAAATCCCAAGCGGCTAATCTCCAACGACCCAGTGCGCTAACTTATCCAAACTTTTATTTTATTTATTGATAAGAAAAATCTCAAGCGGCTAATCCCCAACGTCCCAGTGCGCTTACTTGGCCGCACTTTAAGTTCATTAATTAATAAGAAAAATCTTAAGCGGCTAATCCCCAAGGACCTAGTGCGCTTACTTGGCCGCACTTTTATTTTATTTATTAATTACCAAAATCCCAAGCGGCTAATCCCCAACGTCCCAAAGCACTTACTTAGCCGCACTTTTTATTTATTACCAAAATCTCAAGCGGCTCATCCCCAACGACCCAGTGCGCTTACTTGGCCGCACTTTTATTTTATTAATTAATAAGAAAAATCTCAAGTGGCTAATCCCCAACGACCCAAAGCACTTACTTGGCCGCCCATTTTTTTTATTTATTGGTAAGAAAAATCTCAAGCGGCTAATCCCCAACGACCCAGTGCGCTTACTTGGCCGTACTTTTATTTTATTTATTAGTAAGAAAAATAACAAGCAGCTAATCCCCAACGATCCAGTGCGCTTACTTGGCGGCACTTTTATTCTATTTATTAATAAGAAAAATCTCGAGTGGCTAATCCTCAACGACCTAAAGCACTTACTTAACCGCACTTTTTATTAATTACCAAAATCTCAAGTGGCTAATTCCTAACGACCCAGTGCGCTTACTTGGCCGATCTTTCATTTCATTAATTAATAAAAAAAATCTCGAGTGGCTAATCCCCAACGACCCAAAGCACTTACTTGGCCGCACTTTTAATTAATTACCAAAATCTCAAGCAGCTAATCCCCAACGATCCAGTGCGCTTACTTGGCCGCCCTTTTTTTTATTTATTGTTAAGAAAAATCTCAAGCAGCTAATCCCCAACGACTTAATGCGCTTACTTGGCCCCACTTATTTTTATTTATTAATTACCAAAAACCCAAGCGGCTAATTCCCAACGACCCAGTGCGCTTACTTGGCCGCACTTTTCTTTATTTATTAATTACCAAAATCCCAAGCGGCCAATCCCCAACGACCCAGTGCACTAACTTGGCCGTACTTTTATTCTATTCATTGATAAGAAAAATCTTAAGCGGCTAATCCCCAACGACCCAGTGCGCTTACTTAGCCGCACTTTTTTTTTATTTCTTGGTGGAAAATATCTCAAGCGGCTAATCCCCAACGACCCAGTGCGCTTACTTTGCCGCACTTTTATTTTATTATTGGTAAGGAAAATTTCAAACGGCTAATCCCCAACGACCCAGTGCCCTTACTTGGCCGCACTTTTATTTTATTTATTAATCACCAAAATCCCAAGCGGCTAATCCCTAACGACCTAGTGCACTAACTTGGCCGTACTTTTATTTTATTTATTAATAAAAAAAATCTCGAGTAGCTAATCCCGAACGACCTAAAGCACTTACTTGGCCGCACTTTTTATTAATTACCGAAATCTCAAGCGGCTAATTTCCAACGACCCAGTTCGCTTACTTAGCCGCACTTTTATTTTATTAATTAATAAGAAAAATCTTGAGCGGCTAATCCCCAACGACCCAGTGCGCTTACTTGGCCGCACTTTTATTTTATTAATTAATAAGAAAAATCTTGAGTAGCTAATCCCCAACGACCCAAAGCACTTACGTGGCCGCACTTTTATTTTATTTATTGGTAAGAAAAATCTCAAGCGGCTAATCCCCAACAACCCAGTGCGCCTACTTGGCCGCACTTTTAATTTATTCATTGGTAAGGGAAATCTCAAGCGGCTAATCCCCAACAACCTAGTGCGCTTACTTGGCCGCACTTTTATTTTATTTATTAATTATTAAAATTCCAAGCGAATAATCCCGAACGACCCAGTGCGCTAACTTGGCCGCCCTTTTTTTTATTTATTGTTGAGAAAAATCTTAGGCGGCTAATCCTAAACGACTTAATGCGCTTACTTGGCCAAACTTTTTTTTATTTATTAATTACCAAAATCTCAAGCGGCTAATTTCCAACGACCCAGTGCGCTAACTTGGCCGCCCTTTTTTTTATTTGATGTTAAGAAAAATCTCAAGCGGCTAATCCCCACTGACTTAATGCGCTTACTTGGCCAAACTTTTTTTTATTTATTAATTACCAAAATCTCAAGCGGCTAATCCTCAACGACCTAGTGCCCTAACTTGGCCGCACTTTTATTTTATTTATTAATTATCGAAATCCCAAGCGGCTAATCACCGACGACCTAGTGCGCTTACTTGGCCGTACTTTTATTTTATTTATTGGTAAGAAAAATAACAAGCGGCTAATCCCCATCGACCTAGTGCGCTTACTTGGCAGCACTTTTATTTTATTTATTAATTACCTAAATCCCAAGCGGCTAATCCCCAACGACCCAGTGCGCTTACTTGGCCACACTTTTATTTTATTTATTAATAAGAAAAATCTCGAGTGGCTAATCATCAACGACCCAAAGAACTTACTGGGCCAAACTTTTTATTAATTACAAAAATCTCAAGCGGCTAATCCCCAACGACCTAGTGCGCTTACTTGGCCGCACTTTTATTTTATTAATTAATAAGAAAAATCTCGAGTGGCTAATCCTTAACGACCCAAAGCACTTACTTGGCCGCACTTTTAATTAATTACCAAAATCTCAAGCGGCTAATCCCCAACGACACAGTGCGCTTACTTGGCCGCACTTGTATTTTATTTATTAATTACCAAAATCCCAAGCGGCTTATCCCCAACGACGAAGTGCGCTTACTTGGCCACACTTTTATTTTATTTATTAATAAGAAAAATCTAAAGCGGCTAATCCCCAACGACTTAATGCGCTTACTTGGCCACACTTTTTTTTTATTTATTAATTACAGAAATTCCGAGCGGCTAATTTTCAACGACCCAGTGCGCTTACTTGGCTGCACTTTTCTTTATTTATTAATTACCAAAATCCCAAGCGGCTAATCCCTAACTACCCAGTGCACTATCTTGGCCGTACTTTTATTTTATTCATTGATAAGAAAAATCTTAAGCGGCTAATTCCCAACGACCCAGTGCGCTTACTTATCCGCACTTTTTTTAATTTATTGGTAAAAAATATCTCAAGCGGCTAATCCCCAACGACCCAGTGCGCTTACTTGGCCGCACTTTTATTTTATTATTGGTAAGGAAAATTTCAAGCGGCTAATCTCCAACGACCCAGTGCCCTTACTTGGCCGCACTTTTATTTTATTTATTAATTACCAAAATCTCAAGTGGCTAATCCCCAACAACCCAGTGCGCTAACTTGGCCGCACATTCATTTTATTTATTAATTACCAAAATCCCAAGCGGCTAATCCCCAACGACTAAGTGCGCTTACTTATCCGCACTTTTATTTCATTTATTAATAAAAAAAATCTCGAGTAGCTAATCCCCAACGACCTAAAGCACTTACTTGGCCGCACTTTTTATTTATTACCGAAATCTCAAGCGGCTAATTCTTAACGACCCAGTGCGCTTACTTGGCCGCACTTTTATGTTATTTATTAATAAAAAAAATCTCGAGTAGCTAATCCCCAACGACCTAAAGCACTTACTTGGCCGCACTTTTTATTAATTACCGAAATCTAAAGCGGCTAATTTCCAACGACCCAGTCCGCTTACTTAGCCGCACTTTTATTTTATTAATTAATAAGAAAAATCTCGAGCGGCTAATTCCCAACGACCCAGTGCTCTTACTTGGCCGCACTTTTATTTAATTAATAAATAAGAAAAATCTTGAGTAGCTAATCCCCAACGACCCAAAGCACTTACTTGGCCGCACTTTTATTTTATTTATTGGTAAGAAAAATCTCAAGCGGCTAATCCCCAACGACCTAGTGCCCTAACTTGGCCGCACTTTTATTTTATTTATTAATTATCAAAATCCCAAGCGGCTAATCACCAACGACCTAGTGCGCTTACTTGGCCGTACTTTTATTTTATTTATTGGTAAGAAAAATAACAAGCGGCTAATCCCCAACAACCCAGTGCGCTAACTTGGCCGCACATTCATTTTATTTATTAATTACCAAAATTCCAAGCGTCTAATCCCCAACGACCCAGTGCGCTTACTTAGCCGCACTTTTATTTTATTTATTAATAAAGAAAATCTCGAGTAGCTAATCCCCAACGACCTAAAGCACTTACTTGGCCGCACTTTTTATTAATTACCGAAATCTAAAGCGGCTAATTTCCAACGACCCAGTCCGCTTACTTAGCCGCACTTTTATTTTATTAATTAATAAGAAAAATCTCGAGCGGCTAATTCCCAACGACCCAGTGCGCTTACTTGGCCGCACTTTTATTTAATTAATTAATAAGAAAAATCTTGAGTAGCTAATCCCCAACGACCCAAAGCACTTACTTGGCCGTACTTTTATTTTATTTATTGGTAAGAAAAATAACAAGCGGCTAATCCCCAACGACCTAGTGCGCTTACTTGGCAGCACTTTTGTTTTATTTATTAATTACCAAAATCCCAAGCGGCTAATCCCCAACGACCCAGTGCGCTTACTTGGCCACACTTTTATTTTATTTATTAATAAGAAAAATCTCGAGTGGCTAATCATCAACGACCTAAAGCACTTACTTGGCCGCACTTTTTATTAATTACAAAAATTTTAAGCGGCTAATCCCCAACGACCTAGTGCGCTTACTTGGCCGCACTTTCATTTTATTAATTAATAAGAAAAATCTCGAGTGGCTTATCCTTAATGACCCAAAGCACTTACTTGGCCGCACTTTTAATTAATTACCAAAATCTCAAGCGGCTAATCCCCAACGACACAGTGCGCTTACTTGGCCGCACTTTTATTTTATTTCTTGGTAAAAAATATTTAAAGCGGCTAATCCCCAACGACCCAGTGCGCTTACTTTGCCGCACTTTTATTTTATTATTGGTAAGGAAAATTTCAAACGGCTAATCCCGAACGACCCAGTGCCCTTACTTGACCGCACTTTTATTTTATTTATTAATCACCAAAATCCCAAGCGGCTAATCCCTAACGACCAAGTGCACTAACTTGGCCGTACTTTTATTTTATTCATTGATAAGAAAAATCTTAAGCGGCTAATCCCAAGCGACCCAGTGCGCTTACTTAGCCGCACTTTTATTTTATTTATTAATAAAAAAAATCTCGAGTAGCTAATCCCGAACGACCTAAAGCACTTACTTGGCCGCACTTTTTATTAATTACCGAAATCTCAAGCGGCTAATTTCCAACGACCCAGTTCGCTTAATTAGCCGCACTTTTATTTCATTAATTAATAAGAAAAATCTTGAGCGGCTTATCCCCAACGACACAGTGCGCTTACTTGGCCGCACTTATATTTTATTAATTAATAAGAAAAATCTTGAGTAGCTAATCCCCAACGACCCAAAGCACTTACGTGGCCGCACTTTTATTTTATTTATTGGTAAGAAAAATCTCAAGCGGCTAATCCCCAACAACCCAGTGCGCCTACTTGGCCGCACTTTTAATTTATTTATTAGTAAGGGAAATCTTAAGCGGCTAATCCCCAACAACCTAGTGCGCTTACTTGGCCGCACTTTTATTTTATTTATTAATTATTAAAATTCCAAGCGAATAATCCCGATTGACCCAGTGCGCTAACTTAGCCGCCCTTTTTTTTATTTATTGTTAAGAAAAATCTTAAGCGGCTAATCCTAAACGACTTAATGCGCTCACTTAGCCACACTTTTTTTTATTTATTAATTATCAAAATCCTAAGCGGCTAATTCCCAACGACCCAGTGCGCTAACTTGGCCGCCCTTTATTTTATTTATTGTTAAGAAAAATCTCAAGCGGCTAATCCCCACTGACTTAATGCGCTTACTTGGCCAAACTTTTTTTTATTTATTAATTACCAAAATCTCAAGCGGCTAATCCCCAACGACCTAGTGCCCTAACTTGGCCGCACTTTTATTTTATTTATTAATTATCGAAATCCCAAGAGGCTAATCACCAACGACCTAGTGCGCTTACTTGGCCGCACTTTTATTTTATTTATTAATTATTAAAATTCCAAGCGAATAATCCCGATTGACCCAGTGCGCTAACTTAGCCGCCCTTTTTTTTATTTATTGTTAAGAAAAATCTTAAGCGGCTAATCCTAAACGACTTAATGCGCTCACTTAGCCACACTTTTTTTTATTTATTAATTATCAAAATCCCAAGCGGCTAATTCCCAACGACCCAGTGCGCTAACTTGGCCGCCCTTTATTTTATTTATTGTTAAGAAAAATCTCAAGCGGCTAATCCCCACTGACTTAATGCGCTTACTTGGCCAAACTTTTTTTTATTTATTAATTACCAAAATCTCAAGCGGCTAATCCCCAACGACCTAGTGCCCTCACTTGGCCGCACTTTTCTTTATTTATTAATTACCAAAATCCCAAGCGGCTAATCCCCAACGACCCAGTGCGCTTACTTGGCCGCACTTTTCTTTATTTATTAATTCCAAAATCCCAAGCGGCTAATCTCTAACGACCCAGTGCACTAACTTGGCCGTACTTTTATTTTATTCATTGATAAGAAAAATCTTAAGCGGCTAATCCCCAACGACCCAGTGCGCTTACTTAGCCGCACTTTTTTTAATTTATTGGTAAAAAATATCTAAAGCGGCTAATCCCCAACGACCCAGTGCGCTTACTTGGCCGCACTTTTATTTTATTTATTAATTACGAAAATCCCAAGCAGCTAATCCTCAACAACCTAGTGCGCTAACTTGGCCGCACATTTATTTCATTTATTAATTACCGAAATCCCAAGCGGCTAATCCCCAACAACCCAGTGCGCTAACTTGGCCGCTTATTCACTTTATTTTTCAATTACCAAAATCCCAAGCGGCTAATCCCCAACAACCCAGTGCGCTAACTTGGCCGCACATTCATTTTATTTATTAATTACCAAAATTCCAAGCGTCTAATCCCCAACGACCCAGTGCGCTTACTTAGCCGCACTTTTATTTTATTTATTAATAAAGAAAATCTCGAGTAGCTAATCCCCAACGACCTAAAGCACTTACTTGGCCGCACTTTTTATTAATTACCGAAATCTAAAGCGGCTAATTTCCAACGACCCAGTCCGCTTACTTAGCCGCACTTTTATTTTATTAATTAATAAGAAAAATCTCGAGCGGCTAATTCCCAACGACCCAGTGCGCTTACTTGGCCGCACTTTTATTTAATTAATTAATAAGAAAAATCTTGAGTAGCTAATCCCCAACGACCCAAAGCACTTACTTGGCCGTACTTTTATTTTATTTATTGGTAAGAAAAATAACAAGCGGCTAATCCCCAACGACCTAGTGCGCTTACTTGGCAGCACTTTTGTTTTATTTATTAATTACCAAAATTCCAAGCGGCTAATCCCCAACGACCCAGTGCGCTTACTTGGCCACACTTTTATTTTATTTATTAATAAGAAAAATCTCGAGTGGCTAATCATCAACGACCTAAAGCACTTACTTGGCCGCACTTTTTATTAATTACAAAAATTTAAAGCGGCTAATCCCCAACGACCTAGTGCGCTTACTTGGCCGCACTTTCATTTTATTAATTAATAAGAAAAATCTCGAGTGGCTTATCCTTAATGACCCAAAGCACTTACTTGGCCGCACTTTTAATTAATTACCAAAATCTCAAGCGGCTAATCCCCAACAACACAGTGCGCTTACTTGGCCGCACTTTTATTTTATTTCTTGGTAAAAAATATTTAAAGCGGCTAATCCCCAACGACCCAGTGCGCTTACTTTGCCGCACTTTTATTTTATTATTGGTAAGGAAAATTTCAAACGGCTAATCCCGAACGACCCAGTGCCCTTACTTGACCGCACTTTTATTTTATTTATTAATCACCAAAATCCCAAGCGGCTAATCCCTAACGACCAAGTGCACTAACTTGGCCGTACTTTTATTTTATTCATTGATAAGAAAAATCTTAAGCGGCTAATCCCAAGCGACCCAGTGCGCTTACTTAGCCGCACTTTTATTTTATTTATTAATAAAGAAAATCTCGAGTAGCTAATCCCCAACGACCTAAAGCACTTACTTGGCCGCACTTTTTATTAATTACCGAAATCTAAAGCGGCTAATTTCCAACGACCCAGTCCGCTTACTTAGCCGCACTTTTATTTTATTAATTAATAAGAAAAATCTCGAGCGGCTAATTCCCAACGACCCAGTGCGCTTACTTGGCCGCACTTTTATTTAATTAATTAATAAGAAAAATCTTGAGTAGCTAATCCCCAACGACCCAAAGCACTTACTTGGCCGTACTTTTATTTTATTTATTGGTAAGAAAAATAACAAGCGGCTAATCCCCAACGACCTAGTGCGCTTACTTGGCAGCACTTTTGTTTTATTTATTAATTACCAAAATTCCAAGCGGCTAATCCCCAACGACCCAGTGCGCTTACTTGGCCACACTTTTATTTTATTTATTAATAAGAAAAATCTCGAGTGGCTAATCATCAACGACCTAAAGCACTTACTTGGCCGCACTTTTTATTAATTACAAAAATTTAAAGCGGCTAATCCCCAACGACCTAGTGCGCTTACTTGGCCGCACTTTCATTTTATTAATTAATAAGAAAAATCTCGAGTGGCTTATCCTTAATGACCCAAAGCACTTACTTGGCCGCACTTTTAATTAATTACCAAAATCTCAAGCGGCTAATCCCCAACAACACAGTGCGCTTACTTGGCCGCACTTTTATTTTATTTCTTGGTAAAAAATATTTAAAGCGGCTAATCCCCAACGACCCAGTGCGCTTACTTTGCCGCACTTTTATTTTATTATTGGTAAGGAAAATTTCAAACGGCTAATCCCGAACGACCCAGTGCCCTTACTTGACCGCACTTTTATTTTATTTATTAATCACCAAAATCCCAAGCGGCTAATCCCTAACGACCAAGTGCACTAACTTGGCCGTACTTTTATTTTATTCATTGATAAGAAAAATCTTAAGCGGCTAATCCCAAGCGACCCAGTGCGCTTACTTAGCCGCACTTTTATTTTATTTATTAATAAAAAAAATCTCGAGTAGCTAATCCCGAACGACCTAAAGCACTTACTTGGCCGCACTTTTTATTAATTACCGAAATCTCAAGCGGCTAATTTCCAACGACCCAGTTCGCTTAATTAGCCGCACTTTTATTTCATTAATTAATAAGAAAAATCTTGAGCGGCTTATCCCCAACGACACAGTGCGCTCACTTGGCCGCACTTATATTTTATTAATTAATAAGAAAAATCTTGAGTAGCTAATCCCCAACGACCCAAAGCACTTACGTGGCCGCACTTTTATTTTATTTATTGGTAAGAAAAATCTCAAGCGGCTAATCCCCAACAACCCAGTGCGCCTACTTGGCCGCACTTTTAATTTATTTATTAGTAAGGGAAATCTTAAGCGGCTAATCCCCAACAACCTAGTGCGCTTACTTGGCCGCACTTTTATTTTATTTATTAATTATTAAAATTCCAAGCGAATAATCCCGATTGACCCAGTGCGCTAACTTAGCCGCCCTTTTTTTTATTTATTGTTAAGAAAAATCTTAAGCGGCTAATCCTAAACGACTTAATGCGCTCACTTAGCCACACTTTTTTTTATTTATTAATTATCAAAATCCCAAGCGGCTAATTCCCAACGACCCAGTGCGCTAACTTGGCCGCCCTTTATTTTATTTATTGTTAAGAAAAATCTCAAGCGGCTAATCCCCACTGACTTAATGCGCTTACTTGGCCAAACTTTTTTTTATTTATTAATTACCAAAATCTCAAGCGGCTAATCCCCAACGACCTAGTGCCCTAACTTGGCCGCACTTTTATTTTATTTATTAATTATCGAAATCCCAAGAGGCTAATCACCAACGACCTAGTGCGCTTACTTGGCCGTACTTTTATTTTATTAATTGGTAAGAAAAATAACAAGCGGCTAATCCCCATCGACCTAATGCGCTTACTTGGCCGCACATTCATTTTATTTATTAATTACCAAAATCCCAAGCGGCTAATCCCCAACAACCCAGTGCGCTAACTTGGCCACACATTCATTTTATTTATCAATTACCAAAATCCCAAGCGGCTAATCCCCAACAACCCAGTGCGCTAACTTGGCCGCACATTCATTTTATTTATTAATTACCAAAATTCCAAGCGTCTAATCCCCAACGACCCAGTGCGCTTACTTAGCCGCACTTTTATTTTATTTATTAATTAAGAAAATCTCGAGCGGCTAATTCCCAACGACCCAGTGCGCTTACTTAGCCGCACTTTTATTTAATTAATTAATAAGAAAAATCTTGAGTAGCTAATCCCCAACGACCTAAAGCACTTACTTGGCCGCACTTTTTATTAATTACCGAAATCTAAACCGGCTAATTTCCAACGACCCAGTGCGCTTACTTAGCCGCACTTTTATTTAATTAATTAATAAGAAAAATCTTGAGTAGCTAATCCCCAACGACCCAAAGCACTTACTTGGCCGCACTTTTATTTTATTTATTGGTAAGAAAAATCTCAAGTGGCTAATCCCCAACGACCTAGTGCCCTAACTTGGCCGCACTTTTATTTTATTCATTAATTATCAAAATCCCAAGCGGCTAATCACCAACGACCTAGTGCGCTTACTTGGCCGTACTTTTATTTTATTTATTGGTAAGAAAAATAACAAGCGGCTAATCCCCAACGACCTAGTGCGCTTACTTGGCAGCACTTTTATTTTATTTATTAATTACCAAAATCCCAAGCGGCTAATCCCCAACGACCCAGTGCGCTTACTTGGCCAAACTTTTATTTTATTTATTAATAAGAAAAATCTCAAGTGGCTAATCATCAACGACCTAAAGCACTTACTTGGCCGCACTTTTTATTAATTACAAAAATCTTAAGCGGCTAATCCCCAACGACCTTGTGCGCTTACTTGGCCGCACTTTTATTTTATTAATTAATAAGAAAAATCTCGAGTGGCTAATCCTTAACGACCCAAAGCACTTACTTGGCCGCACTTTTAATTAATTACCAAAATCTCAAGCGGCTAATCCCCAACGACACAGTGCGCTTACTTGGCCGCACTTTTATTTTATTTATTAATTACCAAAATCCCAAGCGGCTTATCCCCAACGACGAAGTGCGCTTACTTGGCCACACTTTTTTTTCATTTATTAATAAGAAAAATCTAAAGCGGCTAATTCCCAACGACTTAATGCGCTTAATTGGCCACACTTTTTTTTTATTTATTAATTACAGAAATCCCAAGCGGCTAATTTTCAACGACCCAGTGCGCTTACTTGGCTGCACTTTTCTTTATTTATTAATTACCAAAATCCCAAGCGGCTAATCCCCAACGACCCAGTGCACTAACTTGGCCGTACATTTATTTTATTCATTAATAAGAAAAATCTTAAGCGGCCAATTCCCAACGACCCAGTGCGCTTACTTATCCGCACTTTTTTTAATTTATTGGTAAAAAATATCTCAAGCGGCTAATCCCCAACGACCCAGTGCGCTTACTTGGCCGCACTTTTATTTTATTATTGGTAAGGAAAATTTCAAGCGGCTAATCTCCAACGACCCAGTGCCCTTACTTGGCCGCACTTTTATTTTATTTATTAATTACTAAAATCCCAAGCGGCTAATCCCCAACAACCCAGTGCGCTAACTTGGCCGCACATTCATTTTATTTATTAATTACCAAAATCCCAAGCGGCTAATCCCCAACGACCCAGTGCGCTAACTTATCCGCACTTTTATTTTATTTATTAATAAAAAAAATCTCGAGTAGCTAATCCCCAACGACCTAAAGCACTTACTTGGCCGCACTTTTTATTAATTACCGAAATCTCAAGTGGCTAATTCCCAACGACCCAGTGCGCTTACTTGGCCGCACTTTTCTTTATTTATTAATTACCAAAATCCCAAGCGGCTAATCCCCAACGACCAAGTGCGCTTACTTGGCCGCATTTTTCTTTATTTATTAATTACCAAAATCCCAAGCGGCTTATCTCCAACGACCCAGTGCCCTAACTTGGCCGTACTTTTATTTTATTCATTGATAAGATAAATCTTAAGCGGCTAATCCCCAACGACCCAGTGCGCTTACTTAGCCGCACTTTTTTTAATTTATTGGTAAAAAATATCTAAAGCGGCTAATCCCCAACGACCTAGTGCGCATACTTTGCCGCACTTTTATTTTATTTATTAATTACGAAAATCCCAAGCAGCTAATCCCCAACAACCCAGTGCGCTAACTTGGCCGCACATTCATTTTATTTATTAATTACCAAAATCCCAAGCGGCTAATTCCCAACAACCCAGTGCGCTAACTTGGCCGCACATTCATTTTATTTATTAATAAAAAAAATCTCGGGTAGCTAATCCCCAACGTTCTAAAGCACTTACTTGGCCGCACTTTTTATTAATTACCGAAATCTAAAGCGGCTAATTTCCAACGACCCAGTCCGCTTACTTAGCCGCACTTTTATTTTATTAATTAATAAGAAAAATCTTGAGCGGCTAATTCCCAACGACCCAGTGCGCTTACTTGGCCGCACTTTTATTTAATTAATTAATAAGAAAAATCTTGAGTAGCTAATCCCCAACGACCCAAAGCACTTACTTGGCCGCACTTTTATTTTATTTATTGGTAAGAAAAATCCCAAGCGGCTAATCCCCAACGACGAAGTGCGCTTACTTGGCCACACTTTTATTTTATTTATTAATAAGAAAAATCTCAAGCGGCTAATCCCCAACGACTTAATGCGCTTACTTGGCCACACTTTTTTTTTATTTATCAATTACAAAAATCCCGAGCGGCTAATCCCCAACGACAAAGTGCGCTTACTTAGCCACACTTTTATTTTATTTATTAATTACGAAAATCCCCAGCAGCTAATCCCCAACAACCCAGTGCGCTTACTTTGCCGCACATTTATTTTATTTATTAATTACCAAAATCCCAAGCGGCTAATCCCCAACAACCCAGTGCGTCAACTTGGCCGCACATTTATTTTATTTATTAATTACCAAAATCCCAAGCGGCTAATCCCCAACAACCCAGTGCGCTAACTTGGCCGCACATTCATTTTATTTATTAATTACCAAAATTCCAAGCGTCTAATCCCCAACGACCTAGCTCGCTTACTTAGCCGCACTTTTATTTTATTTATTAATAAAAAAAATCTCGAGTAGCTAATCCCCAACGACCTAAAGCACTTACTTGGCCGCACTTTTTATTAATTACCGAAATCTAAAGCGGCTAATTTCCAACGACCCAGTCCACTTACTTAGCCGCACTTTTATTTTATTAATTAATAAGAAAAATCTTGAGCGGCTAATTCCCAACGACCCAGTGCGCTTACTTGGCCGCACTTTTATTTAATTAATTAATAAGAAAAATCTTGAGTAGCTAATCCCCAACGACCCAAAGCACTTACTTGGCCGCACTTTTATTTTATTTATTGGTAAGAAAAATCCCAAGCGGCTAATGCCTAACGACGAAGTGCGCTTACTTGGCCACACTTTTATTTTATTTATTAATAAGAAAAATCTTAAGCGGCTAAGCCCCAACGACTTAATGCGCTTACTTGGCCACACTTTTTTTTTATTTATTAATTACAGAAATCCCAAGCGGCTAATCTCCAACGACAAAGTGCGCTTACTTGGCCACACTTTTATTTTATTTATTAATAAGAAAAATCTCAAGCGGCTAATCCCCAACGACTTAATGCGCTTACTTGGCCACACTTTTTTTTTATTTATTAATTACAGAAATCCCAAGCGGCTAATTTTCAACGACCCAGTGCGCTTACTTGGCCGCACTTTTCTTTATTTATTAATTACCAAAATCCCAAGCGGCTAATCCCCAACGACCCAGTGCACTAACTTGGCCGTACTTTTATTTTATTCATTGATAAGAAAAATCTTAAGCGGCTAATCCCCAACGACCCAGTGCGCTTACTTATCCGCACTTTTTTTAATTTATTGGTAAAAAATATCTCAAGCGGCTAATCTCCAACGACCCAGTGCGCTTACTTGGCCGCACTTTTATTTTATTATTGTTAAGGAAAATTTCAATCGGCTAATTTCCAACGACCCAGTGCCCTTACTTGGCCGCACTTTTATTTTATTTATCAATTACCAAAATCCCAAGCGGCTAATCCCCAACGACCCAGTGCGCTTACTTGGCCGCACTTTTCTTTATTTATTAATTACCAAAATCCCAAGCGGCTAATCTCCAACGACCCAGTGCACTAACTTGGCCGTACTTTTATTTTATTCATTGATGAGGAAAATCTTAAGCGGCTAAACCCCAACGACCCAGTGCGCTTACTTAGCCGCACTTTTTCTAATTTATTGGTAAAAAATATCTAAAGCGGCTAATCCCCAACAACCCAGTGCGCTAACTTGGCCGCACATTCATTTTATTTATTAATTACCAGAATCCCAAGCGGCTAATCCCCAACAACCCAGTGCGCTAACTTGGCTGCACATTCATTTTATTTATTAATTACCAAAATCCCAAGCGGCTAATCCCCAACAACCCAGTGCGCTAAATTGGCCGCACATTCATTTTATTTATTAATTACCAAAATTCCAAGCGTCTAATCCCTAACGACCCAGTGCGCTTACTTAGCCGCACTTTTATTTTATTTATTAATAAAAAAAATCTCGAGTAGCTAATCCCCAACGACCTAAAGCACTTACTTGGCCGCACTTTTTATTGATTACCGAAATCTAAAGCGGCTAATTTCCAACGACCCAGTCCGCTTACTTAGCCGCACTTTTATTATATTAATTAATAAGAAAAATCTTGAGCGGCTAATTTCCAACGACCCAGAGCGCTTACTTGGCCGCACTTTTATTTAATTTATTAATAAGAAAAATCTTGAGTAGCTAATCCCCAACGACCCAAAGCACTTACTTGGCTGCACTTTTATTTTATTTATTAATAAAAAAAATCTCGAGTAGCTAATCCCCAACGACCTAAAGCACTTACTTGGCCGCACTTTTTATTTATTACCGAAATCTCAAGCGGCTAATTCCCAACGACCCAGTGCGCTTACTTGGCCGCACTTTTTTTTATTTATTAATTACCAAAATCCCAAGCGGCTAATCCCCAACGACCCAGTGCGCTTACTTGGCCACACTTTTTTTTATTTATTAATTATCAAAATCCCAAGCGGCTAATTCCCAACGACCCAGTGCGCTAACTTGGCCGCCCTTTTTTTTATTTATTGTTAAGAAAAATCTCAAGCGGCTAATCCCCAACGACCTAGTGCGCTTACTTGGCCGCACTTTTATTTTATTTATTAATTACCAAAATCTTAAGCGGCTAATCCCCAACGACCTAGTGCGCTTACTTGGCCACACTTTTATTTTATTTATAAATTACCAAAATCCCAAGCGGCTAATCCCCAACGACCTAGTGCGCTTACTTGGCCGTACTTTTATTTTATTTATTGGTAAGAAAAATAACAAGCGGCTAATCCCCAACGACCTAGTGCGCTTACTTGGCCGCACTTTTATTTTATTTTTTAATTACCAAAATCCCAAGCGGCTAATCCCCAACGACGAAGTGCGCTTACTTGGCCACACTTTTATTTTATTTATTAATAAGAAAAATCTCAAGCGGCTAATCCCCAACGACTTAATGCGCTTACTTGGCCACACTTTTTATTAATTACCAAAATCTCAAGCGGCTAATCCCCAACGACCTAGTGCGCTTACTTGGCCGCACTTTTATTTTATTAATTAATAAGAAAAATCTCGAGTGGCTAATCCCCAACGAGCCAAAGCACTTACTTGGCCGAACTTTTTATTTATTACCGAAATCTCAAGCGGCTAATTCCCAACGACCCAGTGCGCTTACTTGGCCGCACTTTTCTTTATTTATTAATTACCAAAATCCCAAGCGGCTAATCCCCAACGACCCAGTGCGCTTACTTGGCCGCACTTTTCTTTATTTATTAATTACCAAAATCCCAAGCGGCTAATCTCCAACGACCCAGTGCACTAACTTGGCCGTACTTTTATTTTATTCATTGATGAGGAAAATCTTAAGCGGCTAATCCCCAACGACCCAGTGCGCTTACTTAGCCGCACTTTTTTTAATTTATTGGTGAAAAATATCTAAAGCGGCTAATCCCTAACGACCCAGTGCGCTTACTTGGCCGCACTTTTATTTTATTTATTAATTACGAAAATCCCAAGCAGCTTATCCCCAACAACCCAGTGCGCTAACTTGGCCGCACATTCATTTTATTTATTAATTACCAAAATCCCAAGCGGCTGATCCCCAACAACCCAGTGCGCTAACTTGGCTGCACATTCATTTTATTTATTAATTACGAAAATCCCAAGCGGCTAATCCCCAACAACCCAGTGCGCTAACTTGGCCGCACATTCATTTTATTTATTAATTACCAAAATTCCAAGCGTCTAATCCCTAACGACCCAGTGCGCTTACTAAGCCGCACTTTTATTTTATTTATTAATAAAAAAAATCTCGAGTAGCTAATCCCCAACGACCTAAAGCACTTACTTGGCCGCACTTTTTATTAATTACCGAAATCTAAAGTGGCTAATTTCCAACGACCCAGTCCGCTTACTTAGCCGCACTTTTATTTCATTAATTAATAAGAAAAATCTTGAGTAGATAATCCCTAACGACCCAAAGCACTTACTTGGCCGCACTTTTCTTTATTTATTAATTACCAAAATCCCAAGCGGCTAATCTCCAACGACCCAGTGCACTAACTTGGCCGCACTTTTATTTTATTCATTGATGAGGAAAATCTTAAGCGGCTAATCCCCAACGACCCAGTGCGCTTACTTAGCCGCACTTTTTTTAATTTATTGGTGAAAAATATCTAAAGCGGCTAATCCCTAACGACCCAGTGCGCTTACTTGGCCGCACTTTTTTTTATTTATTAATTACCAAAATCCCAAGCGGCTAATCCCCAACGACCCAGTGCGCTTACTTGGCCGCACTTTTCTTTATTTATTAATTACCAAAATCCCAAGCGGCTAATCTCCAACGACCCAGTGCACTAACTTGGCCGTACTTTTATTTTATTCATTGATGAGGAAAATCTTAAGCGGCTAATCCCCAACGACCCAGTGCGCTTACTTAGCCGCACTTTTTTTAATTTATTGGTGAAAAATATCTAAAGCGGCTAATCCCTAACGACCCAGTGCGCTTACTTGGCCGCACTTTTTTTTATTTATTAATTACCAAAATCCCAAGCGGCTAATCCCCAACGACCCAGTGCGCTTACTTGGCCACACTTTTTTTTATTTATTAATTATCAAAATCCCAAGCGGCTAATTCCCAACGACCCAGTGCGCTAACTTGGCCGCCCTTTTTTTTATTTATTGTTAAGAAAAATCTCAAGCGGCTAATCCCCAACGACCTAGTGCGCTTACTTGGCCGCACTTTTATTTTATTTATTAATTACCAAAATCTTAAGCGGCTAATCCCCAACGACCTTGTGCGCTTACTTGGCCACACTTTTATTTTATTTATAAATTACCAAAATCCCAAGCGGCTAATCCCCAACGACCTAGTGCGCTTACTTGGCCGTACTTTTATTTTATTTATTGGTAAGAAAAATAACAAGCGGCTAATCCCCAACGACCTAGTGCGCTTACTTGGCCGCACTTTTATTTTATTTTTTAATTACCAAAATCCCAAGCGGCTAATCCCCAACGACGAAGTGCGCTTACTTGGCCACACTTTTATTTTATTTATTAATAAGAAAAATCTCAAGCGGCTAATCCCCAACGACTTAATGCGCTTACTTGGCCACACTTTTTATTAATTACCAAAATCTCAAGCGGCTAATCCCCAACGACCTAGTGCGCTTACTTGGCCGCACTTTTATTTTATTAATTAATAAGAAAAATCTCGAGTGGCTAATCCCCAACGAGCCAAAGCACTTACTTGGCCGCACTTTTATTTTATTTATTAATAAAAAAAATCTCGAGTAGCTAATCCCCAACGACCTAAAGCACTTACTTGGCCGCACTTTTTATTTATTACCGAAATCTCAAGCGGCTAATTCCCAACGACCCAGTGCGCTTACTTGGCCGCACTTTTCTTTATTTATTAATTACCAAAATCCCAAGCGGCTAATCCCCAACGACCCAGTGCGCTTACTTGGCCGCACTTTTCTTTATTTATTAATTACCAAAATCCCAAGCGGCTAATCTCCAACGACCCAGTGCACTAACTTGGCCGTACTTTTATTTTATTCATTGATGAGGAAAATCTTAAGCGGCTAATCCCCAACGACCCAGTGCGCTTACTTAGCCGCACTTTTTTTAATTTATTGGTGAAAAATATCTAAAGCGGCTAATCCCTAACGACCCAGTGCGCTTACTTGGCCGCACTTTTTTTTATTTATTAATTACCAAAATCCCAAGCGGCTAATCCCCAACGACCCAGCGCGCTTACTTGGCCACACTTTTTTTTATTTATTAATTATCAAAATCCCAAGCGGCTAATTCCCAACGACCCAGTGCGCTAACTTGGCCGCCCTTTTTTTTATTTATTGTTAAGAAAAATCTCAAGCGGCTAATCCCCAACGACCTAGTGCGCTTACTTGGCCGCACTTTTATTTTATTTATTAATTACCAAAATCTTAAGCGGCTAATCCCCAACGACCTAGTGCGCTTACTTGGCCACACTTTTATTTTATTTATAAATTACCAAAATCCCAAGCGGCTAATCCCCAACGACCTAGTGCGCTTACTTGGCCGTACTTTTATTTTATTTATTGGTAAGAAAAATAACAAGCGGCTAATCCCCAACGACCTAGTGCGCTTACTTGGCCGCACTTTTATTTTATTTTTTAATTACCAAAATCCCAAGCGGCTAATCCCCAACGACGAAGTGCGCTTACTTGGCCACACTTTTATTTTATTTATTAATAAGAAAAATCTCAAGCGGCTAATCCCCAACGACTTAATGCGCTTACTTGGCCACACTTTTTATTAATTACCAAAATCTCAAGCGGCTAATCCCCAACGACCTAGTGCGCTTACTTGGCCGCACTTTTATTTTATTAATTAATAAGAAAAATCTCGAGTGGCTAATCCCCAACGAGCCAAAGCACTTACTTGGCCGCACTTTTATTTTATTTATTAATAAAAAAAATCTCGAGTAGCTAATCCCCAACGACCTAAAGCACTTACTTGGCCGCACTTTTTATTTATTACCGAAATCTTAAGCGGCTAATTCCCAACGACCCAGTGCGCTTACTTGGCCGCACTTTTCTTTATTTATTAATTACCAAAATCCCAAGCGGCTAATCCCCAACGACCCAGTGCGCTTACTTGGCCGCACTTTTCTTTATTTATTAATTACCAAAATCCCAAGCGGCTAATCTCCAACGACCCAGTGCACTAACTTGGCCGTTCTTTTATTTTATTCATTGATGAGGAAAATCTTAAGCGGCTAATCCCCAACGACCCAGTGCGCTTACTTAGCCGCACTTTTTTTAATTTATTGGTGAAAAATATCTAAAGCGGCTAATCCCTAACGACCCAGTGCGCTTACTTGGCCGCACTTTTATTTTATTTATTAATTACGAAAATCCCAAGCAGCTTATCCCCAACAACCCAGTGCGCTAACTTGGCCGCACATTCATTTTATTTATTAATTACCAAAATCCCAAGCGGCTAATCCCCAACAACCCAGTGCGCTAACTTGGCTGCACATTCATTTTATTTATTAATTACGAAAATCCCAAGCGGCTAATCCCCAACAACCCAGTGCGCTAACATGGCCGCACATTCATTTTATTTATTAATTACCAAAATTCCAAGCGTCTAATCCCTAACGACCCAGTGCGCTTACTAAGCCTCACTTTTATTTTATTTATTAATAAAAAAAATCTCGAGTAGCTAATCCCCAACGACCTAAAGCACTTACTTGGCCGCACTTTTTATTAATTACCGAAATCTAAAGTGGCTAATTTTCAACGACCCAGTCCGCTTACTTAGCCGCACTTTTATTTCATTAATTAATAAGAAAAATCTTGAGCGGCTAATTTCCAACGACCCAGTGCGCTTACTTGGCCGCACTTTTATTTAATTAATTAATAAGAAAAATCTTGAGTAGATAATCCCTAACGACCCAAAGCACTTACTTGGCCGCACTTTTATTTTATTTATTGGTAAGGAAAATCTCAAGCGGCTAATCCCCAACAACCTAGTGCGCTTACTTGGCCGCACTTTTATTTTATTTATTGTTAAGAAAAATCTCAAGCGGCTAATCCCCAACGACTTAATGCGCTTACTTGGCCACACTTTTTTTTATTTATTAATTATCAAAATCCCAAGCGGCTAATTCCCAACGACCCAGTGCGCTAACTTGGCCGCCCTTTTTTTTATTTATTGTTAAGAAAAATCTCAAGCGGCTGATCCCCAACGACTGAATGCGCTACCTTAGACACACTTTTTTTTATTTATTAATTATCAAAATCCCAAGCGGCTAATTCCCAACGACCCAGTGCGCTAACTTGGCCGCCCTTTCTTTTATTTATTGTTAAGAAAAATCTCAAGCGGCTGATCCTCAACGACTTAATGCGCTTACTTGGCCACACTTTTTTTTATTTATTAATTACCAAAATCTTAAGCGGCTAATCCCCAACGACCTAGTGCGCTTACTTGGCCACACTTTTATTTTATTTATAAATTACCAAAATCCCAAGCGGCTAATCCCCAACGACCTAATGCGCTTACTTGGCCGTACTTTTATTTTATTTATTGGAAAGAAAAATAACAAGCGGCTAATCCCCAACGACCTAGTGCACTTACTTATCCGCACTTTTATTTTATTTATTAATTACCAAAATCCCAAGCGGCTAATCCCCAACGACAAAGTGCGCTTACTTGGCCACAATTTTATTTTATTTATTAATAAGAAAAATCTCAAGCGGCTAATCCCCAACGACTTAATGCGCTTACTTGGCAACACTTTTTATTAATTACCAAAATCTCAAGCGGCTATTCCCCAACGACCTAGTGCGCTTACTTGGCCGCACTTTTATTTTATTAATTAATAAGAAAAATCTTGAGTGGCTAATCCCCAACGAGCCAAAGCACTTACTTGGCCGCACTTTTAATTAATTACCAAAATCTCAAGTGGCTAATCCCCAACGACCTAGTGCGCTTACTTGGCCGCACTTTCATTTTATTTATTAATTACCAAAATCTTAAGCGGCTAATCCCCAACGACGGAGTGCGCTTACTTGGCCACACTTTTATTTTATTTATTAATAAGAAAAATCTCAAGCGGCTAATCCCCAACGACTTAATGCGCTTACTTGGCCACACTTTTTTTTATTTATTAATTACCAAAATCCCAAGCGGCTGATTCCCAACGTTCCAGTGCGCTTACTTGGCCGCACTTTTTTTTATTTATTGGTAAGAAAAATCTCAAGCGGCTAATCCCCAACGACCTAGTGCGCTTACTTGGCCGCACTTTTATTTTATTTATTAATTACCAAAATCTTAAGCGGCTAATCCCCAACGACCTAGTGCGCTTACTTGGCCACACTTTTATTTTATTTATAAATTACCAAAATCCCAAGCGGCTAATCCCCAACGACCTAGTGCGCTTACTTGGCCGTACTTTTATTTTATTTATTGGTAAGAAAAATAACAAGCGGCTAATCCCCAACGACCTAGTGCGCTTACTTGGCCGCACTTTTATTTTATTTTTTAATTACCAAAATCCCAAGCGGCTAATCCCCAACGACGAAGTGCGCTTACTTGGCCACACTTTTATTTTATTTATTAATAAGAAAAATCTCAAGCGGCTAATCCCCAACGACTTAATGCGCTTACTTGGCCACACTTTTTATTAATTACCAAAATCTCAAGCGGCTAATCCCCAACGACCTAGTGCGCTTACTTGGCCGCACTTTTATTTTATTAGTTAATAAGAAAAATCTCGAGTGGCTAATCCCCAACGAGCCAAAGCACTTACTTGGCCGCACTTTTATTTTATTTATTAATAAAAAAAATCTCGAGTAGCTAATCCCCAACGACCTAAAGCACTTACTTGGCCGCACTTTTTATTTATTACCGAAATCTCAAGCGGCTAATTCCCAACGACCCAGTGCGCTTACTTGGCCGCACTTTTCTTTATTTATTAATTACCAAAATCCCAAGCGGCTAATCCCCAACGACCCAGTGCGCTTACTTGGCCGCACTTTTCTTTATTTATTAATTACCAAAATCCCAAGCGGCTAATCTCCAACGACCCAGTGCACTAACTTGGCCGTACTTTTATTTTATTCATTGATGAGGAAAATCTTAAGCGGCTAATCCCCAACGACCCAGTGCGCTTACTTAGCCGCACTTTTTTTAATTTATTGGTGAAAAATATCTAAAGCGGCTAATCCCTAACGACCCAGTGCGCTTACTTGGCCGCACTTTTTTTTATTTATTAATTACCAAAATCCCAAGCGGCTAATCCCCAACGACCCAGTGCGCTTACTTGGCCACACTTTTTTTTATTTATTAATTATCAAAATCCCAAGCGGCTAATTCCCAACGACCCAGTGCGCTAACTTGGCCGCCCTTTTTTTTATTTATTGTTAAGAAAAATCTCAAGCGGCTAATCCCCAACGACCTAGTGCGCTTACTTGGCCGCACTTTTATTTTATTTATTAATTACCAAAATCTTAAGCGGCTAATCCCCAACGACCTAGTGCGCTTACTTGGCCACACTTTTATTTTATTTATAAATTACCAAAATCCCAAGCGGCTAATCCCCAACGACCTAGTGCGCTTACTTGGCCGTACTTTTATTTTATTTATTGGTAAGAAAAATAACAAGCGGCTAATCCCCAACGACCTAGTGCGCTTACTTGGCCGCACTTTTATTTTATTTTTTAATTACCAAAATCCCAAGCGGCTAATCCCCAACGACGAAGTGCGCTTACTTGGCCACACTTTTATTTTATTTATTAATAAGAAAAATCTCAAGCGGCTAATCCCCAACGACTTAATGCGCTTACTTGGCCACACTTTTTATTAATTACCAAAATCTCAAGCGGCTAATCCCCAACGACCTAGTGCGCTTACTTGGCCGCACTTTTATTTTATTAATTAATAAGAAAAATCTCGAGTGGCTAATCCCCAACAAGCCAAAGCACTTACTTGGCCGCACTTTTATTTTATTTATTAATAAAAAAAATCTCGAGTAGCTAATCCCCAACGACCTAAAGCACTTACTTGGCCGCACTTTTTATTTATTACCGAAATCTTAAGCGGCTAATTCCCAACGACCCAGTGCGCTTACTTGGCCGCACTTTTCTTTATTTATTAATTACCAAAATCCCAAGCGGCTAATCCCCAACGACCCAGTGCGCTTTCTTGGCCGCACTTTTCTTTATTTATTAATTACCAAAATCCCAAGCGGCTAATTTCCAACGACCCAGTGCACTAACTTGGCCGTACTTTTATTTTATTCATTGATGAGGAAAATCTTAAGCGGCTAATCCCCAACGACCCAGTGCGCTTACTTGGCCGCACTTTTATTTTATTTATTAATTACGAAAATCCCAAGCAGCTTATCCCCAACAACCCAGTGCGCTAACTTGGCCGCACATTCATTTTATTTATTAATTACCAAAATCCCAAGCGGCTAATCCCCAACAACCCAGTGCGCTAACTTGGCTGCACATTCATTTTATTTATTAATTACGAAAATCCCAAGCGGCTAATCCCCAACAACCCAGTGCGCTAACTTGGCCGCACTTTCATTTTATTTATTAATTACCAAAATTCCAAGCGTCTAATCCCTAACGACCCAGTGCGCTTACTAAGCCGCACTTTTATTTTATTTATTAATAAAAAAAATCTCGAGTAGCTAATCCCCAACGACCTAAAGCACTTACTTGGCCGCACTTTTTATTAATTACCGAAATCTAAAGTGGCTAATTTCCAACGACCCAGTCCGCTTACTTAGCCGCACTTTTATTTCATTAATTAATAAGAAAAATCTTGAGCGGCTAATTTCCAACGACCCAGTGCGCTTACTTGGCCGCACTTTTATTTAATTAATTAATAAGAAAAATCTTGAGTAGATAATCCCTAACGACCCAAAGCACTTACTTGGCCGCACTTTTATTTTATTTATTGGTAAGGAAAATCTCAAGCGGCTAATCCCCAACAACCTAGTGCGCTTACTTGGCCGCACTTTTATTTTATTTATTGTTAAGAAAAATCTCAAGCGGCTAATCCCCAACGACTTAATGCGCTTACTTGGCCACACTTTTTTTTATTTATTAATTATCAAAATCCCAAGCGGCTAATTCCCAACGACCCAGTGCGCTAACTTGGCCGCCCTTTTTTTTATTTATTGTTAAGAAAAATCTCAAGCGGCTGATCCCCAACGACTGAATGCGCTACCTTGGACACACTTTTTTTTATTTATTAATTATTAAAATCCCAAGCGGCTAATTCCCAACGACCCAGTGCGCTAACTTGGCCGCCCTTTCTTTTATTTATTGTTAAGAAAAATCTCAAGCGGCTGATCCTCAACGACTTAATGCGCTTACTTGGCCACACTTTTTTTTATTTATTAATTACCAAAATCTTAAGCGGCTAATCCCCAACGACCTAGTGCGCTTACTTGGCCACACTTTTATTTTATTTATAAATTACCAAAATCCCAAGCGGCTAATCCCCAACGACCTAATGCGCTTACTTGGCCGTACTTTTATTTTATTTATTGGAAAGAAAAATAACAAGCGGCTAATCCCCAACGACCTAGTGCACTTACTTGGCCGCACTTTTATTTTATTTATTAATTACCAAAATCCCAAGCGGCTAATCCCCAACGACAAAGTGCGCTTACTTGGCCACACTTTTATTTTATTAATTAATAAGAAAAATCTTGAGTGGCTAATCCCCAACGAGCCAAAGCACTTACTTGGCCGCACTTTTAATTAATTACCAAAATCTCAAGTGGCTAATCCCCAACGACCTAGTGCGCTTACTTGGCCGCACTTTCATTTTATTTATTAATTACCAAAATCTTAAGCGGCTAATCCCCAACGACGGAGTGCGCTTACTTGGCCACACTTTTATTTTATTTATTAATAAGAAAAATCTCAAGCGGCTAATCCCCAACGACTTAATGCGCTTACTTGGCCGCACTTTTTTTTATTTATTGGTAAGAAAAATCTCAAGCGGCTAATCCCCAACGATTTAGTGCGCTTACTTGGCCGCACTTTTATTTTATTTATTAATTACCAAAATCTTAAGCGGCTAATCCCCAACGACCTAGTGCGCTTACTAGGCCACACTTTTATTTTATTTATAAATTACCAAAATCCCAAGCGGCTAATCCCCAACGACCTAGTGCGCTTACTTGGCCGTACTTTTATTTTATTTATTGGTAAGAAAAATAACAAGCGGCTAATCCCCAACGACCTAGTGCGCTTACTTGGCCGCACTTTTATTTTATTTTTTAATTACCAAAATCCCAAGCGGCTAATCCCCAACGACGAAGTGCGCTTACTTGGCCACACTTTTATTTTATTTATTAATAAGAAAAATCTCAAGCGGCTAATCCCCAACGACTTAATGCGCTTACTTGGCCACACTTTTTATTAATTACCAAAATCTCAAGCGGCTAATCCCCAACGACCTAGTGCGCTTACTTGGCCGCACTTTTATTTTATTAATTAATAAGAAAAATCTCGAGTGGCTAATCCCCAACGAGCCAAAGCACTTACTTGGCCGCACTTTTATTTTATTTATTAATAAAAAAAATCTCGAGTAGCTAATCCCCAACGACCTAAAGCACTTACTTGGCCGCACTTTTTATTTATTACCGAAATCTCAAGCGGCTAATTCCCAACGACCCAGTGCGCTTACTTGGCCGCACTTTTCTTTATTTATTAATTACCAAAATCCCAAGCGGCTAATCCCCAACGACCCAGTGCGCTTACTTGGCCGCACTTTTCTTTATTTATTAATTACCAAAATCCCAAGCGGCTAATCTCCAACGACCCAGTGCACTAACTTGGCCGTACTTTTATTTTATTCATTGATGAGGAAAATCTTAAGCGGCTAATCCCCAACGACCCAGTGCGCTTACTTAGCCGCACTTTTTTTAATTTATTGGTGAAAAATATCTAAAGCGGCTAATCCCTAACGACCCAGTGCGCTTACTTGGCCGCACTTTTTTTTATTTATTAATTACCAAAATCCCAAGCGGCTAATCCCCAACGACCCAGTGCGCTTACTTGGCCACACTTTTTTTTATTTATTAATTATCAAAATCCCAAGCGGCTAATTCCCAACGACACAGTGCGCTAACTTGGCCGCCCTTTTTTTTATTTATTGTTAAGAAAAATCTCAAGCGGCTAATCCCCAACGACCTAGTGCGCTTACTTGGCCGCACTTTTATTTTATTTATTAATTACCAAAATCTTAAGCGGCTAATCCCCAACGACCTAGTGCGCTTACTTGGCCACACTTTTATTTTATTTATAAATTACCAAAATCCCAAGCGGCTAATCCCCAACGACCTAGTGCGCTTACTTGGCCGTACTTTTATTTTATTTATTGGTAAGAAAAATAACAAGCGGCTAATCCCCAACGACCTAGTGCGCTTACTTGGCCGCACTTTTATTTTATTTTTTAATTACCAAAATCCCAAGCGGCTAATCCCCAACGACGAAGTGCGCTTACTTGGCCACACTTTTATTTTATTTATTAATAAGAAAAATCTCAAGCGGCTAATCCCCAACGACTTAATGCGCTTACTTGGCCACACTTTTTATTAATTACCAAAATCTCAAGCGGCTAATCCCCAACGACCTAGTGCGCTTACTTGGCCGCACTTTTATTTTATTAATTAATAAGAAAAATCTCGAGTGGCTAATCCCCAACGAGCCAAAGCACTTACTTGGCCGCACTTTTATTTTATTTATTAATAAAAAAAATCTCGAGTAGCTAATCCCCAACGACCTAAAGCACATACTTGGCCGCACTTTTTATTTATTACCGAAATCTTAAGCGGCTAATTCCCAACGACCCAGTGCGCTTACTTGGCCGCACTTTTCTTTATTTATTAATTACCAAAATCCCAAGCGGCTAATCCCCAACGACCCAGTGCGCTTACTTGGCCGCACTTTTCTTTATTTATTAATTACCAAAATCCCAAGCGGCTAATCTCCAACGACCCAGTGCACTAACTTGGCCGTACTTTTATTTTATTCATTGATGAGGAAAATCTTAAGCGGCTAATCCCCAACGACCCAGTGCGCTTACTTAGCCGCACTTTTTTTAATTTATTGGTGAAAAATATCTAAAGCGGCTAATCCCTAACGACCCAGTGCGCTTACTTGGCCGCACTTTTATTTTATTTATTAATTACGAAAATCCCAAGCAGCTTATCCCCAACAACCCAGTGCGCTAACTTGGCCGCACATTCATTTTATTTATTAATTACCAAAATCCCAAGCGGCTAATCCCCAACAACCCAGTGCGCTAACTTGGCTGCACATTCATTTTATTTATTAATTACGAAAATCCCAAGCGGCTAATCCCCAACAACCCAGTGCGCTAACTTGGCCGCACATTCATTTTATTTATTAATTACCAAAATTCCAAGCGTCTAATCCCTAACGACCCAGTGCGCTTACTAAGCCGCACTTTTATTTTATTTATTAATAAAAAAAATCTCGAGTAGCTAATCCCCAACGACCTAAAGCACTTACTTGGCCGCACTTTTTATTAATTACCGAAATCTAAAGTGGCTAATTTCCAACGACCCAGTCCGCTTACTTAGCCGCACTTTTATTTCATTAATTAATAAGAAAAATCTTGAGCGGCTAATTTCCAACGACCCAGTGCGCTTACTTGGCCGCACTTTTATTTAATTAATTAATAAGAAAAATCTTGAGTAGATAATCCCTAACGACCCAAAGCACTTACTTGGCCGCACTTTTATTTTATTTATTGGTAAGGAAAATCTCAAGCGGCTAATCCCCAACAACCTAGTGCGCTTACTTGGCCGCACTTTTATTTTATTTATTGTTAAGAAAAATCTCAAGCGGCTAATCCCCAACGACTTAATGCGCTTACTTGGCCACACTTTTTTTTATTTATTAATTATCAAAATCCCAAGCGGCTAATTCCCAACGACCCAGTGCGCTAACTTGGCCGCCCTTTTTTTTATTTATTGTTAAGAAAAATCTCAAGCGGCTGATCCCCAACGACTGAATGCGCTACCTTGGACACACTTTTTTTTATTTATTAATTATCAAAATCCCAAGCGGCTAATTCCCAACGACCCAGTGCGCTAACTTGGCCGCCCTTTCTTTTATTTATTGTTAAGAAAAATCTCAAGCGGCTGATCCTCAACGACTTAATGCGCTTACTTGGCCACACTTTTTTTTATTTATTAATTACCAAAATCTTAAGCGGCTAATCCCCAACGACCTAGTGCGCTTACTTGGCCACACTTTTATTTTATTTATAAATTACCAAAATCCCAAGCGGCTAATCCCCAACGACCTAATGCGCTTACTTGGCCGTACTTTTATTTTATTTATTGGAAAGAAAAATAACAAGCGGCTAATCCCCAACGACCTAGTGCACTTACTTGGCCGCACTTTTATTTTATTTATTAATTACCAAAATCCCAAGCGGCTAATCCCCAACGACAAAGTGCGCTTACTTGGCCACACTTTTATTTTATTTATTAATAAGAAAAATCTCAAGCGGCTAATCCCCAACGACTTAATGCGCTTACTTGGCAACACTTTTTATTAATTACCAAAATCTCAAGCGGCTATTCCCCAACGACCTAGTGCGCTTACTTGGCCGCACTTTCATTTTATTAATTAATAAGAAAAATCTTGAGTGGCTAATCCCCAACGAGCCAAAGCACTTACTTGGCCGCACTTTTAATTAATTACCAAAATCTCAAGTGGCTAATCCCCAACGACCTAGTGCGCTTACTTGGCCGCACTTTCATTTTATTTATTAATTACCAAAATCTTAAGCGGCTAATCCCCAACGACGGAGTGCGCTTACTTGGCCACACTTTTATTTTATTTATTAATAAGAAAAATCTCAAGCGGCTAATCCCCAACGACTTAATGCGCTTACTTGGCCACACTTTTTTTTATTTATTAATTACCAAAATCCCAAGCGGCTGATTCCCAACGTTCCAGTGCGCTTACTTGGCCGCACTTTTTTTTATTTATTGGTAAGAAAAATCTCAAGCGGCTAATCCCCAACGACCTAGTGCGCTTACTTGGCCGCACTTTTATTTTATTTATTAATTACCAAAATCTTAAGCGGCTAATCCCCAACGACCTAGTGCGCTTACTTGGCCACACTTTTATTTTATTTATAAATTACCAAAATCCCAAGCGGCTAATCCCCAACGACCTAGTGCGCTTACTTGGCCGTACTTTTATTTTATTTATTGGTAAGAAAAATAACAAGCGGCTAATCCCCAACGACCTAGTGCGCTTACTTGGCCGCACTTTTATTTTATTTTTTAATTACCAAAATCCCAAGCGGCTAATCCCCAACGACGAAGTGCGCTTACTTGGCCACACTTTTTTTTATTTATTAATTATCAAAATCCCAAGCGGCTAATTCCCAACGACCCAGTGCGCTAACTTGGCCGCCCTTTTTTTTATTTATTGTTAAGAAAAATCTCAAGCGGCTGATCCCCAACGACTGAATGCGCTACCTTGGACACACTTTTTTTTATTTATTAATTATCAAAATCCCAAGCGGCTAATTCCCAACGACCCAGTGCGCTAACTTGGCCGCCCTTTCTTTTATTTATTGTTAAGAAAAATCTCAAGCGGCTGATCCTCAACGACTTAATGCGCTTACTTGGCCACACTTTTTTTTATTTATTAATTACCAAAATCTTAAGCGGCTAATCCCCAACGACCTAGTGCGCTTACTTGGCCACACTTTTATTTTATTTATAAATTACCAAAATCCCAAGCGGCTAATCCCCAACGACCTAATGCGCTTACTTGGCCGTACTTTTATTTTATTTATTGGAAAGAAAAATAACAAGCGGCTAATCCCCAACGACCTAGTGCACTTACTTGGCCGCACTTTTATTTTATTTATTAATTACCAAAATCCCAAGCGGCTAATCCCCAACGACAAAGTGCGCTTACTTGGCCACACTTTTATTTTATTTATTAATAAGAAAAATCTCAAGCGGCTAATCCCCAACGACTTAATGCGCTTACTTGGCAACACTTTTTATTAATTACCAAAATCTCAAGCGGCTATTCCCCAACGACCTAGTGCGCTTACTTGGCCGCACTTTCATTTTATTAATTAATAAGAAAAATCTTGAGTGGCTAATCCCCAACGAGCCAAAGCACTTACTTGGCCGCACTTTTAATTAATTACCAAAATCTCAAGTGGCTAATCCCCAACGACCTAGTGCGCTTACTTGGCCGCACTTTCATTTTATTTATTAATTACCAAAATCTTAAGCGGCTAATCCCCAACGACGGAGTGCGCTTACTTGGCCACACTTTTATTTTATTTATTAATAAGAAAAATCTCAAGCGGCTAATCCCCAACGACTTAATGCGCTTACTTGGCCACACTTTTTTTTATTTATTAATTACCAAAATCCCAAGCGGCTGATTCCCAACGTTCCAGTGCGCTTACTTGGCCGCACTTTTTTTTATTTATTGGTAAGAAAAATCTCAAGCGGCTAATCCCCAACGACCTAGTGCGCTTACTTGGCCGCACTTTTATTTTATTTATTAATTACCAAAATCTTAAGCGGCTAATCCCCAACGACCTAGTGCGCTTACTTGGCCACACTTTTATTTTATTTATAAATTACCAAAATCCCAAGCGGCTAATCCCCAACGACCTAGTGCGCTTACTTGGCCGTACTTTTATTTTATTTATTGGTAAGAAAAATAACAAGCGGCTAATCCCCAACGACCTAGTGCGCTTACTTGGCCGCACTTTTATTTTATTTTTTAATTACCAAAATCCCAAGCGGCTAATCCCCAACGACGAAGTGCGCTTACTTGGCCACACTTTTTTTTATTTATTAATTATCAAAATCCCAAGCGGCTAATTCCCAACGACCCAGTGCGCTAACTTGGCCGCCCTTTTTTTTATTTATTGTTAAGAAAAATCTCAAGCGGCTGATCCCCAACGACTGAATGCGCTACCTTGGACACACTTTTTTTTATTTATTAATTATCAAAATCCCAAGCGGCTAATTCCCAACGACCCAGTGCGCTAACTTGGCCGCCCTTTCTTTTATTTATTGTTAAGAAAAATCTCAAGCGGCTGATCCTCAACGACTTAATGCGCTTACTTGGCCACACTTTTTTTTATTTATTAATTACCAAAATCTTAAGCGGCTAATCCCCAACGACCTAGTGCGCTTACTTGGCCACACTTTTATTTTATTTATAAATTACCAAAATCCCAAGCGGCTAATCCCCAACGACCTAATGCGCTTACTTGGCCGTACTTTTATTTTATTTATTGGAAAGAAAAATAACAAGCGGCTAATCCCCAACGACCTAGTGCACTTACTTGGCCGCACTTTTATTTTATTTATTAATTACTAAAATCCCAAGCGGCTAATCCCCAACGACAAAGTGCGCTTACTTGGCCACACTTTTATTTTATTTATTAATAAGAAAAATCTCAAGCGGCTAATCCCCAACGACTTAATGCGCTTACTTGGCAACACTTTTTATTAATTACCAAAATCTCAAGCGGCTATTCCCCAACGACCTAGTGCGCTTACTTGGCCGCACTTTCATTTTATTAATTAATAAGAAAAATCTTGAGTGGCTAATCCCCAACGAGCCAAAGCACTTACTTGGCCGCACTTTTAATTAATTACCAAAATCTCAAGTGGCTAATCCCCAACGACCTAGTGCGCTTACTTGGCCGCACTTTCATTTTATTTATTAATTACCAAAATCTTAAGCGGCTAATCCCCAACGACGGAGTGCGCTTACTTGGCCACACTTTTATTTTATTTATTAATAAGAAAAATCTCAAGCGGCTAATCCCCAACGACTTAATGCGCTTACTCGGCCACACTTTTTTTTATTTATTAATTACCAAAATCCCAAGCGGCTGATTCCCAACGTTCCAGTGCGCTTACTTGGCCGCACTTTTTTTTATTTATTGGTAAGAAAAATCTCAAGCGGCTAATCCCCAACGACCTAGTGCGCTTACTTGGCCGCACTTTTATTTTATTTATTAATTACCAAAATCTTAAGCGGCTAATCCCCAACGACCTAGTGCGCTTACTTGGCCACACTTTTATTTTATTTATAAATTACCAAAATCCCAAGCGGCTAATCCCCAACGACCTAGTGCGCTTACTTGGCCGTACTTTTATTTTATTTATTGGTAAGAAAAATAACAAGCGGCTAATCCCCAACGACCTAGTGCGCTTACTTGGCCGCACTTTTATTTTATTTTTTAATTACCAAAATCCCAAGCGGCTAATCCCCAACGACGAAGTGCGCTTACTTGGCCACACTTTTATTTTATTTATTAATAAGAAAAATCTCAAGCGGCTAATCCCCAACGACTTAATGCGCTTACTTGGCCACACTTTTTATTAATTACCAAAATCTCAAGCGGCTAATCCCCAACGACCTAGTGCGCTTACTTGGCCGCACTTTTATTTTATTAATTAATAAGAAAAATCTCGAGTGGCTAATCCCCAACGAGCCAAAGCACTTACTTGGCCGCACTTTTATTTTATTTATTAATAAAAAAAATCTCGAGTAGCTAATCCCCAACGACCTAAAGCACTTACTTGGCCGCACTTTTTATTTATTACCGAAATCTCAAGCGGCTAATTCCCAACGACCCAGTGCGCTTACTTGGCCGCAATTTTCTTTATTTATTAATTACCAAAATCCCAAGCGGCTAATCCCCAACGACCCAGTGCGCTTACTTGGCCGCACTTTTCTTTATTTATTAATTACCAAAATCCCAAGCGGCTAATCTCCAACGACCCAGTGCACTAACTTGGCCGTACTTTTATTTTATTCATTGATGAGGAAAATCTTAAGCGGCTAATCGCCAACGACCCAGTGCGCTTACTTAGCCGCACTTTTTTTAATTTATTGGTGAAAAATATCTAAAGCGGCTAATCCCTAACGACCCAGTGCGCTTACTTGGCCGCACTTTTTTTTATTTATTAATTACTAAAATCCCAAGCGGCTAATCCCCAACGACCCAGTGCGCTTACTTGGCCACACTTTTTTTTATTTATTAATTATCAAAATCCCAAGCGGCTAATTCCCAACGACCCAGTGCGCTAACTTGGCCGCCCTTTTTTTTATTTATTGTTAAGAAAAATCTCAAGCGGCTAATCCCCAACGACCTAGTGCGCTTACTTGGCCGCACTTTTATTTTATTTATTAATTACCAAAATCTTAAGCGGCTAATCCCCAACGACCTAGTGCGCTTACTTGGCCACACTTTTATTTTATTTATAAATTACCAAAATCCCAAGCGGCTAATCCCCAACGACCTAGTGCGCTTACTTGGCCGTACTTTTATTTTATTTATTAATAAGAAAAATAACAAGCGGCTAATCCCCAACGACCTAGTGCGCTTACTTGGCCGCACTTTTATTTTATTTTTTAATTACCAAAATCCCAAGCGGCTAATCCCCAACGACGAAGTGCGCTTACTTGGCCACACTTTTATTTTATTTATTAATAAGAAAAATCTCAAGCGGCTAATCCCCAACGACTTAATGCGCTTACTTGGCCACACTTTTTATTAATTACAAAAATCTCAAGCGGCTAATCCCCAACGACCTAGTGCGCTTACTTGGCCGCACTTTTATTTTATTAATTAATAAGAAAAATCTCGAGTGGCTAATCCCCAACGAGCCAAAGCACTTACTTGGCCGCACTTTTATTTTATTTATTAATAAAAAAAATCTCGAGTAGCTAATCCCCAACGACCTAAAGCACTTACTTGGCCGCACTTTTTATTTATTACCGAAATCTTAAGCGGCTAATTCCCAACGACCCAGTGCGCTTACTTGGCCGCACTTTTCTTTATTTATTAATTACCAAAATCCCAAGCGGCTAATCCCCAACGACCCAGTGCGCTTACTTGGCCGCACTTTTCTTTATTTATTAATTACCAAAATCCCAAGCGGCTAATCTCCAACGACCCAGTGCACTAACTTGGCCGTACTTTTATTTTATTCATTGATGAGGTAAATCTTAAGCGGCTAATCCCCAACGACCCAGTGCGCTTACTTAGCCGCACTTTTTTTAATTTATTGGTGAAAAATATCTAAAGCGGCTAATCCCTAACGACCCAGTGCGCTTACTTGGCCGCACTTTTATTTTATTTATTAATTACGAAAATCCCAAGCAGCTTATCCCCAACAACCCAGTGCGCTAACTTGGCCGCACATTCATTTTATTTATTAATTACCAAAATCCCAAGCGGCTAATCCCCAACAACCCAGTGCGCTAACTTGGCTGCACATTCATTTTATTTATTAATTACGAAAATTCCAAGCGGCTAATCCCCAACAACCCAGTGCGCTAACTTGGCCGCACATTCATTTTATTTATTAATTACCAAAATTCCAAGCGTCTAATCCCTAACGACCCAGTGCGCTTACTAAGCCGCACTTTTATTTTATTTATTAATAAAAAAAATCTCGAGTAGCTAATCCCCAACGACCTAAAGCACTTACTTGGCCGCACTTTTTATTAATTACCGAAATCTAAAGTGGCTAATTTCCAACGACCCAGTCCGCTTACTTAGCCGCACTTTTATTTCATTAATTAATAAGAAAAATCTTGAGCGGCTAATTTCCAACGACCCAGTGCGCTTACTTGGCCGCACTTTTATTTAATTAATTAATAAGAAAAATCTTGAGTAGATAATCCCTAACGACCCAAAGCACTTACTTGGCCGCACTTTTATTTTATTTATTGGTAAGGAAAATCTCAAGCGGCTAATCCCCAACAACCTAGTGCGCTTACTTGGCCGCACTTTTATTTTATTTATTGTTAAGAAAAATCTCAAGCGGCTAATCCCCAACGACTTAATGCGCTTACTTGGCCACACTTTTTTTTATTTATTAATTATCAAAATCCCAAGCGGCTAATTCCCAACGACCCAGTGCGCTAACTTGGCCGCCCTTTTTTTTATTTATTGTTAAGAAAAATCTCAAGCGGCTGATCCCCAACGACTGAATGCGCTACCTTGGACACACTTTTTTTTATTTATTAATTATCAAAATCCCAAGCGGCTAATTCCCAACGACCCAGTGCGCTAACTTGGCCGCCCTTTCTTTTATTTATTGTTAAGAAAAATCTCAAGCGGCTGATCCTCAACGACTTAATGCGCTTACTTGGCCACACTTTTTTTTATTTATTAATTACCAAAATCTTAAGCGGCTAATCCCCAACGACCTAGTGCGCTTACTTGGCCACACTTTTATTTTATTTATAAATTACCAAAATCCCAAGCGGCTAATCCCCAACGACCTAATGCGCTTACTTGGCCGTACTTTTATTTTATTTATTGGAAAGAAAAATAACAAGCGGCTAATCCCCAACGACCTAGTGCACTTACTTGGCCGCACTTTTATTTTATTTATTAATTACCAAAATCCCAAGCGGCTAATCCCCAACGACAAAGTGCGCTTACTTGGCCACACTTTTATTTTATTTATTAATAAGAAAAATCTCAAGCGGCTAATCCCCAACGACTTAATGCGCTTACTTGGCAACACTTTTTATTAATTACCAAAATCTCAAGCGGCTATTCCCCAACGACCTAGTGCGCTTACTTGGCCGCACTTTCATTTTATTAATTAATAAGAAAAATCTTGAGTGGCTAATCCCCAACGAGCCAAAGCACTTACTTGGCCGCACTTTTAATTAATTACCAAAATCTCAAGTGGCTAATCCCCAACGACCTAGTGCGCTTACTTGGCCGCACTTTCATTTTATTTATTAATTACCAAAATTTTAAGCGGCTAATCCCCAACGACGGAGTGCGCTTACTTGGCCACACTTTTATTTTATTTATTAATAAGAAAAATCTCAAGCGGCTAATCCTCAACGACTTAATGCGCTTACTTGGCCACACTTTTTTTTATTTATTAATTACCAAAATCCCAAGCGGCTGATTCCCAACGTTCCAGTGCGCTTACTTGGCCGCACTTTTTTTTATTTATTGGTAAGAAAAATCTCAAGCGGCTAATCCCCAACGACCTAGTGCGCTTACTTGGCCGCACTTTTATTTTATTTATTAATTACCAAAATCTTAAGCGGCTAATCCCCAACGACCTAGTGCGCTTACTTGGCCACACTTTTATTTTATTTATAAATTACCAAAATCCCAAGCGGCTAATCCCCAACGACCTAGTGCGCTTACTTGGCCGTACTTTTATTTTATTTATTGGTAAGAAAAATAACAAGCGGCTAATCCCCAACGACCTAGTGCGCTTACTTGGCCGCACTTTTATTTTATTTTTTAATTACCAAAATCCCAAGCGGCTAATCCCCAACGACGAAGTGCGCTTACTTGGCCACACTTTTATTTTATTTATTAATAAGAAAAATCTCAAGCGGCTAATCCCCAACGACTTAATGCGCTTACTTGGCCACACTTTTTATTAATTACCAAAATCTCAAGCGGCTAATCCCCAACGACCTAGTGCGCTTACTTGGCCGCACTTTTATTTTATTAATTAATAAGAAAAATCTCGAGTGGCTAATCCCCAACGAGCCAAAGCACTTACTTGGCCGCACTTTTATTTTATTTATTAATAAAAAAAATCTCGAGTAGCTAATCCCCAACGACCTAAAGCACTTACTTGGCCGCACTTTTTATTTGTTACCGAAATCTCAAGCGGCTAATTCCCAACGACCCAGTGCGCTTACTTGGCCGCACTTTTCTTTATTTATTAATTACCAAAATCCCAAGCGGCTAATCCCCAACGACCCAGTGCGCTTACTTGGCCGCACTTTTCTTTATTTATTAATTACCAAAATCCCAAGCGGCTAATCTCCAACGACCCAGTGCACTAACTTGGCCGTACTTTTATTTTATTCATTGATGAGGAAAATCTTAAGCGGCTAATCCCCAACGACCCAGTGCGCTTACTTAGCCGCACTTTTTTTAATTTATTGGTGGAAAATATCTAAAGCGGCTAATCCCTAACGACCCAGTGCGCTTACTTGGCCGCACTTTTTTTTATTTATTAATTACCAAAATCCCAAGCGGCTAATCCCCAACGACCCAGTGCGCTTACTTGGCCACACTTTTTTTTATTTATTAATTATCAAAATCCCAAGCGGCTAATTCCCAACGACCCAGTGCGCTAACTTGGCCGCCCTTTTTTTTATTTATTGTTAAGAAAAATCTCAAGCGGCTAATCCCCAACGACCTAGTGCGCTTACTTGGCCGCACTTTTATTTTATTTATTAATTACCAAAATCTTAAGCGGCTAATCCCCAACGACCTAGTGCGCTTACTTGGCCACACTTTTATTTTATTTATAAATTACCAAAATCCCAAGCGGCTAATCCCCAACGACCTAGTGCGCTTACTTGGCCGTACTTTTATTTTATTTATTGGTAAGAAAAATAACAAGCGGCTAATCCCCAACGACCTAGTGCGCTTACTTGGCCGCACTTTTATTTTATTTTTTAATTACCAAAATCCCAAGCGGCTAATCCCCAACGACGAAGTGCGCTTACTTGGCCACACTTTTATTTTATTTATTAATAAGAAAAATCTCAAGCGGCTAATCCCCAACGACTTAATGCGCTTACTTGGCCACACTTTTTATTAATTACCAAAATCTCAAGCGGCTAATCCCCAACGACCTAGTGCGCTTACTTGGCCACACTTTTATTTTATTTATAAATTACCAAAATCCCAAGCGGCTAATCCCCAACGACCTAGTGCGCTTACTTGGCCGTACTTTTATTTTATTTATTGGTAAGAAAAATAACAAGCGGCTAATCCCCAACGACCTAGTGCGCTTACTTGGCCGCACTTTTATTTTATTTTTTAATTACCAAAATCCCAAGCGGCTAATCCCCAACGACGAAGTGCGCTTACTTGGCCACACTTTTATTTTATTTATTAATAAGAAAAATCTCAAGCGGCTAATCCCCAACGACTTAATGCGCTTACTTGGCCACACTTTTTATTAATTACCAAAATCTCAAGCGGCTAATCCCCAACGACCTAGTGCGCTTACTTGGCCGCACTTTTATTTTATTAATTAATAAGAAAAATCTCGAGTGGCTAATCCCCAACGAGCCAAAGCACTTACTTGGCCGCACTTTTATTTTATTTATTAATAAAAAAAATCTCGAGTAGCTAATCCCCAACGACCTAAAGCACTTACTTGGCCGCACTTTTTATTTATTACCGAAATCTTAAGCGGCTAATTCCCAACGACCCAGTGCGCTTACTTGGCCGCACTTTTCTTTATTTATTAATTACCAAAATCCCAAGCGGCTAATCCCCAACGACCCTGTGCGCTTACTTGGCCGCACTTTTCTTTATTTATTAATTACCAAAATCCCAAGCGGCTAATCTCCAACGACCCAGTGCACTAACTTGGCCGTACTTTTATTTTATTCATTGATGAGGAAAATCTTAAGCGGCTAATCCCCAACGACCCAGTGCGCTTACTTAGCCGCACTTTTTTTAATTTATTGGTGAAAAATATCTAAAGCGGCTAATCCCTAACGACCCAGTGCGCTTACTTGGCCGCACTTTTATTTTATTTATTAATTACGAAAATCCCAAGCAGCTTATCCCCAACAACCCAGTGCGCTAACTTGGCCGCACATTCATTTTATTTATTAATTACCAAAATCCCAAGCGGCTAATCCCCAACAACCCAGTGCGCTAACTTGGCTGCACATTCATTTTATTTATTAATTACGAAAATCCCAAGCGGCTAATCCCCAACAACCCAGTGCGCTAACTTGGCCGCACATTCATTTTATTTATTAATTACCAAAATTCCAAGCGTCTAATCCCTAACGACCCAGTGCGCTTACTAAGCCGCACTTTTATTTTATTTATTAATAAAAAAAATCTCGAGTAGCTAATCCCCAACGACCTAAAGCACTTACTTGGCCGCACTTTTTATTAATTACCGAAATCTAAAGTGGCTAATTCCCAACGACCCAGTCCGCTTACTTAGCCGCACTTTTATTTCATTAATTAATAAGAAAAATCTTGAGCGGCTAATTTCCAACGACCCAGTGCGCTTACTTGGCCGCACTTTTATTTAATTAATTAATAAGAAAAATCTTGAGTAGATAATCCCTAACGACCCAAAGCACTTACTTGGCCGCACTTTTATTTTATTTATTGGTAAGGAAAATCTCAAGCGGCTAATCCCCAACAACCTAGTGCGCTTACTTGGCCGCACTTTTATTTTATTTATTGTTAAGAAAAATCTCAAGCGGCTAATCCCCAACGACTTAATGCGCTTACTTGGCCACACTTTTTTTTATTTATTAATTATCAAAATCCCAAGCGGCTAATTCCCAACGACCCAGTGCGCTAACTTGGCCGCCCTTTTTTTTATTTATTGTTAAGAAAAATCTCAAGCGGCTGATCCCCAACGACTGAATGCGCTACCTTGGACACACTTTTTTTTATTTATTAATTATCAAAATCCCAAGCGGCTAATTCCCAACGACCCAGTGCGCTAACTTGGCCGCCCTTTCTTTTATTTATTGTTAAGAAAAATCTCAAGCGGCTGATCCTCAACGACTTAATGCGCTTACTTGGCCACACTTTTTTTTATTTATTAATTACCAAAATCTTAAGCGGCTAATCCCCAACGACCTAGTGCGCTTACTTGGCCACACTTTTATTTTATTTATAAATTACCAAAATCCCAAGCGGCTAATCCCCAACGACCTAATGCGCTTACTTGGCCGTACTTTTATTTTATTTATTGGAAAGAAAAATAACAAGCGGCTAATCCCCAACGACCTAGTGCACTTACTTGGCCGCACTTTTATTTTATTTATTAATTACCAAAATCCCAAGCGGCTAATCCCCAACGACAAAGTGCGCTTACTTGGCCACACTTTTATTTTATTTTTAATAAGAAAAATCTCAAGCGGCTAATCCCCAACGACTTAATGCGCTTACTTGGCAACACTTTTTATTAATTACCAAAATCTCAAGCGGCTATTCCCCAACGACCTAGTGCGCTTACTTGGCCGCACTTTCATTTTATTAATTAATAAGAAAAATCTTGAGTGGCTAATCCCCAACGAGCCAAAGCACTTACTTGGCCGCACTTTTAATTAATTACCAAAATCTCAAGTGGCTAATCCCCAACGACCTAGTGCGCTTACTTGGCCGCACTTTCATTTTATTTATTAATTACCAAAATCTTAAGCGGCTAATCCCCAACGACGGAGTGCGCTTACTTGGCCACACTTTTATTTTATTTATTAATAAGAAAAATCTCAAGCGGCTAATCCCCAACGACTTAATGCGCTTACTTGGCCACACTTTTTTTTATTTATTAATTACCAAAATCCCAAGCGGCTGATTCCCAACGTTCCAGTGCGCTTACTTGGCCGCACTTTTTTTTATTTATTGGTAAGAAAAATCTCAAGCGGCTAATCCCCAACGACCTAGTGCGCTTACTTGGCCGCACTTTTATTTTATTTATTAATTACCAAAATCTTAAGCGGCTAATCCCCAACGACCTAGTGCGCTTACTTGGCCACACTTTTATTTTATTTATAAATTACCAAAATCCCAAGCGGCTAATCCCCAACGACCTAGTGCGCTTACTTGGCCGTACTTTTATTTTATTTATTGGTAAGAAAAATAACAAGCGGCTAATCCCCAACGACCTAGTGCGCTTACTTGGCCGCACTTTTATTTTATTTTTTAATTACCAAAATCCCAAGCGGCTAATCCCCAACGACGAAGTGCGCTTACTTGGCCACACTTTTATTTTATTTATTAATAAGAAAAATCTCAAGCGGCTAATCCCCAACGACTTAATGCGCTTACTTGGCCACACTTTTTATTAATTACCAAAATCTCAAGCGGCTAATCCCCAACGACCTAGTGCGCTTACTTGGCCGCACTTTTATTTTATTAATTAATAAAAAAAATCTCGAGTGGCTAATCCCCAACGAGCCAAAGCACTTACTTGGCCGCACTTTTATTTTATTTATTAATAAAAAAAATCTCGAGTAGCTAATCCCCAACGACCTAAAGCACTTACTTGGCCGCACTTTTTATTTATTACCGAAATCTCAAGCGGCTAATTCCCAACGACCCAGTGCGCTTACTTGGCCGCACTTTTCTTTATTTATTAATTACCAAAATCCCAAGCGGCTAATCCCCAACGACCCAGTGCGCTTACTTGGCCGCACTTTTCTTTATTTATTAATTACCAAAATCCCAAGCGGCTAATCTCCAACGACCCAGTGCACTAACTTGGCCGTACTTTTATTTTATTCATTGATGAGGAAAATCTTAAGCGGCTAATCCCCAACGACCCAGTGCGCTTACTTAGCCGCACTTTTTTTAATTTATTTGTAAAAAATATCTAAAGCGGCTAATCCCTAACGACCCAGTGCGCTTACTTGGCCGCACTTTTATTTTATTTATTAATTACGAAAATCCCAAGCAGCTTATCCCCAACAACCCAGTGCGCTAACTTGGCCGCACATTAATTTTATTTATTAATTACCAAAATCCCAAGCGGCTAATCCCCAACAACCCAGTGCGCTAACTTGGCTGCACATTCATTTTATTTATTAATTACGAAAATCCCAAGCGGCTAATCCCCAACAACCCAGTGCGCTAACTTGGCCGCACATTCATTTTATTCATTAATTACCAAAATTCCAAGCGTCTAATCCCTAACGACCCAGTGCGCTTACTAAGCCGCACTTTTATTTTATTTATTAATAAAAAAAATCTCGAGTAGCTAATCCCCAACGACCTAAAGCACTTACTTGGCCGCACTTTTTATTAATTACCGAAATCTAAAGTGGCTAATTTCCAACGACCCAGTCCGCTTACTTAGCCGCACTTTTATTTCATTAATTAATAAGAAAAATCTTGAGCGGCTAATTTCCAACGACCCAGTGCGCTTACTTGGCCGCACTTTTATTTAATTAATTAATAAGAAAAATCTTGAGTAGATAATCCCTAACGACCCAAAGCACTTACTTGGCCGCACTTTTATTTTATTTATTGGTAAGGAAAATCTCAAGCAGCTAATCCCCAACAACCTAGTGCGCTTACTTGGCCGCACTTTTATTTTATTTATTGTTAAGAAAAATCTCAAGCGGCTAATCCCCAACGACTTAATGCGCTTACTTGGCCACACTTTTTTTTATTTATTAATTATCAAAATCCCAAGCGGCTTATTCCCAACGACCCAGTGCGCTAACTTGGCCGCCCTTTTTTTTATTTATTGTTAAGAAAAATCTCAAGCGGCTGATCCCCAACGACTGAATGCGCTACCTTGGACACACTTTTTTTTATTTATTAATTATCAAAATCCCAAGCGGCTAATTCCCAACGACCCAGTGCGCTAACTTGGCCGCCCTTTCTTTTATTTATTGTTAAGAAAAATCTCAAGCGGCTGATCCTCAACGACTTAATGCGCTTACTTGGCCACACTTTTTTTTATTTATTAATTACCAAAATCTTAAGCGGCTAATCCCCAACGACCTAGTGCGCTTACATGGCCACACTTTTATTTTATTTATAAATTACCAAAATCCCAAGCGGCTAATCCCCAACGACCTAGTGCGCTTACTTGGCCGCACTTTTATTTTATTAATTAATAAAAAAAATCTCGAGTGGCTAATCCCCAACGACCCAGTGCACTAACTTGGCCGTACTTTTATTTTATTCATTGATGAGGAAAATCTTAAGCGGCTAATCCCCAACGACCCAGTGCGCTTACTTAGCCGCACTTTTTTTAATTTATTGGTAAAAAATATCTAAAGCGGCTAATCCCTAACGACCCAGTGCGCTTACTTGGCCGCACTTTTATTTTATTTATTAATTACGAAAATCCCAAGCAGCTTATCCCCAACAACCCAGTGCGCTAACTTGGCCGCACATTAATTTTATTTATTAATTACCAAAATCCCAAGCGGCTAATCCCCAACAACCCAGTGCGCTAACTTGGCTGCACATTCATTTTATTTATTAATTACGAAAATCCCAAGCGGCTAATCCCCAACAACCCAGTGCGCTAACTTGGCCGCACATTCATTTTATTCATTAATTACCAAAATTCCAAGCGTCTAATCCCTAACGACCCAGTGCGCTTACTAAGCCGCACTTTTATTTTATTTATTAATAAAAAAAATCTCGAGTAGCTAATCCCCAACGACCTAAAGCACTTACTTGGCCGCACTTTTTATTAATTACCGAAATCTAAAGTGGCTAATTTCCAACGACCCAGTCCGCTTACTTAGCCGCACTTTTATTTCATTAATTAATAAGAAAAATCTTGAGCGGCTAATTTCCAACGACCCAGTGCGCTTACTTGGCCGCACTTTTATTTAATTAATTAATAAGAAAAATCTTGAGTAGATAATCCCTAACGACCCAAAGCACTTACTTGGCCGCACTTTTATTTTATTTATTGGTAAGGAAAATCTCAAGCAGCTAATCCCCAACAACCTAGTGCGCTTACTTGGCCGCACTTTTATTTTATTTATTGTTAAGAAAAATCTCAAGCGGCTAATCCCCAACGACTTAATGCGCTTACTTGGCCACACTTTTTTTTATTTATTAATTATCAAAATCCCAAGCGGCTTATTCCCAACGACCCAGTGCGCTAACTTGGCCGCCCTTTTTTTTATTTATTGTTAAGAAAAATCTCAAGCGGCTGATCCCCAACGACTGAATGCGCTACCTTGGACACACTTTTTTTTATTTATTAATTATCAAAATCCCAAGCGGCTAATTCCCAACGACCCAGTGCGCTAACTTGGCCGCCCTTTCTTTTATTTATTGTTAAGAAAAATCTCAAGCGGCTGATCCTCAACGACTTAATGCGCTTACTTGGCCACACTTTTTTTTATTTATTAATTACCAAAATCTTAAGCGGCTAATCCCCAACGACCTAGTGCGCTTACATGGCCACACTTTTATTTTATTTATAAATTACCAAAATCCCAAGCGGCTAATCCCCAACGACCTAGTGCGCTTACTTGGCCGCACTTTTATTTTATTAATTAATAAAAAAAATCTCGAGTGGCTAATCCCCAACGAGCCAAAGCACTTACTTGGCCGCACTTTTATTTTATTTATTAATAAAAAAAATCTCGAGTAGCTAATCCCCAACGACCTAAAGCACTTACTTGGCCGCACTTTTTATTTATTACCGAAATCTCAAGCGGCTAATTCCCAACGACCCAGTGCGCTAACTTGGCCGCCCTTTCTTTTATTTATTGTTAAGAAAAATCTCAAGCGGCTGATCCTCAACGACTTAATGCGCTTACTTGGCCACACTTTTTTTTATTTATTAATTACCAAAATCTTAAGCGGCTAATCCCCAACGACCTAGTGCGCTTACTTGGCCACACTTTTATTTTATTTATAAATTACCAAAATCCCAAGCGGCTAATCCCCAACGACCTAGTGCGCTTACTTGGCCGTACTTTTATTTTATTTATTGGTAAGAAAAATAACAAGCGGCTAATCCCCAACGACCTAGTGCGCTTACTTGGCCGCACTTTTATTTTATTTTTTAATTACCAAAATCCCAAGCGGCTAATCCCCAACGACGAAGTGCGCTTACTTGGCCACACTTTTATTTTATTTATTAATAAGAAAAATCTCAAGCGGCTAATCCCCAACGACTTAATGCGCTTACTTGGCCACACTTTTTATTAATTACCAAAATCTCAAGCGGCTAATCCCCAACGACCTAGTGCGCTTACTTGGCCGCACTTTTATTTTATTAATTAATAAGAAAAATCTCGAGTGGCTAATCCCCAACGAGCCAAAGCACTTACTTGGCCGCACTTTTATTTTATTTATTAATAAAAAAAATCTCGAGTAGCTAATCCCCAACGACCTAAAGCACTTACTTGGCCGCACTTTTTATTTATTACCGAAATCTTAAGCGGCTAATCCCCAACGACGGAGTGCGCTTACTTGGCCACACTTTTATTTTATTTATTAATAAGAAAAATCTCAAGCGGCTAATCCCCAACGACTTAATGCGCTTACTTGGCCACACTTTTTTTTATTTATTAGTGAAAAATATCTCAAGCGGCTAATCCCCAACGACCCAGTGCGCTTACTTGGCCGCACTTTTATTTTATTATTGGTAAGGAAAATTTCAAGCGGCTTATCCCCAACGACCCAGTGCCCTTACTTGGCCGCACTTTTATTTTATTTATTAATTAACAAAATCCCAAGCGGCTAATCCCCAACAACCCAGTGCGCTAACTTGGCCGCACATTCATTTTATTTATTAATTACCAAAATCCCAAGCGGCTAATCCCCAACGACCCAGTACGCTTACTTGGCCGCACTTTTTTTCATTTATTGGTAAGAAAAATCTCAAGCGGCTAATCCCCAACGACTTAATGCGCTTACTTGGCCACACTTTTTATTAATTACCAAAATCTCAAGCGGCTAATCCCCAACGACCTAGTGCGCTTACTTGGCCACACTTTTATTTTATTTATAAATTACCAAAATCCCAAGCGGCTAATCCCCAACGACCTAGTGCGCTTACTTGGCCGTACTTTTATTTTATTTATTGGTAAGAAAAATAACAAGCGGCTAATCCCCAACAACCCAGTGCGCTAACTTGGCCGCACATTCATTTTATTTATTAATTACCAAAATCCCAAGCGGCTAATCCCCAACGACGAAGTGCGCTTACTTGGCCACACTTTTATTTTATTTATTAATAAGAAAAATCTCAAGCGGCTAATCCCCAACGACTTAATGCGCTTACTTGGCCACACTTTTTATTAATTACCAAAATCTCAAGCGGCTAATCCCCAACGACCTAGTGCGCTTACTTGGCCACACTTTTATTTTATTTATAAATTACCAAAATCCCAAGCGGCTAATCCCCAACGACCTAGTGCGCTTACTTGGCCGTACTTTTATTTTATTTATTGGTAAGAAAAATAACAAGCGGCTAATCCCCAACGACCTAGTGCGCTTACTTGGCCGCACTTTTATTTTATTTTTTAATTACCAAAATCCCAAGCGGCTAATCCCCAACGACGAAGTGCGCTTACTTGGCCACACTTTTATTTTATTTATTAATAAGAAAAATCTCAAGCGGCTAATCCCCAACGACTTAATGCGCTTACTTGGCCACACTTTTTATTAATTACCAAAATCTCAAGCGGCTAATCCCCAACGACCTAGTGCGCTTACTTGGCCGCACTTTTATTTTATTAATTAATAAGAAAAATCTCGAGTGGCTAATCCCCAACGAGCCAAAGCACTTACTTGGCCGCACTTTTATTTTATTTATTAATAAAAAAAATCTCGAGTAGCTAATCCCCAACGACCTAAAGCACTTACTTGGCCGCACTTTTTATTTATTACCGAAATCTTAAGCGGCTAATTCCCAACGACCCAGTGCGCTTACTTGGCCGCACTTTTCTTTATTTATTAATTACCAAAATCCCAAGCGGCTAATCCCCAACGACCCTGTGCGCTTACTTGGCCGCACTTTTCTTTATTTATTAATTACCAAAATCCCAAGCGGCTAATCTCCAACGACCCAGTGCACTAACTTGGCCGTACTTTTATTTTATTCATTGATGAGGAAAATCTTAAGCGGCTAATCCCCAACGACCCAGTGCGCTTACTTAGCCGCACTTTTTTTAATTTATTGGTGAAAAATATCTAAAGCGGCTAATCCCTAACGACCCAGTGCGCTTACTTGGCCGCACTTTTATTTTATTTATTAATTACGAAAATCCCAAGCAGCTTATCCCCAACAACCCAGTGCGCTAACTTGGCCGCACATTCATTTTATTTATTAATTACCAAAATCCCAAGCGGCTAATCCCCAACAACCCAGTGCGCTAACTTGGCTGCACATTCATTTTATTTATTAATTACGAAAATCCCAAGCGGCTAATCCCCAACAACCCAGTGCGCTAACTTGGCCGCACATTCATTTTATTTATTAATTACCAAAATTCCAAGCGTCTAATCCCTAACGACCCAGTGCGCTTACTAAGCCGCACTTTTATTTTATTTATTAATAAAAAAAATCTCGAGTAGCTAATCCCCAACGACCTAAAGCACTTACTTGGCCGCACTTTTTAATAATTACCGAAATCTAAAGTGGCTAATTCCCAACGACCCAGTCCGCTTACTTAGCCGCACTTTTATTTCATTAATTAATAAGAAAAATCTTGAGCGGCTAATTTCCAACGACCCAGTGCGCTTACTTGGCCGCACTTTTATTTAATTAATTAATAAGAAAAATCTTGAGTAGATAATCCCTAACGACCCAAAGCACTTACTTGGCCGCACTTTTATTTTATTTATTGGTAAGGAAAATCTCAAGCGGCTAATCCCCAACAACCTAGTGCGCTTACTTGGCCGCACTTTTATTTTATTTATTGTTAAGAAAAATCTCAAGCGGCTAATCCCCAACGACTTAATGCGCTTACTTGGCCACACTTTTTTTTATTTATTAATTATCAAAATCCCAAGCGGCTAATTCCCAACGACCCAGTGCGCTAACTTGGCCGCCCTTTTTTTTATTTATTGTTAAGAAAAATCTCAAGCGGCTGATCCCCAACGACTGAATGCGCTACCTTGGACACACTTTTTTTTATTTATTAATTATCAAAATCCCAAGCGGCTAATTCCCAACGACCCAGTGCGCTAACTTGGCCGCCCTTTCTTTTATTTATTGTTAAGAAAAATCTCAAGCGGCTGATCCTCAACGACTTAATGCGCTTACTTGGCCACACTTTTTTTTATTTATTAATTACCAAAATCTTAAGCGGCTAATCCCCAACGACCTAGTGCGCTTACTTGGCCACACTTTTATTTTATTTATAAATTACCAAAATCCCAAGCGGCTAATCCCCAACGACCTAATGCGCTTACTTGGCCGTACTTTTATTTTATTTATTGGAAAGAAAAATAACAAGCGGCTAATCCCCAACGACCTAGTGCACTTACTTGGCCGCACTTTTATTTTATTTATTAATTACCAAAATCCCAAGCGGCTAATCCCCAACGACAAAGTGCGCTTACTTGGCCACACTTTTATTTTATTTATTAATAAGAAAAATCTCAAGCGGCTAATCCCCAACGACTTAATGCGCTTACTTGGCAACACTTTTTATTAATTACCAAAATCTCAAGCGGCTATTCCCCAACGACCTAGTGCGCTTACTTGGCCGCACTTTCATTTTATTAATTAATAAGAAAAATCTTGAGTGGCTAATCCCCAACGAGCCAAAGCACTTACTTGGCCGCACTTTTAATTAATTACCAAAATCTCAAGTGGCTAATCCCCAACGACCTAGTGCGCTTACTTGGCCGCACTTTCATTTTATTTATTAATTACCAAAATCTTAAGCGGCTAATCCCCAACGACGGAGTGCGCTTACTTGGCCACACTTTTATTTTATTTATTAATAAGAAAAATCTCAAGCGGCTAATCCCCAACGACTTAATGCGCTTACTTGGCCACACTTTTTTTTATTTATTAATTACCAAAATCCCAAGCGGCTGATTCCCAACGTTCCAGTGCGCTTACTTGGCCGCACTTTTTTTTATTTATTGGTAAGAAAAATCTCAAGCGGCTAATCCCCAACGACCTAGTGCGCTTACTTGGCCGCACTTTTATTTTATTTATTAATTACCAAAATCTTAAGCGGCTAATCCCCAACGACCTAGTGCGCTTACTTGGCCACACTTTTATTTTATTTATAAATTACCAAAATCCCAAGCGGCTAATCCCCAACGACCTAGTGCGCTTACTTGGCCGTACTTTTATTTTATTTATTGGTAAGAAAAATAACAAGCGGCTAATCCCCAACGACCTAGTGCGCTTACTTGGCCGCACTTTTATTTTATTTTTTAATTACCAAAATCCCAAGCGGCTAATCCCCAACGACGAAGTGCGCTTACTTGGCCACACTTTTATTTTATTTATTAATAAGAAAAATCTCAAGCGGCTAATCCCCAACGACTTAATGCGCTTACTTGGCCACACTTTTTATTAATTACCAAAATCTCAAGCGGCTAATCCCCAACGACCTAGTGCGCTTACTTGGCCGCACTTTTATTTTATTAATTAATAAAAAAAATCTCGAGTGGCTAATCCCCAACGAGCCAAAGCACTTACTTGGCCGCACTTTTATTTTATTTATTAATAAAAAAAATCTCGAGTAGCTAATCCCCAACGACCTAAAGCACTTACTTGGCCGCACTTTTTATTTATTACCGAAATCTCAAGCGGCTAATTCCCAACGACCCAGTGCGCTTACTTGGCCGCACTTTTCTTTATTTATTAATTACCAAAATCCCAAGCGGCTAATCCCCAACGACCCAGTGCGCTTACTTGGCCGCACTTTTCTTTATTTATTAATTACCAAAATCCCAAGCGGCTAATCTCCAACGACCCAGTGCACTAACTTGGCCGTACTTTTATTTTATTCATTGATGAGGAAAATCTTAAGCGGCTAATCCCCAACGACCCAGTGCGCTTACTTAGCCGCACTTTTTTTAATTTATTGGTAAAAAATATCTAAAGCGGCTAATCCCTAACGACCCAGTGCGCTTACTTGGCCGCACTTTTATTTTATTTATTAATTACGAAAATCCCAAGCAGCTTATCCCCAACAACCCAGTGCGCTAACTTGGCCGCACATTAATTTTATTTATTAATTACCAAAATCCCAAGCGGCTAATCCCCAACAACCCAGTGCGCTAACTTGGCTGCACATTCATTTTATTTATTAATTACGAAAATCCCAAGCGGCTAATCCCCAACAACCCAGTGCGCTAACTTGGCCGCACATTCATTTTATTCATTAATTACCAAAATTCCAAGCGTCTAATCCCTAACGACCCAGTGCGCTTACTAAGCCGCACTTTTATTTTATTTATTAATAAAAAAAATCTCGAGTAGCTAATCCCCAACGACCTAAAGCACTTACTTGGCCGCACTTTTTATTAATTACCGAAATCTAAAGTGGCTAATTTCCAACGACCCAGTCCGCTTACTTAGCCGCACTTTTATTTCATTAATTAATAAGAAAAATCTTGAGCGGCTAATTTCCAACGACCCAGTGCGCTTACTTGGCCGCACTTTTATTTAATTAATTAATAAGAAAAATCTTGAGTAGATAATCCCTAACGACCCAAAGCACTTACTTGGCCGCACTTTTATTTTATTTATTGGTAAGGAAAATCTCAAGCAGCTAATCCCCAACAACCTAGTGCGCTTACTTGGCCGCACTTTTATTTTATTTATTGTTAAGAAAAATCTCAAGCGGCTAATCCCCAACGACTTAATGCGCTTACTTGGCCACACTTTTTTTTATTTATTAATTATCAAAATCCCAAGCGGCTTATTCCCAACGACCCAGTGCGCTAACTTGGCCGCCCTTTTTTTTATTTATTGTTAAGAAAAATCTCAAGTGGCTGATCCCCAACGACTGAATGCGCTACCTTGGACACACTTTTTTTTATTTATTAATTATCAAAATCCCAAGCGGCTAATTCCCAACGACCCAGTGCGCTAACTTGGCCGCCCTTTCTTTTATTTATTGTTAAGAAAAATCTCAAGCGGCTGATCCTCAACGACTTAATGCGCTTACTTGGCCACACTTTTTTTTATTTATTAATTACCAAAATCTTAAGCGGCTAATCCCCAACGACCTAGTGCGCTTACATGGCCACACTTTTATTTTATTTATAAATTACCAAAATCCCAAGCGGCTAATCCCCAACGACCTAGTGCGCTTACTTGGCCGCACTTTTATTTTATTAATTAATAAAAAAAATCTCGAGTGGCTAATCCCCAACGAGCCAAAGCACTTACTTGGCCGCACTTTTATTTTATTTATTAATAAAAAAAATCTCGAGTAGCTAATCCCCAACGACCTAAAGCACTTACTTGGCCGCACTTTTTATTTATTACCGAAATCTCAAGCGGCTAATTCCCAACGACCCAGTGCGCTAACTTGGCCGCCCTTTCTTTTATTTATTGTTAAGAAAAATCTCAAGCGGCTGATCCTCAACGACTTAATGCGCTTACTTGGCCACACTTTTTTTTATTTATTAATTACCAAAATCTTAAGCGGCTAATCCCCAACGACCTAGTGCGCTTACTTGGCCACACTTTTATTTTATTTATAAATTACCAAAATCCCAAGCGGCTAATCCCCAACGACCTAGTGCGCTTACTTGGCCGCACTTTTATTTTATTAATTAATAAGAAAAATCTCAAGCGGCTAATCCCCAACGACTTAATGCGCTTACTTGGCCACACTTTTTATTAATTACCAAAATCTCAAGCGGCTATTCCCCAACGACCTAGTGCGCTTACTTGGCCGCACTTTTATTTTATTTATTAATTACCAAAATCCCAAGCGGCTAATCCCCAACGACAAAGTGCGCTTACTTGGCCACACTTTTATTTTATTTATTAATAAGAAAAATCTCAAGCGGCTAATCCCCAACGACTTAATGCGCTTACTTGGCCACACTTTTTATTAATTACCAAAATCTCAAGCGGCTATTCCCCAACGACCTAGTGCGCTTACTTGGCCGCACTTTCATTTTATTAATTAATAAGAAAAATCTTAAGTGGCTAATCCCCAACGAGCCAAAGCACTTACTTGGCCGCACTTTTAATTAATTACCAAAATCTCAAGTGGCTAATCCCCAACGACCTAGTGCGCTTACTTGGCCGCACTTTCATTTTATTTATTAATTACCAAAATCTTAAGCGGCTAATCCCCAACGACGGAGTGCGCTTACTTGGCCACACTTTTATTTTATTTATTAATAAGAAAAATCTCAAGCGGCTAATCCCTAACGACTTAATGCGCTTACTTGGCCACACTTTTTTTTATTTATTAGTGAAAAATATCTCAAGCGGCTAATCCCCAACGACCCAGTGCGCTTACTTGGCCGCACTTTTATTTTATTATTGGTAAGGAAAATTTCAAGCGGCTTATCCCCAACGACCCAGTGCCCTTACTTGGCCGCACTTTTATTTTATTTATTAATTAACAAAATCCCAAGCGGCTAATCCCCAACAACCCAGTGCGCTAACTTGGCCGCACATTCATTTTATTTATTAATTACCAAAATCCCAAGCGGCTAATCCCCAACGACCCAGTACGCTTACTTGGCCGCACTTTTTTTCATTTATTGGTAAGAAAAATCTCAAGCGGCTAATCCCCAACGACCCAGTGCGCTTACTTGGCCGCACTTTTATTTTATTTATTAATTAACAAAATTCCAACCGGCTAATCCCCAACGACCCAGTGCGCTAACTTGACCGCCCTTTTTTCTATTTTTTGTTAAGAAAAATCTCAAGCGGCTAATTCCCAACGACTTAATTCGCTTACTTGGCTACACGTTTTTTTATTTGTTAATGACCCAAATCCCAAGCGGCTGATTCCTAACGACCCAGAGCGCTTACTTGGCCACACTTTTATTTTATTTATTAGTTACCAAAATCCCAAGCGGCTAATCCCCAACGACCCAGTGCGCTAACTTGGCCGCACTTTTTTTTATTTATTGGTAAGAAAAATCTCAAGTGGCTAATCCCCAACGACCCAGTGCGCTTACTTGGCCGCACTTTCATTTTATTTATTAATTACCAAAATTCCAACCGGCTAATCCCCAACGACCCAGTGCGCTAACTTGGCCGCCCTTTTTTTTATTTATTGTTAAGAAAAATCTCAAGCGGCTAATTCCCAACGACTTAATTCGCTTACTTAACCACACGTTTTTTTATTTGTTAATGACCCAAATCCCAAGCGGCTGATTCCCAACAACCCAGAGCGCTTACTTGGCCACACTTTTATTTTATTTATTAATTACCAAAATCCCAAGCGGCTAATCCCCAACGACCCAGTGCGCTAACTTGGCCGCACTTTTTTTTATTTATTGGTAAGAAAAATCTCAAGCGGCTAATCCCCAACGACCCAGTGCGCTTACTTGGCCGCACTTTCATTTTATTTATTAATTACCAAAATCCCAAGCGGCTAATCCCCAACGACGGAGTGCGCTCACTTGGCCACACTTTAATTTTATTTATTAATAAGAAAAATCTCAAGCGGCTAATCCCCAACGACCAAGTGCGCTTACTTGGCCGCATTTTTCTTTATTTATTAATTACCAAAATCCCAAGCGGCTAATCCCCAACAACCAAGTGCGCTTACTTGGCCGCATTTTTCTTTATTTATTAATTACCAAAATTTCAAGCGGCTAATCCCCAACGACCAAGTGCACTTACTTGGCCGCATTTTTTATTATTTATTAATTACCAAAATCCCAAGCGGCTAATCCCCAACGACCAAGTGCGCTTACTTGGCCACACTTTTATTTTATTTATCAATTACCAAAATCCCAAGCGGCTAATCCCCAACGACCCAGTGCGCTAACTTGGCCGCACTTTTTTTTTATTTATTGGTAAAAAAAATCTCAAGTGGCTAATCCCCAACGACCCAGTGCGCTTACTTGGCCGCACTTTCATTTTATTTATTAATTACCAAAATTCCAACCGGCTAATCCCCAACGACCCAGTGCGCTAACTTGGCCGCCCTTTTTTTTATTTATTGTTAAGAAAAATCTCAAGCGGCTAATTCCCAACGACTTAATTCGCTTACTTAACCACACGTTTTTTTATTTGTTAATGACCCAAATCCCAAGCGGCTGATTCCCAACAACCCAGAGCGCTTACTTGGCCACACTTTTATTTTATTTATTAATTACCAAAATCCCAAGCGGCTAATCCCCAACGACCCAGTGCGCTAACTTGGCCGCACTTTTTTTTATTTATTGGTAAGAAAAATCTCAAGCGGCTAATCCCCAACGACCCAGTGCGCTTACTTGGCCGCACTTTCATTTTATTTATTAATTACCAAAATCCCAAGCGGCTAATTCCCAACGACGGAGTGCGCTCACTTGGCCACACTTTAATTTTATTTATTAATAAGAAAAATCTCAAGCGGCTAATCCCCAACGACCAAGTGCGCTTACTTGGCCGCATTTTTCTTTATTTATTAATAACCAAAATCCCAAGCGGCTAATCCCCAACGACCAAGTGCGCTTACTTGGCCGCATTTTTCTTTATTTATTAATTACCAAAATTTCAAGCGGCTAATCCCCAACGACCAAGTGCACTTACTTGGCCGCATTTTTTTTTATTTATTAATTACCAAAATCCCAAGCGGCTAATCCCCAACGACTAAGTGCGCTTACTTGGCCGCATTTTTCTTTATTGATTAATTACCAAAATCCCAAGCGGCTTATCTCCAATGACCCAGTGCCCTAACTTGGCCGTACTTTTATTTTATTCATTGATAAGAAAAATCTTAAGCGGCTAATCCCCAACGACCCAGTGCGCTTACTTAGCCGCACTTTTTTCAATTTATTAGTAAAAAATATCTCAAGCGGCTAATCCCCAACGACCCAGTGCGCTTACTTGGTCGCCTTTTTATTTTATTATTGGTAAGGAAAATTTCAAGCGGCTTATCCCTAACGACCCAGTGCCCTTACTTGGCCGCACTTTCATTTTATTTATTAATTAACAAAATCCCAAGCAGCTAATCCCCAACAACCCAGTGCGCTAACTTAGCCGCACATTCATTTTATTTATTAATTACCAAAATCCCAAGCGGCTAATCCCCAACGACTTAGTGCGCTAATTTATCCGCACTTTTATTTTATTTATTGACAAGAAAAATCACAAGCGGCTAATCCTCAACGACCCAGTGCGCTTACTTGGCCGCACTTTTATTTTATTAATTAATAAGAAAAATCTTGAGCGGCTAATCCCCAACGACCCAGTACGCTTACTTGGCCGCACTTTTTTTTATTTATTGGTAAGAAAAATCTCAAGCGGCTAATTCCCAACGACCCAGTGCGCTTACTTGGCCGCACTTTCATTTTATTTATTAATTACCAAAATTCCAACCGGCTAATCCCCAACGACCCAGTGCGCTAACTTGGCCGCCCTTTTTTCTATTTTTTGTTAAGAAAAATCTCAAGCGGCTAATTCCCAACGACTTAATTCGCTTACTTGGCCACACGTTTTTTTATTTGTTAATGACCCAAATCCCAAGCGGCTGATTTCCAACGACCCAGAGCGCTTACTTGGCCACACTTTTATTTTATTTATTAATTACTAAAATCCCAAGCGGCTAATCCCCAACGACCCAGTGCGCTAACTTGGCCGCACTTTTTTTTATTTATTGGTAAGAAAAATCTCAAGCGGCTAATCCCTAACGACCCAGTGCCCTTACTTGGCCGCACTTTCATTTTATTTATTAATTACCAAAATTCCAACCGGCTAATTTCCAACGACCCAGTGCGCTAACTTGGCCGCCCTTTTTTTTATTTATTGTTAAGAAAAATCTCAAGCGGCTAATTCCCAACGACTTAATTCGCTTACTTAACCACACGTTTTTTTATTTGTTAATGACCCAAATCTTAAGCGGCTGATTCCCAACAACCCAGAGCGCTTACTTGGCCACACTTTTATTTTATTTATTAATTACCAAAATCCCAAGCGGCTAATCCCCAACGACCTAGTGCGCTAACTTGGCCGCACTTTTTTTTATTTATTGGTAAGAAAAATCTCAAGTGGCTAATCCCCAACGACCCAGTGCGCTTACTTGGCCGCACTTTCATTTTATTTATTAATTACCAAAATCCCAAGCGGCTAATCCCCAACGACGGAGTGCGCTCACTTGGCCACACTTTAATTTTATTTATTAATAAGAAAAATCTCAAGCGGCTAATCCCCAACGACCAAGTGCGCTTACTTGGCCGCATTTTTCTTTATTTATTAATTACTAAAATCCCAAGCGGCTTATCTCCAACGACCCAGTGCCCTAACTTGGCCGTACTTTTATTTTATTCATTAATAAGAAAAATCTTAAGCGGCTAATCCCCAACGACCCAGTGCGCTTACTTAGCCGCACTTTTTTTAATTTATTAGTAAAAAATATCTCAAGCGGCTAATCCCCAACGACCCAGTGCGCTTACTTGGCCGCACTTTTATTTTATTATTGGTAAGGAAAATTTCAAGCGGCTTATCCCTAACGACCCAGTGCCCTTACTTGGCCGCACTTTCATTTTATTTATTAATTAACAAAATCCCAAGCAGCTAATCCCCAACAACCCAGTGCGCTAACTTGGCCGCACATTCATTTTATTTATTAATTACCAAAATCCCAAGCGGCTAATCCCCAACGACCCAGTGCGCTAACTTATCTGCACTTTTATTTTATTTATTGACAAGAAAAATCACAAGCGGCTAATCCTCAACGACCCAGTGCGCTTACTTGGCCGCACTTTTATTTTATTAATTAATAAGAAAAATCTTGAGCGGCTAATCCCCAACGACCCAGTACGCTTTCTTGGCCGCACTTTTTTTTATTTATTGGTAAGAAAAATCTCAAGCGGCTAATTCCCAACAACCCAGTGCGCTTACTTGGCCGCACTTCCATTTTATTTATTAATTACCAAAATTCCAACCGGCTAATCCCCAACGACCCAGTGCGCTAACTTGGTTGCCCTTTTTTTTATTTATTGTTAAGAAAAATCTCAAGCGGCTAATTCCCAACGACTTAATTCGCTTACTTGGCCACACGTTTTTTTATTTGTTAATGACCCAAATCCCAAGCGGCTAATTCCCAACGACCCAGAGCGCTTACTTGGCCACACTTTTATTTTATTTATTAATTACCAAAATCCCAAGCGGCTCATCCTCAACGACCCAGTGCGCTAACTTGGCCGCTTTTTTTTTTATTTATTGGTAAGAAAAATCTCAAGCGGCTAATCCCCAACGACCCAGTGCCCTTACTTGGACGCACTTGTATTATATTTATTAATTACTAAAATCTCGAGTGGCTAATCCCCAACGATCCAAAGCACTTACTTGGCCTCACTTTTTTTTATTTATTGTTAAGAAAAATCTTAAGCGGCTAATGACCAACGACTTAATGCGCTTACTTGGCCACACTTTTTTTCATTTATTAATTACCAAAATCCCAAGCGGCTAATTCCCAACGACCCAGTGCGCTTACTTGGCTGCACTTTTATTTTATCCATTGATAAAAAAAATTTCAAGCGGCTAATCCCCAACGACCCAGTGCGCTTACTTGGCCGCACATTCATTTTTTATTAATTACCAAAATCTCAAGCGGCTAATCCCCAACAACCCAGTGCGCTAACTTGGCCGCACTTTTATTTTATTCATTGATAAGAAAAATCTCAAGCGGCTAATTCCCAACCACCCAGTGCGCTTACTTGGCCGCACTTTTATTTTATTCATTGATAAGAAAAATCTCAAGCGGCTAATCCCCAACGACCCAATCCACTTACTTGGCTGCCATTTTCTTTATTTATTAATTACCAAAATCTTAAGCGGCTAATCCCCAACAACCCAGTGCGCTTACTTGGCCGCACTTTTTTTTATTTATTGGTAAGAAAAATCTCAAGCGGCTAATCCCCAACGACCCAGTGCGCTTACTTGGCCGCACTTTTGTTTTATTTATTAATAAAAAAAATCTCGAGTAGCTAATCCCCAACGACCTAAAGCACTTACTTGGCCGCACTTTTTATTAATTACCGAAATCTAAAGCGGCTAATTTCTAACGAGCCAGTCCGCTTACTTAGCCGCACTTTTATTTTATTAATTAATAAGAAATATCTTGAGCGGCTAATTCCCAACGACCCAGTACGCTTACTTGGCCGCACTTTTATTTAATTAATTAATAAGAATAATCTTGAGTAGCTAATCCCTAACGACCCAAAGCACTTACTTGGCCGCACTTTTATTTTATTTATTGGTAAGAAAAATCTCAAGCGGCTAATCCCCAACAACCCAGTGCGCCTACTTGGCCGCACTTTTACTTTATTTATTGGTGAGGAAAACCTCAAGCGGCTAATCCCTAACGACCTAGTGCGCTTACTTGGCCGCACTTTTATTTTATTTATTAATAAGAAAAATCTCAAGCGGCTAACCCCTAACGACTTATTGCGCTTACTTGGCCACACTTTTATTTTATTAATTAATAAGAAAAATCTCTAGTGGCTAATCCCCAACGACCCAAAGCACTTACTTGGCCGCACTTTTAATTAATTACTAAAATCTCAAGCGGCTAATCCCCAACGACCTAGTGCGCTTACTTGGCCGCACTTCTATTTTATTTATTAATTACCAAAATCCCAAGCGGCTAATCCCCAACGACGAAGTGCACTTACTTGGCCACACTTTCATTTTATTTATTAATAAGAAAAATCTTAAGCGGCTAATCCCCAACGACTTAATGCGCTTACTTGGCAACACTTTTTTTTATTTATTAATTACCAAAATCCCAAGCGGCTAATTCCCAACGACCCAGTGCGCTTACTTGGCCGCACTTTTCTTTATTTATTAATTACCAAAATCCCAAGCGGCTAATCCCCAACGACCCAGTGCACTAACTTGGCCGTACTTTTATTTTATTCATTGATAAGAAAAATCTTAAGCGGCTAATCCCCAACGACTTAGTGCGCTTACTTAGCCGCACTTTTTTTAATTTATTGGTAAAAAATATCTCAAGCGGCTAATCCCCAACGACCCAGTGCGCTTACTTGGCCGCCCTTTTATTTTATTATTGGTAAGGAAAATTTCAAGTAGCTTATCCCCAACGACCCAGTGCCCTTACTTGGCCGCACTTATATTTTATTTATTAATTACCAAAATCCCAAGCGGCTAATCCCCAACAACCCAGTGCGCTAACTTGGCCGCACATTCATTTTATTTATTAATTACCAAAATCCCAAGCGGCTAATCCCCAACGACCCAGTGCGCTAACTTATCCGCACTTTTATTTTATTTATTGATAAGAAAAATCTCAAGCGGCTAATCCCCAACGACCCAGTGCGCTTACTTGGCCGCACTTTTATTTTATTAATTAATAAGAAAAATCTTAAGCGGCTAATCCCCAACGACCCAGTACGCTTACTTGGCCGCTTTTTTATTTATTTATTGGTAAGAAAAATCTCAAGCGGCTAATCCCCAACGACCCAGTGCGCTTACTTCGCCGCACTTTCATTTTATTCATTAATTACCAAAATCCCAACCGGCTAATCCCCAACGACCCAGTGCGCTAACTTGGCCGCCTTTTTTTTTATTTATTGTTAAGAAAAATCTCAAGCGGCTAATTCTCAACGACTTAATGCGCTTACTTAGCCACACGTTTTTTTATTTGTTAATTACCAAAATCCCAAGCGGCTAATTCCCAACGACCCAGAGCGCTTACTTGGCCACACTTTTATTTTATTTATTAATTACCAAAATCCCAAGAAGCGGCTAATCCCCAACGACCCAGTGCGCTAACTTGGCCACACTTTTTTTATTTATTGGTAAGAAAAATCTCAAGCGGCTAATCCCCAACGACCCAGTGCGCTTACTTGGCCGCACATTTATTTTATTTATTGGTAAGGAAAATCTCAAGCGGCTAATCCCCAACGACCCAGTGCCCTTACTTGGCCGCACTTTTATTATATTTATTAATTACTAAAATCTCAAGTGGCTAATCTCCAACGACCGAGTGCGCTAACTTAGCCGCATTTTTATTTCATTTATTAATAAAAAAAATCTCGAGTGGCTAATCCCCAACGATCCAAAGCACTTACTCGGCCTCACTTTTTTTTATTTATTGTTAAGAAAAATCTTAAGCGGCTAATGCCCAACGACTTAATGCGCTTACTTGGCCACACTTTTTTTTATTTATTAATTACCAAAATCCCAAGTGGCTAATTCCCAACGACCCAGTGCGCTTACTTGGCCACACTTTTATTTTATTTACAAATAAGAAAAATCACAAGTGGCTAATTCCCAACGACCCAGTGCGCTTACTTGGCCACACTTTCATTTTATTTACAAATAAGAAAAATCTCAAGCGGCTAATCCCCAACGACCCAGTGCGCTTACTTGGCTGCCCTTTTTTTTATTTATTGTTAAAAAAAATCTCAAGCGGCTAATCCCTACGACTTAATGCGCTTACTTGGCCACACTTTTTTTTATTTATTAATTACCAAAATCCCAAGCGGCTAATTCCCAACGACCCAGTGCGCTTACTTGGCTGCACTTTTATTTTATTCATTGATAAGAAAAATCTCATGCGGCTAATCCCCAACGACCCAGTGCGCTTACTTGGCCGCACATTCATTTTTTATTAATTACCAAAATCTCAAGCGGCTAATTCCCAACGACCCAGTGCGCTAACTTGGCCGCACTTTTATTTTATTCATTGATTAGAAAAATCTCAAGCGGCTAATTCCCAACGACCCAGTGCGCTCACTTGGCCGCACTTTTATTTTAATCATTGATAAGAAGAATCTCAAGCGGCTAATCCCCAACGACTTAGTCCGCTTATTTGGCTGCACTTTTCTTTATTTATTAATTACCAAATTCTTAAGCGGCTAATCCCCAACAACCCAGTGCGCTTACTTGGCCGCACTTTTTTTTATTTATTAGTAAGAAAAATCTCAAGCGGCTAATCCCCAACGACGAAGTGCGCTTACTTGGCCGCACATTTGTTTTATTTATTATTAAAAAAAATCTCGAGTAGCTAATCCCCAACGACCTAAAGCACTTACTTGGCCGCACTTTTTATCAATTACCGAAATCTAAAGCGGCTAATTTCCAACGACCCAGTCCGCTTACTTAGCCGCACTTTTACTTTATTTATTGGTAAGGAAAACCTCAAGCGGCTAATCCCTAACGACCTAGTGCGCTTACTTGGCCGCACTTTTATTTTATTTATTAATAAGAAAAATCTCAAGCGGCTAACCCCTAACGACTTAATGCGCTTACTTGGCCACACTTTTATTTTATTAATTAATAAGAAAAATCTCTAGTGGCTAATCCCCAACGACCCAAAGCACTTACTTGGCCGCACTTTTAATTAATTACTAAAATCTCAAGCGGCTAATCCCCAACGACCTAGTGCGCTTACTTGGCCGCACTTTTATTTTATTTATTAATTACCAAAATCCCAAGCGGCTAATCCCCAACGACGAAGTGCACTTACTTGGCCACACTTTCATTTTATTTATTAATAAGAAAAATCTTAAGCGGCTAATCCCCAACGACTTAATGCGCTTACTTGGCAACACTTTTTTTTATTTATTAATTACCAAAATCCCAAGCGGCTAATTCCCAACGACCCAGTGCGCTTACTTGGCCGCACTTTTCTTTATTTATTAATTACCAAAATCCCAAGCGGCTAATCCCCAACGACCCAGTGCACTAACTTGGCCGTACTTTTATTTTATTCATTGATAAGAAAAATCTTAAGCGGCTAATCCCCAACGACTTAGTGCGCTTACTTAGCCGCACTTTTTTTAATTTATTGGTAAAAAATATCTCAAGCGGCTAATCCCCAACGACCCAGTGCGCTTACTTGGCCGCACTTTTATTTTATTATTGGTAAGGAAAATTTCAAGTAGCTTATCTCCAACGACCCAGTGCCCTTACTTGGCCGCACTTATATTTTATTTATTAATTACCAAAATCCCAAGCGGCTAATCCCCAACAACCCAGTGCGCTAACTTGGCCGCACATTCATTTTATTTATTAATTACCAAAATCCCAAGCGGCTAATCCCCAACGACCCAGTGCGCTAACTTATCCGCACTTTTATTTTATTTATTGATAAGAAAAATCTCAAGCGGCTAATCCCCAACGACACAGTGCGCTTACTTGGCCGCACTTTTATTTTATTAATTAATAAGAAAAATCTTAAGCGGCTAATCCCCAACGACCCAGTACGCTTACTTGGCCGCTTTTTTATTTATTTATTGGTAAGAAAAATCTCAAGCGGCTAATCCCCAACGACCCAGTGCGCTTACTTGGCCGCACTTTCATTTTATTTATTAATTACCAAAATCCCAACCGGCTAATCCCCAACGACCCAGTGCGCTAACTTGGCCGCCTTTTTTTTTATTTATTGTTAAGAAAAATCTCAAGCGGCTAATTCCCAACGACTTAATGCGCTTACTTAGCCACACGTTTTTTTATTTGTTAATTACCAAAATCCCAAGCGGCTAATTCCCAACGACCCAGAGCGCTTACTTGGCCACACTTTTATTTTATTTATTAATTACCAAAATCCCAAGAAGCGGCTAATCCCCAACGACCCAGTGCGCTAACTTGGCCACACTTTTTTTTATTTATTGGTAAGAAAAATCTCAAGCGGCTACTCCCCAACGACCCAGTGCGCTTACTTGGCCGCACATTTATTTTATTTATTGGTAAGGAAAATCTCAAGCGGCTAATCCCCAACGACCCAGTGCCCTTACTTGGCCGCACTTTTATTATATTTATTAATTACTAAAATCTCAAGTGGCTAATCTCCAACGACCGAGTGCGCTAACTTAGCCGCATTTTTATTTCATTTATTAATAAAAAAAATCTCGAGTGGCTAATCCCCAACGATCCAAAGCACTTACTTGGCCTCACTTTTTTTTATTTATTGTTAAGAAAAATCTTAAGCGGCTAATGCCCAACGACTTAATGCGCTTACTTGGCCACACTTCTTTTTATTTATTAATTACCAAAATCCCAAGTGGCTAATTCCCAACGACCCAGTGCGCTTACTTGGCCACACTTTTATTTTATTTACAAATAAGAAAAATCACAAGTGGCTAATTCCCAACGACCCAGTGCGCTTACTTGGCCACACTTTCATTTTATTTACAAATAAGAAAAATCTCAAGCGGCTAATCCCCAACGACCCAGTGCGCTTACTTGGCTGCCCTTTTTTTTATTTATTGTTAAAAAAAATCTCAAGCGGCTAATCCCTACGACTTAATGCGCTTACTTGGCCACACTTTTTTTTATTTATTAATTACCAAAATCCCAAGCGGCTAATTCCCAACGACCCAGTGCGCTTACTTGGCTGCACTTTTATTTTATTCATTGATAAGAAAAATCTCATGCGGCTAATCCCCAACGACCCAGTGCGCTTACTTGGCCGCACATTCATTTTTTATTAATTACCAAAATCTCAAGCGGCTAATTCCCAACGACCCAGTGCGCTAACTTGGCCGCACTTTTATTTTATTCATTGATTAGAAAAATCTCAAGCGGCTAATTCCCAACGACCCAGAGCGCTCACTTGGCCGCACTTTTATTTTAATCATTGATAAGAAGAATCTCAAGCGGCTAATCCCCAACGACTTAGTCCGCTTATTTGGCTGCACTTTTCTTTATTTATTAATTACCAAATTCTTAAGCGGCTAATCCCCAACAACCCAGTGCGCTTACTTGGCCGCACTTTTTTTTATTTATTAGTAAAAAAAATCTCAAGCGGCTAATCCCCAACGACGAAGTGCGCTTACTTGGCCGCACATTTGTTTTATTTATTATTAAAAAAAATCTCGAGTAGCTAATCCCCAACGACCTAAAGCACTTACTTGGCCGCACTTTTTATTAATTACCGAAATCTAAAGCGGCTAATTTCCAACGACCCAGTCCGCTTACTTAGCCGCACTTTTATTTTATTAATTAATAAGAAAAATCTTAAGCGGCTAATCCCCAACGACCCAGTGCCCTTACTTGGCCGCACTTTTATTATATTTATTAATTACCAAAATCCCAAGCGGCTAATTCCCAACCACCCAGTGCGCTTACTTGGCCGCACTTTTATTTTATTAATTAATAAGAAAAGTCTTAAGCGGCTAATTCCCAACGACCCAGTACGCTTACTTGGCCGCACTTTTTTTTATTTATTGGTAAGAAGAATCTCAAGCGGCTAATCCTTAACGACCCAGTGCGCTTACTTGGCCGCACTTTCATTTTATTTATTAATTACCAAACTTTCAACCGGCTAATCCCCAACGACCCAGTGCGCTAACTTGGCCGCCCTTTTTTTTATTTATTGTTAAGAAAAATTTCAAGCGGCTAATTCCTAACGACTCAATGCGCTTACTTGGCCACACTTTTTTTTATTTATTAATTACCAAAATCCCAAGCGGCTAATTCCCAACGACCCAGTGCGCTTACTTGGCTGCACTTTTATTTTATTCATTGATAAGAAAAATCTCAAGCGGCTAATCCCCAACGACCCAGTGCGCTTACTTGGCCGCACATTCATTTTTTATTAATTACCAAAATCCCAAGCGGCTAATTCCCAACGACCCAGTGCGCTTACTTGGCTGCACTTTTATTTTATTCATTGATAAGAAAAATTTCAAGCGGCTAATCCTCAACGACCCAGTGCGCTTACTTGGCCGCACATTCATTTTTTATTAATAACCAAAATCCCAAGCGGCTAATCCCCAACGACCCAGTGAGCTAACTTGGCCGCACTTTTATTTTATTCATTGATAAGAAAAATCTGAAGCGGCTTATTCCCAACGACCCAGTGCGCTTACTTGGCCGCACTTTTATTATATTATTGGTAAGGAAAATTTCAAGCGGCTTATCCCCAACGACTCAGTGCCCTTACTTGGCCGCACTTTTATTTTATTTATTAATTACCGAAATCCCAAGCGGCTAATCCCCAACAACCCAGTGCGCTAACTTGGCCGCACATTCATTTTATTTATTAATTACCAAAATCCCAAGCGGCTAATTCCCAACGACCCAGTGCGCTAACTTATCCGCACTTTTATTTCATTTATTGATAAGAAAAATCTCAAGCGGCTAATCCCCAACGACCCAGTGCGCTTACTTGGCCGCACTTTTATTTTATTTATTAATTACCAAAATCCCAACCGGCTAATCCCCAACGACCCAGTGCGCTAACTTGGCCGCCCTTTTATTTATTTATTGTTAAGAAAAATTTCAAGCGGCTAATTCCCAACGACTTAATGCGCTTACTTGGCCACACGTTTTTTTATTTGTTAATGACCAAAATCCCAAGCGGCTAATTCCCAACGACCCAGAGCGCTTACTTGGCCGCCCTTTTATTTATTTATTGTTAAGAAAAATCTCAAGCGGCTAATCCCCAACGACCCAGTGCGCTAACTTGGCCGCACATTCATTTTATTTATTAATTACCAAAATCCCAAGCGGCTTATTCCTAACGACCCAGTGCGCTAACTTATCCGCACTTTTATTTCATTTATTGATAAGAAAAATCTCAAGCGGCTAATCCCCAACGACCCAGTGCGCTTACTTGGCCGCACTTTTATTTTATTTATTAATTACCAAAATTCCAACCGGCTAATCCCCAACGACCCAGTGCGCTAACTTGGCCGCCCTTTTATTTATTTATTGTTAAGAAAAATTTCAAGCGGCTAATTCCCAACGACTTAATGCGCTTACTTGGCCACACGTTTTTTTATTTGTTAATGACAAAAATCCCAAGCGGCTAATTCCCAACGACCCAGAGCGCTTACTTGGCCGCCCTTTTATTTATTTATTGTTAAGAAAAATCCCAAGCGGCTAATTCCCAACGACCCAGAGCGCTTACTTGGCCGCCCTTTTATTTATTTATTGTTAAGAAAAATCCCAAGTGGCTAATCCCCAACGACCCAAAGCGCTAACTTGGCCGCACTTTTTTTTATTTATTGATAAGAAAAATCTCAAGCGGCTAATCCCCAACGACCCAGTGCGCTTACTTGGCCGCACTTTTTTTTATTTATTGTTAAAAAAAATCTCAAGCGGCTAATCCCCACGACTAAATGCGCTTACTTGGCCACACTTTTTTTATTTATTAATTCCCAAAATCCCAAGCGGCTAATTCCCAACGACCCAGTGCGCTTACTTGGCTGCACTTTTATTTTATTCATTAATAAGAAAAATCTCAAGCGGCTTATCCCCAACGACCCAGTGCGCTTACTTGGCCGCACATTCATTTTTTATTAATTACCAAAATCCCAAGCGGCTAATCCCCAACGACCCAGTGCGCTAACTTAGCCGCACTTTTATTTTATTTATTGATAAGAAAAATCTCAAGCGGCTTATTCCCAACGACCCACTGCGCTTACTTGGCCGCACTTTTATTTTATTCATTGATAAGAAGAATCTCAAGCGGCTAATCCACAACGACCCAGTCCGCTTACTTGGCTGCACTTTTCTTCATTTATTAATTACCAAAATCTTAAGCGGCTAATCCCCAACAACCCAGTGCGCTTACTTGGCCGCACTTTTTTTTATTTATTAGTAAGAAAAATCTCAAGCGGCTAATCCCCAACGACCCAGTGCGCTTACTTGGCCGCACTTTTGTTTTATTTATTGGTAATAAAAATCTCAAGCGGCTAATCCTTAACGACCCAGTGCCCTTACTTGGCCGCACTTTTATTTTAATTATTAATTACCAAAATCTCAAGCGGCTAATCTCCAACGAGCCAGTGCGCTTACTTGGCCGCATTTTTATTTTATTAATTAATAAGAAAAATCTCGAGTGGCTAATCCCCAACGACCCAGTGCGCTTACTTAGCCGCCCTTTTTTTTTATTTATTGGTAAGGAAAGTCTCCAGCGGTTAATCCCCAACGACCCAAAGCACTTACTTGGCCGCACTTTTTAATAAATACCAAAATCTTAAGCGGCTTATCCCCAACGACCCAGTGCGCTTACTTGGCCGCACTTTTTTTATTCATTGTTAAGGAAAATCTCATGCGGCTAATCCCCAACGACTTAATGCGCTTACTTGGCCACACTATTTTTTATTTATTAATTACCAAAATCCCAAGTGGCTAATCCCCAACGACCAAATGCGCTCACTTGGCTGTACTTTTATTTTATCAATTAATAAGAGAAATCTTAAGCGGCTAATCCCCAACGACCCAAAGCACTTACTTGGCCGCACTTTTAATTAATTACCAAAATCTCAAGCGGCTAATCCTTAACGACCTAGTGCTCTTACTTGGCCGCACTTTTATTTAATTTATTAATTACTAAAATCCCAAGCGGCTAATCCCCAACGACGAAGTGCGCTTACTTGGCCACACTTTTATTTTATTTATTAATAAGAAAAATCTCAAGCAGCTAATCCCCAACGACTTAATGCGCTTACTTGGCCACACTTTTTTTTATTTATTAATTACCAAAATCCCCAGCGGCTAATCCCCAACGACCCAGTGCACTAACTTGGCCTTACTTTTATTTTATTCATTGATAAGAAAAATCTTAAGCGGCTAATCCCCAACGAACCAGTGCGCTTACTTGGCCGCACTTTTTTTAGATTATTGGTAAAAAATATCTCAAGCGGCTAATTCCCAACGACCCAGTGCGCTTACTTGGCCGCACTTTTATTTTATTATTGGTAAGGAAAATTTCAAGCGGCTAATCCTTAACTGCCCAGTGCCCTTACTTGGCCGCAATTTTATTTTTTTTATTAATTACCAAAATCCCAAGTGGCTAATCCCCAACAACCCAGTGCGCTAACTTGCCCGCACATTCATTTTATTTATTAAGTACCAAAATCTTAAGCGGCTAATCCCCAACGACCCAGTGCGCTAACTTATCCGCACTTTTATTTTATTCATTGATAAGAAAAATCTCGAGCGGCTAATCCCCAACGACCCAGTGCGCTTACTTGGCCGCACTTTTATTTTATTTATTAATAAGAAAAATCTCGAGTGGCTAATCCCCAACGACCCAAAGCTCTTACTTGGCCGCACTTTTTATTAATTACCAAAATCTCAAGCGGCTAATCCCCAACGACCTAGTGCGCTTACTTGGCCGCACTTTTATTTTATTAATTAATAAGAAAAATCTCGAGTGGCTAATCCCCAACGACCCAAAGCACTTACTTGGCCGCACTTTTAATTAATTACCAAAATCTCAAGCGGCTAATCCCCAACGACCTAGTGCTCTTACTTGGCCGCACTTTTATTTTATTTATTAATTACCAAAATCCCAAGCGGCTAATTCCCAACGACCCAGTGCGCTTACTTGGCCGCACTTTTCTTTATTTATTAATTACCAAAATCTCAAGCGGCTAATCCCCAACGACTTAGTGCGCTTACATGACAGTACTTTTTTTTATTTATTGGTAAGAAAAATCTCAAGCGGCTAATCCCTAACGATCCAGTGCGCTTACTTGGCCGCACTTATATTTTATTTATAGGTAAGGAAAATCTCAAGCGGCTAATCCCAACGACCCAGTGCGCTTACTTGGCCGCACTTTTCTTTATTTATTAATTACCAAAATTCCAAGCGGCTAATCCCCAACGACCCAGTGCACTAACTTGGCCGTACTTTTATTTTATTCATTAATAAGAAAAATCTTAAGCGGCTAATCCCCAACGACCCAGTACGCTTACTTAGCCGCACTTTTTTTAATTTATTGGTAAAAAATATCTCAAGTGGCTAATCCCTAACGACTCAGTGCGCTTACTTGGCTGCACTTTTATTTTATTATTAGTTAGAAAAATTTCAAGCGGCTAATCCCCAACGACCCAGTGCCCTTACTTGGCCGCACTTTTATTTTATTTATTAATTACCAAAATCCCAAGCGGCTAATCCCCAACAACCCAGTGCGCTTACTTGGCCGCATTTTCATTTTATTTATTAATTACCAAAATCCCAAGCGGCTAATCCCCAACGACCCAGTGCGCTAACTTGGCCGCACATTCATTTTATTTATTAATTACCAAAATCCCAAGCGGCTAATCCCCAACGACCCAGTGTGCTAACTTATCCGCACTTTTCTTTATTTATTGATAAGAAAAATCTCAAGCGGCTAATCCCCAACGACCCAGTGCGCTTACTTGGCCGCACTTTCAATTTATTTATTATTTACCAAAATCCCAAGCGGCTAATCCCCAACGACCCAGTGCGCTAACTTGGCCACCCTTTTTTTTTTATTTATTGTTAAGAAAAATCTCAAGCGGCTAATCCCAAACGACCTAATGCGCTTACTTGGCCACACGTTTTTTCATTTGTTAATTACCAAAATCCCAAGCGGCTAATTCCCAACGACCCAGTGCGCTTACTTGGCCACACTTTCATTTTATTTATTAATTACCAAAATCCCAAGTGGCTATTCCCCAACGACCCAGTGCGCTAACTTGGCCGCACTTTTTTTTATTTATTGGTAAGAAAAATCTCAAGCGGCTAATCCCCAACGACCCAGTGCCCTTACTTGGCCGCACTTTTATTATATTTATTAATTACTAGAATCTCAAGCGGCTAATCCCCAACGACTTAATGCGCTTACTTGGCCACACTTTTATTTCATTTATTAATAAAAAAAATCTCGAGTGGCTAATCCCCAACGATACAAAGCACTTACTTGGCCGCACTTTTTTTTATTTATTGTTAAGAAAAATCTTAAGTGGCTCATCCCCAACGACTTAATGCGTTTACTTGGCCACACTTTTTTTTATTTATTAATTACCAAAATCCCAAGCGGCTAATTCCCAACGACCCAGTGCGCTTACTTGGCCACACTTTTATTTTATTTACAAATAAGAAGAATCACAAGCGGCTAATTTCCAACGACCCAGTGCGCTTACTTGGCCACACTTTTATTTTATTTACAAATAAGAAAAATCTCAAGCGGCTAATCCCCAACGACCCAGTGCGCTTACTTGGCCGCCCTTTTTTTTATTTATTGTTAAGAAAAATCTCAAGCGGCTAATCCCCAACGACTTAATAAGCTTACTTGGCCACACTTTTTTTTATTTTTCAATTACCGAAATCCCAAGCGGCGAATTCCCAACGACCCAGTGCGCTTACTTGGCTGCACTTTTCTTTATTTATTAATTACCAAAATCTTAAGCGGCTAATCCCCAACAACCCAGTAAGCTAACTTGGCCGCACATTCATTTTTCATTAATTACCATGATTCCCAAGCGGCTAATCCCCAACGACCCAGTGCGCTAACTTGGCCGCACTTTTATTTTATTCATTGATAAGAAAAATCTCAAGCGGCTAATCCCCAACGTTCCAGTGCGCTTACTTGGCCGCACTTTTATTTTATTTATTGATAAGAAAAGTCTCAAGCGGCTAATCCCCAACGACTCAGTCCGCTTACTTGGCTGCACTTTTCTTTATTTATTAATTACCAAAATCTTAAGCGTCTAATCCTCAACAACCCAGTGCGCTAACTTGGCCGCACATTCATTCTTTATTAATTACCAAAATCTTAAGCGGCTAATCCCCAACGACCCAGTGCGCTAACTTGGCTGCACTTTTATTTTATTTATTGATAAGAAAAATCTCAAGCGGCTAATCCCCAACGACCCAGTGCGCTTACTTGGCCGCACTTTTATTTTATTCATTGATAAGAAAAATCTCAAGCGGCTAATTCCCAACGACTTAATGCGCTTACTTGGCCACACTTTTTTTTATTAATTAATTACCAAAATCCCAAGCGGCTAATTCTCAACGACCCAGTGCGCTTACTTGGCTGCACTTTTCTTTATTGATTAATTACCAAAATCTTAAGCGGCTAATCCCCAACAACCCAGTTCGCTAACTTGGCCGCACATTCATTTTTTATTAATTACCAAAATCATAAGCGGCTAATCCCCAACGACCCAGTGCGCTAACTTGGCCGCACTGTTATTTTATTCATTGATAAGAAAAATCTCAAGCGGCTAATCCCCAACGACCCAGTGCGCTTACTTGGCCGCACTTTTATTTTATTTATTGATAAAAAAAATCTCAAGCGGCTAATCCCCAACGACCCAGTCCGCTTATTTGGCTGCACTTTTCTTTATTTATTAATTACCAAAATCTTAAGCGGCTAATCCCCAACAACCCAAAGCGCTGACTTGGCCGCACTTTTTTTTATTTATTGGTAAGAAAAATCTTAAGCGGCTAATCCCCAATGACCCAGTGCGCTCACTTGGCCGCACTTTTGTTTTATTTATTGGTAAGGAAAATCTCAAGCGGCTAATCCCCAACGACCCAGTGCCCTTACTTGGCCGCACTTTTATTTTAATTATTAATTACCAAAATCTCAAGCGGCTAATCTCCAACGACCCAGTGCGCTTACTTGGCTGCACTTTTTTTTTATTTATTGGTAAGGAAAATCTTAAGCCGCTTATCCCGAACGACTTAAAGCACTTTCTTGGCCGCACTTTTTATAAATTACCAAAATTTCTAACGGCTAATTTCCAACGACACAGTCCGCTTTTTTAGCCGCACTTTTATTTTATCCATTGATAAGAATAATCTCAAGCGGCTAATCCCCAACGACTTAATGCGCTTACTTGGCCACACTTTTTTTGATTTATTAATTACCAAAATCCCAAGCGGCTAATTCCCAACGACCCAGTTCGCTTACTTGGCTGCACTTTTTTTTATTTATTAATTACCAAAATCTTAAGCGGCTAATCCCCAACAACCCAGTGCGCTTACTTGGCCGCCCTTTTTTCTATTTATTGTTAAGAAAAATCTCAAGCGGCTAATCCCCAACGACTTAATGCGCTTACTTGGCCACACTTTTTTTTATTTATTAATTACAAAAATCCCAAGCGGCTAATTCCCAACGACCCAGTTCGCTTACTTGGCTGCACTTTTCTTTATATATAAATTACCAAAATCTTAAGCGGCTAATCCCAAACAACCTAGTGCGCTTACTTGGCCGCTCTTCTTTTTATTTATTGTTAAGAAAAATCTCAAGCGGCTAATCCCCAACGACTTAATGCGCTTACTTGGCCACACTTTTTGTTATTTATTAATTACCAAAATCCCAAGCGGCTTATTTCCAACGACCCAGTTCGCTTACTTGGCTGCACTTTTCTTTATTTATTAATTACCAAAATCTTAAGCGTCTAATCCCCAACGACCCAGTGCGCTTACTTGGCCACCCTTTTTTTTATTTATTGTTAAGAAAAATCTCGAGTAGCTAATCCCCAACGACCCAGTGCGCTTACTTGGCCGCACATTCATTTTATTTATTAATTACCAAAATCCCAAGCGGCTAATCCCCAACGACCCAGTGCGCTAACTTGGCCACACATTCATTTTATTTATTAATTACCAAAATCCCAAGCGGCTAATCCCCAACGACCCAGTGCGCTAACTTATCCGCACTTTTCTTTATTTATTGATAGGAAAAATCTCAAGCGGCTAATCCCCAACGACCCAGTGCGCTTACTTGGCCGCACTTTCATTTTATTTATTTTTTACCAAAATCCCAAGCGGCTAATCCCCAACGACCCAGTGCGCTAACTTGGCCACCCTTTTTTTTTATTTATTGTTAAGAAAAATCTCAAGCGGCTAATCCCAAACGACTTAATGCGCTTACTTGGCCACACGTTTTTTCATTTGTTAATTACCAAAATCCCAAGCGGCTAATTCCCAACGACCCAGTGCGCTTACTTGGCCACACTTTTTTTTATTTATTAATTACCAAAATCCCAAGCGGCTAATTCTCAACGACCCAGTGCGCTTACTTGGCTGCACTTTTCTTTATTTATTAATTACCAAAATCTTAAGCGGCTAATCCCCAACAACCCAGTTCGCTAACTTGGCCGTACATTCATTTTTTATTAATTACCAAAATCATAAGCGGCTAATCCCCAACGACCCAGTGCGCTAACTTGGCCGCACTTTTATTTTATTCATTGATAAGAAAAATCTCAAGCGGCTAATTCCCAACGACCCAGTGCGCTTACTTGGCCGCACTTTTATTTTATTTATTGATAAGAAAAATCTCAAGCGGCTAATCCCCAACGACCCAGTCCGCTTATTTGGCTGCACTTTTCTTTATTCATTAATTACCAAAATCTTAAGCGGCTAATCCCCAACAACCCAAAGCGCTTACTTGGCCGCACTTTTTTTTTTTTTATTGGTAAGAAAAATCTTAAGCGGCTAATCCCCAATGACCCAGTGCGCTCACTTGGCCGCACTTTTGTTTTATTTATTGGTAAGAAAAATCTCAAGCGGCTAATACCCAACGACCCAGTGCCCTTACTTGGCCGCACTTTTATTTTAATTATTAATTACCAAAATCTTAAGCGGCTAATCTCCAACGACCCAGTGCGCTTACTTGGCCGCACTTTTTTTTTATTTATTGGTAAGGAAAATCTTTAGACGCTTATCCCGAACGACTTAAAGCACTTTCTTGGCCGCACTTTTTATAAATTACCAAAATTTTTAACGGCTAATTTCCAACGACCCAGTCCGCTTTTATAGCCGCACTTTTATTTTATCCATTGATAAGAATAATCTCAAGCGGAGAATCCCCAACGACTTAATGCGCTTACTTGGCCACACTTTTTTTGATTTATTAATTACCAAAATCCCAAGCGGCTAATTCCCAACGACCCAGTTCGCTTACTTGGCTGCACTTTTTTTTATTTATTAATTACCAAAATCTTAAGCGGCTAATCCCCAACAACCCAGTGCGCTTACTTGGCCGCCCTTTTTTCTATTTATTGTTAAGAAAAATCTCAAGCGGCTAATCCCCAACGACTTAATGCGCTTACTTGGCCACACTTTTTTTTATTTATTAATTACCAAAATCCCAAGCGGCTAATTCCCAACGACCCAGTTCGCTTACTTGGCTGCACTTTTCTTTATATATAAATTACCAAAATCTTAAGCGGCTAATCCCAAACAACTTAGTGCGCTTACTTGGCCGCTCTTCTTTTTATTTATTGTTAAGAAAAATCTCAAGCGGCTAATCCCCAACGACTTAATGCGCTTACTTGGCCACACTTTTTGTTATTTATTAATTACCAAAATCCCAAGCGGCTAATTTCCAACGACCCAGTTCGCTTACTTGGCTGCACTTTTCTTTATTTATTAATTACCAAAATCTTAAGCGTCTAATCCCCAACGACCCAGTGCGCTTACTTGGCCACCCTTTTTTTTATTTATTGTTAAGAAAAATCTCGAGTGGCTAATCCCCAACAACCCAGTGCGCTTACTTGGCCGCACATTTATTTTATTTATTAATTACCAAAATCCCAAGCGGCTAATCCCCAACGACCCAGTGCGCTAACTTGGCCACACATTCATTTTATTTATTAATTACCAAAATCCCAAGCGGCTAATCCCCAACGACCCAGTGCGCTAACTTATCCGCACTTTTCTTTATTTATTGATAAGAAAAATCTCAAGCGGCTAATCCCCAACGACCCAGTGCGCTTACTTGGCCGCACTTTCATTTTATTTATTTTTTACCAAAATCCCAAGCGGCTAATCCCCAACGACCCAGTGCGCTAACTTGGACACCCTTTTTTTTTATTTATTGTTAAGAAAAATCTCAAGCGGCTAATCCCAAACGACTTAATGCGCTAACTTGGCCACACGTTTTTTCATTTGTTAATTACCAAAATCCCAAGCGGCTAATTCCCAACGACCCAGTGCGCTTACTTGGCCACACTTTTTTTTATTTATTAATTACCAAAATCCCAAGCGGCTAATTCTCAACGACCCAGTGCGCTTACTTGGCTGCACTTTTCTTTATTTATTAATTACCAAAATCTTAAGCGGCTAATCCCCAACAACCCAGCTCGCTAACTTGGCCGCACATTCATTTTTTATTAATTACCAAAATCATAAGCGGCTAATCCCCAACGACCCAGTGCGCTAACTTGGCCGCACTTTTATTTTATTTATTGATAAGAAAAATCTCAAGCGGCTAATTCCCAACGACCCAGTGCGCTTACTTGGCCGCACTTTTATTTTATTTATTGATAAGAAAAATCTCAAGCGGCTAATCCCCAACGACCCAGTCCGCTTATTTGGCTGCACTTTTCTTTATTCATTAATTACCAAAATCTTAAGCGGCTAATCCCCAACAACCCAAAGCGCTTACTTGGCCGCACTTTTTTTTTTTTTATTGGTAAGAAAAATCTTAAGCGGCTAATCCCCAATGACCCAGTGCGCTCACTTGGCCGCACTTTTGTTTTATTTATTGGTAAGAAAAATCTCAAGCGGCTAATACCCAACGACCCAGTGCCCTTACTTGGCCGCACTTTTATTTTAATTATTAATTACCAAAATCTCAAGCGGCTAATCTCCAACGACCCAGTGCGCTTACTTGGCCGCACTTTTTCTTTATTTATTGGTAAGGAAAATCTTTAGCCGCTTATCCCGAACGACTTAAAGCACTTTCTTGGCCGCACTTTTTATAAATTACCAAAATTTTTAACGGCTAATTTCCAACGACCCAGTCCGCTTTTATAGCCGCACTTTTATTTTATCCATTGATAAGAATAATCTCAAGCGGAGAATCCCCAACGACTTAATGCGCTTACTTGGCCACACTTTTTTTGATTTATTAATTACCAAAATCCCAAGCGGCTAATTCCCAACGACCCAGTTCGCTTACTTGGCTGCACTTTTTTTTATTTATTAATTACCAAAATCTTAAGCGGCTAATCCCCAACAACCCAGTGCGCTTACTTGGCCGCCCTTTTTTCTATTTATTGTTAAGAAAAATCTCAAGCGGCTAATCCCCAACGACTTAATGCGCTTACTTGGCCACACTTTTTTTTATTTATTAATTACCAAAATCCCAAGCGGCTAATTCCCAACGACCCAGTTCGCTTACTTGGCTGCACTTTTCTTTATATATAAATTACCAAAATCTTAAGCGGCTAATCCCAAACAACCTAGTGCGCTTACTTGGCCGCTCTTCTTTTTATTTATTGTTAAGAAAAATCTCAAGCGGCTAATCCCCAACGACTTAATGCGCTTACTTGGCCACACTTTTTGTTATTTATTAATTACCAAAATCCCAAGCGGCTAATTTCCAACGACCCAGTTCCCTTACTTGGCTGCACTTTTCTTTATTTATTAATTACCAAAATCTTAAGCGTCTAATCCCCAACGACCCAGTGCGCTTACTTGGCCACCCTTTTTTTTATTTATTGTTAAGAAAAATCTCGAGTGGCTAATCCCCAACGACCCAGTGCGCTTACTTGGCCGCACATTCATTTTATTTATTAATTACCAAAATCCCAAGCGGCTAATCCCCAACGACCCAGTGCGCTAACTTGGCCACACATTCATTTTATTTATTAATTACCAAAATCCCAAGCGGCTAATCCCCAACGACCCAGTGCGCTAACTTATCCGGACTTTTCTTTATTTATTGATAAGAAAAATCTCAAGCGGCTAATTCCCAACGACCCAGTGCGCTTACTTGGCCGCACTTTCATTTTATTTATTTTTTACCAAAATCCCAAGCGGCTAATCCCCAACGACCCAGTGCGCTAACTTGGCCACCCTTTTTTTTTATTTATTGTTAAGAAAAATCTCAAGCGGCTAATCCCAAACGACTTAATGCGCTTACTTGGCCACACGTTTTTTCATTTGTTAATTACCAAAATCCCAAGCGGCTAATTCCCAACGACCCAGTGCGCTTACTTGGCCACACTTTTTTTTATTTATTAATTACCAAAATCCCAAGCGGCTTATTCTCAACGACCCAGTGCGCTTACTTGGCTGCACTTTTCTTTATTTATTAATTACCAAAATCTTAAGCGGCTAATCCCCAACAACCCAGTTCGCTAACTTGGCCGCACATTCATTTTTTATTAATTACCAAAATCATAAGCGGCTAATCCCCAACGACCCAGTGCGCTAACTTGGCCGCACTTTTATTTTATTCATTGATAAGAAAAATCTAAAGCGGCTAATTCCCAACGACCCAGTGCGCTTACTTGGCCGCACTTTTATTTTATTTATTGATAAGAAAAATCTCAAGCGGCTAATCCCCAACGACCCAGTCCGCTTATTTGGCTGCACTTTTCTTTATTCATTAATTACCAAAATCTTAAGCGGCTAATCCCCAACAACCCAAAGCGCTTACTTGGCCGCACTTTTTTTTTTTTTATTGGTAAGAAAAATCTTAAGCGGCTAATCCCCAATGACCCAGTGCGCTCACTTGGCCGCACTTTTGTTTTATTTATTGGTAAGAAAAATCTCAAGCGGCTAATACCCAACGACCCAGTGCCCTTACTTGGCCGCACTTTTATTTTAATTATTAATTACCAAAATCTCAAGCGGCTAATCTCCAACGACCCAGTGCGCTTACTTGGCCGCACTTTTTTTTTATTTATTGGTAAGGAAAATCTTTAGCCGCTTATCCCGAACGACTTAAAGCACTTTCTTGGCCGCACTTTTTATAAATTACCAAAATTTTTAACGGCTAATTTCCAACGACCCAGTCCGCTTTTATAGCCGCACTTTTATTTTATCCATTGATAAGAATAATCTCAAGCGGAGAATCCCCAACGACGTAATGCGCTTACTTGGCCACACTTTTTTTGATTTATTAATTACCAAAATCCCAAGCGGCTAATTCCCAACGACCCAGTTCGCTTACTTGGCTGCACTTTTTTTTATTTATTAATTACCAAAATCTTAAGCGGCTAATCCCCAACAACCCAGTGCGCTTACTTGGCCGCCCTTTTTTCTATTTATTGTTAAGAAAAATCTCAAGCGGCTAATCCCCAACGACTTAATGCGCTTACTTGGCCACACTTTTTTCTATTTATTAATTACCAAAATCCCAAGCAGCTAATTCCCAACGACCCAGTTCGCTTACTTGGCTGCACTTTTCTTTATTTATTAATTACCAAAATCTTAAGCGGCTAATCCCCAACAACCCAGTGCGCTTACTTGGCCGCCCTTTTTTTTATTTATTGTTAAGAAAAATCTCAAGCGGCTAATCCCCAACGACTTAATGAGCTTACTTGGCCACACTTTTTGTTATTTATTAATTACCAAAATCCCAAGCGGCTAATTCCCAACGACCCAGTTCGCTTACTTAGCTGAACTTTTCTTTATTTATTAATTACCAAAATCTTAAGCGTCTAATCCCCAACGACCCAGTGCGCTTACTTGGCCGCCCTTTTTTTTATTTATTGTTAAGAAAAATCTCGAGTGGCTAATCCCCAACGACCCAGTGCGCTTACTTAGCCGCCCTTTTTTTTTATTTATTGGTAAGAAAAATCTCCAGCGGCTAATCCCCAACGACCCAAAGCACTTACTTGGCCGCACTTTTTACTAATTACCTAAATCTCTAACGGCTAATTTCCAACGACCCAGTCCGCTTTTTTAGCCGCACTTTTATTTTAATTATTAATTACCAAAATCTCAAGCGGCTAATCTCTAACGACCCAGTGCGCTAACTTAGCCGCACTTTTATTTTATTTTTTAATAAAAAAAAATCTCGAGTGGCTAATCACCAACGATCCAAAGCATTTACTTGGCCGCACTTTTTTTTATTTATTGTTAAGAAAAATCTTAAGCAACTAATTCCCAACGACTTAATGCGCTTACTTGGCCACACTTTTTTTTATTTATTAATTACCAAAATCCCAAGCGGCTAATTCCCAACGACCCAGTGCGCTTACTTGGCTGCACTTTTCTTTATTTATTAATTACCAAAATCTTAAGCGGCTAATCCCCAACAACCCAGTTCGCTAACTTGGCCGCACATTCATTTTTTATTAATTACCAAAATTATAAGCGTCTAATCCCCAACGACCCAGTGCGCTGACTTGGCCGCACTTTCATTTTATTCATTGATAAGAAAAATCTCAAGCGGCTAATCCCCAACGTTTCAGTGCGCTTACTTGGCCGCACTTTTATTTTATTCATTGATAAGAAAAATCTCAAGCGGCTAATCCCCAACGACTTATTGCGATTACTTGGCCACACTTTTTTTTATTTATTAATTACCAAAATCCCAAGCAGCTAATTCCCAACGACCCAGTGCGCTTACTTGGCTGCACTTTTCTTTATTTATTAATTACCAAAATCTTAAGCGGCTAATCCCCAACAACCCAGTTCGCTAACTTGGCCGCACATTCATTTTTTATTAATTACCAAAATCATAAGCGGCTAATCCCCAACGACCCAGTGCGCTAACTTGGCCGCACTTTTATTTTATTCATTGATAAGAAAAATCTCAAGCGGCTAATCCCCAACGACCCAGTGCGCTTACTTGGCCGCACTTTTATTTTATTTATTGATAAGAAAAATCTCAAGCGGCTAATCCCCAACGACCCAGTCCGCTTATTTGGCTGCACTTTACTTTATTTATCAATTACCAAAATCTTAAGCGGCTGATCCCCAACAACCCAAAGCGCTTACTTGGCCGCACTTTTTTTTATTTATTGGTAAGAAAAATCTCAAGCGGCTAATCCCCAACGACCCAGTGCGCTTACTTGGCCGCACTTTTATTTTATTTATTGATAAGAAAAATCTCAAGCGGCTAATCTTCAACGACCCAGTCTGCTTATTTGGCTGCACTTTTCTTTATTTATCAATTACCAAAATCTCAAGCGGCTGATCCCCAACAACCCAAAGCGCTTACTTGGCCGCAGTTTTTTTATTTATTGGTAAGAAAAATCTCAAGCGGCTAATCCCCAACAACCCAGTTCGCTAACTTGGCCGCACATTCATTTTTTATTAATTACCAAAATAATAAGCGGCTAATCCCCAACGACCCAGTGCGCTGACTTGGCCGCACTTTCATTTTATTCATTGATAAGAAAAATCTCAAGCGGCTAATCCCCAACGTTCCAGTGCGCTTACTTGGCAGCACTTTTATTTTATTCATTGATAAGAAAAATCTCAAGCGGCTAATCCCCAACGACTTAATGCGCTCACTTGGCCACACTTTTTTTTATTTATTAATTACCAAAATCCCAAGCAGCTAATTCCCAACGACCCAGTGCGCTTACTTGGCTGCACTTTTCTTTATTTATTAATTACCAAAATCTTAAGCGGCTAATCCCCAACAACCCAGTTCGCTAACTTGGCCGCACATTCATTTTTTATTAATTACCAAAATCATAAGCGGCTAATCCCCAACGACCCAGTGCGCTAACTTGGCCGCACTTTTATTTTATTCATTGATAAGAAAAATCTCAAGCGGCTAATCCCCAACGACCCAGTCCGCTTATTTGGCTGCACTTTTCTTTATTTATCAATTACCAAAATCTTAAGCGGCTGATCCCCAACAACCCAAAGCGCTTACTTGGCCGCACTTTTTTTTATTTATTGGTAAGAAAAATCTCAAGCGGCTAATCCCCAATGACCCAGTGCGCTCACTTGGCTGCATTTTTGTTTTATTTATTGGTAAGGAAAATCTCAAGCGGCTAATCCCCAACGACCCAGTGCCCTTACTTGGCCGCACTTTTATTTTAATTATTAATTACCAAAATCTCAAGCGGCTAATCTCCAACGACCCAGTGCGCTTACTTGGCCGCACTTTTTTTTTATTTATTGGTAAGGAAAATCTTAAGCCGCTTATCCTCAACGACTTAAAGCACTTTCTTGGCCGCACTTTTTATAAATTACCAAAATTTTTAACGGCTAATTTCCAACGACCAAGTCCGCTTTTTTAGCCACACTTTTATTATATCCATTGATAAGAATAATCTCAAGCGGCTAATCCCCAACGACTTAATGCGCTTACTTGGCCACACTTTTTTTGATTTATTAATTACCAAAATCCCAAGCGGCTAATTCCCAACGACCCAGTTCGCTTACTTGGCTGCACTTTTTTTTATTTATTAACTACCAAAATCTTAAGCGGCTAATCCCCAACAACCCAGTGCGCTTACTTGGCCGCCCTTTTTTTTATTTATTAATTACCAAAATCCCAAGCGGCTAATTCCCAACGACCCAGTTCGCTTACTTGGCTGCACTTTTCTTTATATATTAATTACCAAAATCTTAAGCGGCTAATCCCAAACAACCTAGTGCGCTTACTTGGCCGCCCTTCTTTTTATTTATTGTTAAGAAAAATCTCAAGCGGCTAATCCCCAACGACTTAATGCGCTTACTTGGCCACACTTTTTTTTATTTATTAATTACCAAAATCCCAAGCGGCTAATTCCCAACGACCCAGTTCGCTTACTTGGCTGCACTTTTCTTTATATATTAATTACCAAAATCTTAAGCGGCTAATCCCAAACAACCTAGTGCGCTTACTTGGCCGCCCTTCTTTTTATTTATTGTTAAGAAAAATCTCAAGCGGCTAATCCCCAACGACTTAATGCGCTTACTTGGCCACATTTTTTTTTATTTATTAATTATAAAAATCCCAAGCGGCTAATTCCCAACGACATAGTTCGCTTACTTGGCTGCACTTTTCTTTATTTATTAATTACCAATATCTTAAGCGGCTAATCCCCAACAACCCAGTGCGCTTACTTGGCCGCCCTTTTTTTTATTTATTGTTAAGAAAAATCTCAAGCGGCTAATCCCCAACGACTTAATGCGCTTACTTGGCCACACTTTTTGTTATTTATTGATTACCAAAATCCCAAGCGGCTAATTCCCAACGACCCAGTTCGCTTACTTGGCTGCACTTTTCTTTATTTATTAATTACCAAAATCTTAAGCGTCTAATCCCCAACGACCCAGTGCGCTTACTTGGCCGCCCTTTTTTTTATTTATTGTTAAGAAAAATCTCGAGTGGCTAATCCCCAACGACCCAGTGCGCTTACTTAGCCGCCCTTTTTTTTTATTTATTGGTAAGAAAAATCTCCAGCGGCTAATCCCCAACGACCCAAAGCACTTACTTGGCCGCACTTTTTACTAATTACCAAAATCTCTAACGGCTAATTTCCAACGACCCAGTCCGCTTTTTTAGCCGCACTTTTATTTTAATTATTAATTACCAAAATCTCAAGCGGCTAATCTCTAACGACCCAGTGCGCTTACTTGGCTGCACTTTTCTTTATTTATTAATTACCAAAATCTTAAGCGGCTAATCCCCAACAACCCAGTTCGCTAACTTGGCCGCACATTCATTTTTTATTAATTACCAAAATCATAAGCGGCTAATCCCCAACGACCCAGTGCGCTAACTTGGCCGCACTTTTATTTTATTCATTGATAAGAAAAATCTCAAGCGGCTAATCCCCAACGACCCAGTGCGCTTACTTTGCCGCACTTTTATTTTATTTATTGATAAAAAAAATCTCAAGCGGCTAATCTCCAACGACCCAGTCCGCTTATTTAGCTGCACTTTTCTTTATTTATTAATTACCAAAATCTTAAGCGGCTAATCCCCAACAACCCAAAGCGCTTACTTGGCCGCACTTTTTTTTATTTATTGGTAAGGAAAATCTTTAGCCGCTTATCCCGAACGACTTAAAGCACTTTCTTGGCCGCACTTTTTATAAATTACCAAAATTTCTAACGGCTAATTTCCAACGACCCAGTCCGCTTTTTTAGCCGCACTTTTATTTTATCCATTGATAAGAATAATCTCAAGCGGAGAATTCCCAACGACTTAATGCGCTTACTTGGCCACACTTTTTTTGATTTATTAATTCCCAAAATCCCAAGCGGCTAATTCCCAACGACCCAGTTCGCTTACTTGGCTGCACTTTTTTTTATTTATTAATTACCAAAATCTTAAGCGGCTAATCCCCAACAACCCAGTGCGCTTACTTGGCCGCCCTTTCTTCTATTTATTGTTAAGAAAAATCTCAAGCGGCTAATCCCCAACGACTTAATGCGCTTACTTGGCCACACTTTTTTTTATTTATTAATTACCAAAATCCCAAGCGGCTAATTCCCAACGACCCAGTTCGCATACCTGGCTGCACTTTTCTTTATATATTAATTACCAAAATCTTAAGCGGCTAATCCCAAACAACCTAGTGCGCTTACTTGGCCGCCCTTCTTTTTATTTATTGTTAAGAAAAATCTCAAGCGGCTAATCCCCAACGACTTAATGCGCTTACTTGGCCACACTTTTTTTATTTATTAATTACCAAAATCCCAAACGGCTAATTCCCAACGACCCAGTTCGCTTACTTGGCTGCACTTTTCTTTATTTATTAATTACCAAAATCTTAAGCGGCTAATCCCCAACAACCCAGTGCGCTTACTTGGCCACCCTTTTTTTTATTTATTGTTAAGAAAAATCTCAAGCGGCTAATCCCCAACGACTTAATGCGCTTACTTGGCCACACTTTTTGTTATTTATTAATTACCAAAATCCCAAGCGGCTAATTCCCAACGACCCAGTTCGCTTACTTGGCTGCACTTTTCTTTATTTATTAATTACCAAAATCTTAAGCGTCTAATCCCCAACGACCCAGTGCGCTTACTTGGCCGCCCTTTTTTTTATTTATTGTTAAGAAAAATCTCGAGTGGCTAATCCCCAACGACCCAGTGCGCTTACTTGGCCACACTTTTTTTTATTTATTAATTACCAAAATCCCAAACGGCTAATTCCCAACGACCCAGTTCGCTTACTTGGCTGCACTTTTCTTTATTTATTAATTACCAAAATCTTAAGCGGCTAATCCCCAACAACCCAGTGCGCTTACTTGGCCACCCTTTTTTTTATTTATTGTTAAGAAAAATCTCAAAAGGCTAATCCCCAACGACTTAATGCGCTTACTGGGCCACACTTTTTGTTATTTATTAATTACCAAAATCCCAAGCGGCTAATTCCCAACGACCCAGTTCGCTTACTTGGCTGCACTTTTCTTTATTTATTAATTACCAAAATCTTAAGCGTCTAATCCCCAACGACCCAGTGCGCTTACTTGGCCGCCCTTTTTTTTATTTATTGTTAAGAAAAATCTCGAGTGGCTAATCCCCAACGACCCAGTGCGCTTACTTAGCCGCCCTTTTTTTTTATTTATTGGTAAGAAAAATCTCCAGCGGCTAATCCCCAACGACCCAAAGCACTTACTTGGCCGCACTTTTTACTAATTACCAAAATCTCTAACGGCTAATTTTCAACGACCCAGTCCACTTTTTTAGCCGCACTTTTATTTTAATTATTAATTACCAAAATCTCAAGCGGCTAATCTCTTACGACCCAGTGCGCTAACTTAGCCGCACTTTTATTTTATTTTTTAATAAAAAAAAATCTCGAGCGGCTAATCCCCAACGATCCAAAGCACTTACTTGGCCGCACTTTTTTTTATTTATTGTTAAGAAAAATCTTAAGCAACTAATCCCCAACGACTTAATGCGCTTACTTGGCCACACTTTTTTTTATTTATTAATTACCAAAATCCCAAGCGGCTAATTCCCAACGACCCAGTGCGCTTACTTGGCTGCACTTTTCTTTATTTATTAATTACCAAAATCTTAAGCGGCTAATCCCCAACAACCCAGTTCGCTAACTTGGCCGCACATTCATTTTTTATTAATTACCAAAATTATAAGCGGCTAATCCCCAACGACCCAGTGCGCTGACTTGGCCGCACTTTCATTTTATTCATTGATAAGAAAATCTCAAGCGGCTAATCCCCAACGACCCAGTGCGCTAACTTGGCCGCACATTCATTTTTTATTAATTACCATGATTCCCAAGCGGCTAATCCCCAACGACCCAGTACGCTAACGTGGCCGCCCTTTTTTTTATTTATTGTTAAGAAAAATCTCGAGTGGCTAATCCCCAACGACCCAGTGCGCTTACTTGGCCACACTTTTTTTTATTTATTAATTACCAAAATCCCAAACGGCTAATTCCCAACGACCCAGTTCGCTTACTTGGCTGCACTTTTCTTTATTTATTAATTACCAAAATCTTAAGCGGCTAATCCCCAACAACCCAGTGCGCTTACTTGGCCACCCTTTTTTTTATTTATTGTTAAGAAAAATCTCAAAAGGCTAATCCCCAACGACTTAATGCGCTTACTTGGCCACACTTTTTGTTATTTATTAATTACCAAAATCCCAAGCGGCTAATTCCCAACGACCCAGTTCGCTTACTTGGCTGCACTTTTCTTTATTTATTAATTACCAAAATCTTAAGCGTCTAATCCCCAACGACCCAGTGCGCTTACTTGGCCGCCCTTTTTTTTTATTTATTGGTAAGAAAAATCTCCAGCGGCTAATCCCCAACGACCCAAAGCACTTACTTGGCCGCACTTTTTACTAATTACCAAAATCTCTAACGGCTAATTTTCAACGACCCAGTCCGCTTTTTTAGCCGCACTTTTATTTTAATTATTAATTACCAAAATCTCAAGCGGCTAATCTCTAACGACCCAGTGCGCTAACTTAGCCGCACTTTTATTTTATTTTTTAATAAAAAAAAATCTCGAGTGGCTAATCCCCAACGATCCAAAGCACTTACTTGGCCGCACTTTTTTTTATTTATTGTTAAGAAAAATCTTAAGCAACTAATCCCCAACAACTTAATGCGCTTACTTGGCCACACTTTTTTTTATTTATTAATTACCAAAATCCCAAGCGGCTAATTCCCAACGACCCAGTGCGCTTACTTGACTGCACTTTTCTTTATTTATTAATTACCAAAATCTTAAGCGGCTAATCCCCAACAACCCAGTTCGCTAACTTGGCCGCACATTCATTTTTTATTAATTACCAAAATTATAAGCGGCTAATCCCCAACGACCCAGTGCGCTGACTTGGCCGCACTTTCATTTTATTCATTGATAAGAAAAATCTCAAGCGGCTAATCCCCAACGACCCAGTGCGCTAACTTGGCCGCACATTCATTTTTTATTAATTACCATGATTCCCAAGCGGCTAATCCCCAACGACCCAGTACGCTAACGTGGCCGCACTTTTATTTTATTCATTGATAAGAAAAATCTCAAGCGGCTAATCCCCAACGTTCCAGTGCGCTTACTTAGCCGCACTTTTATTTTATTCATTGATAAGAAAAATCTCAAGCGGCTAATCCCCAACGACTTAATGCGCTTACTTGGCCACACTTTTTTTTATTTATTAATTACCAAAATCCCAAGCGGCTAATTCCCAACGACCCAGTTCGCATACTTGGCTGCACTTTTCTTTATATATTAATTACCAAAATCTTAAGCGGCTAATCCCAAACAACCTAGTGCGCTTACTTGGCCGCCCTTCTTTTTATTTATTGTTAAGAAAAATCTCAAGCGGCTAATCCCCAACGACTTAATGCGCTTACTTGGCCACACTTTTTTTATTTATTAATTACCAAAATCCCAAACGGCTAATTCCCAACGACCCAGTTCGCTTACTTGGCTGCACTTTTTTTTATTTATTAATTACCAAAATCTTAAGCGGCTAATCCCCAACAACTCAGTTCGCTAACTTGGCCGCACATTCATTTTTTATTAATTACCAAAATCATAAGCGGCTAATCCCCAACGACCCAGTGCGCTAACTTGGCCGCACTTTTATTTTATTCATTGATAAGTAAAATCTCAAGCGGCTAATCCCCAACGACCCAGTGCGCTTACTTGGCCGCACTTTTATTTTATTTATTGATAAGAAAAATCTCAAGCGGCTAATCCCCATTGACCCAGTCCGCTTATTTGGCTGCACTTTTCTTTATTTATCAATTACCAAAATCTTAAGCGGCTGATCCCCAACAACCCAAAGCGCTTACTTGGCCGCACTTTTTTTTATTTATTGGTAAGAAAAATCTCAAGCGGCTAATCCCCAATGACCCAGTGCGCTCACTTGGCGGCACTTTTGTTTTATTTATTGGTAAGGAAAATCTCAAGCGGCTAATCCCCAACGACCCAGTGCCCTTACTTGGCCGCACTTTTATTTTAATTATTAATTACCAAAATCTCAAGCGGCTAATCTCCAACGACCCAGTGCGCTTACTTGGCCGCACTTTTTTTTTATTTATTGGTAAGGAAAATCTTAAGCCGCTTATCCCCAACGACTTAAAGCACTTTCTTGGCCGCACTTTTTATAAATTACCAAAATTTCTAACGGCTAATTTCCAACGACCAAGTCCGCTTTTTTAGCCGCACTTTTATTTTATCCATTGATAAGAATAATCTCAAGCGGCTAATCCCCAACGACTTAATGCGCTTACTTGGCCACACTTTTTTTGATTTATTAATTACCAAAATCCCAAGCGGCTAATTCCCAACGACCCAGTTCGCTTACTTGGCTGCACTTTTTTTTATTTATTAATTACCAAAATCTTAAGCGGCTAATCCCCAACAACCCAGTGCGCTTACTTGGCCGCCCTTTTTTTTATTTAATGTTAAGAAAAATCTTAAGCAACTAATCCCCAACGACTTAATGCGCTTACTTGGCCACACTTTTTTTTAATTATTAATTACCAAAATCTCAAGCGGCTAATCTCCAACGACCCAGTGCGCTTACTTGGCCGCACTTTTTTTTTATTTATTGGTAAGGAAAATCTTAAGCCGCTTATACCCAACGACTTAAAGCACTTTCTTGGCCGCACTTTTTATAAATTACCAAAACTTCTAACGGCTAATTTCCAACGACCAAGTCCGCTTTTTTAGCCGCACTTTTATTTTATCCATTGATAAGAATAATCTCAAGCGGCTAATCCCCAACGACTTAATGCGCTTACTTGGCCACACTTTTTTTGATTTATTAATTACCAAAATCCCAAGCGGCTAATTCCCAACGACCCAGTTCGCTTACTTGGCTGCACTTTTTTTTATTTATTAATTACCAAAATCTTAAGCGGCTAATCCCCAACAACCCAGTGCGCTTACTTGGCCGCCCTTTTTTTTATTTAATGTTAAAAAAAATCTTAAGCAACTAATCCCCAACGACTTAATGCGCTTACTTGGCCACACTTTTTTTTATTTTTTAATTACCAAAATCCCAAGCGGCTAATTCCCAACGACCCAGTTCGCTTACTTGGCTGCACTTTTCTTTATATATTAATTACCAAAATCTTAAGCGGCTAATCCCAAACAACCTAGTACGCTTACTTGGCCGCCCTTCTTTTTATTTATTGTTAAGAAAAATCTCAAGCGGCTAATCCCCAACGACTTAATGCGCTTACTTGGCCACACTTTTTTTTATTTATTAATTACCAAAATCCCAAGCGGCTAATTCCCAACGACCCAGTTCGCTTACTTGGCTGCACTTTTCTTTATTTATTAATTACCAAAATCTTAAGCGTCTAATCCCCAACGACCCAGTGCGCTTACTTGGCCGCCCTTTTTTTTATTTATTGTTAAGAAAAATCTCGAGTGGCTAATCCCCAACGACCCAGTGCGCTTACTTAGCCGCTCTTTTTTTTTATTTATTGGTAAGAAAAATCTCCAGCGGCTAATCCCAAACGACCCTAAGCACTTACTTGGCCGCACTTTTAACTAATTACCAAAATCTCTAACGGCTAATTTCCAACGACCCAGTCTGCTTTTTTAGCCGCACTTTTATTTTAATTATTAATTACCAAAATCTCAAGCGGCTAATCTCTAACGACTCAGTGCGCTAACTGAGCCACAATTTTATTTTATTTTTCAATAAAAAAAAATCTCGAGTGGCTAATCCCCAACGATCCAAAGCACTTACTTGGCCGCACTTTTTTTTATTTATTGTTAAGAAAAATCTTAAGCAACTAATCCCCAACGACTTAATGCGCTTACTTGGCCACACTTTTTTTTATTTATTAATTACCAAAATCCCAAGCGGCTAATTCCCAACGATCCAGTGCGCTTACTTGGCTGCACTTTTCTTTATTTATTAATTACCAAAATCTTAAGCAGCTAATCCCCAACAACCCAGTTCGCTAACTTGGCCGCACATTCATTTTTTATTAATTACCAAAATTATAAGCGGCTAATCCCCAACGACCCAGTGCGCTAACTTGGCCGCACTTTTATTTTATTTATTGATAAGAAAAATCTCAAGCGGCTAATCCCCAACGACCCAGTGCGCTTACTTGGCCGCACTTTTATTTTATTTATTGATAAGAAAAATCTTAAGCGGCTAATCCCCAACGACCCAGTACGCTTACTTGGCTGCACTTTTCTTTATTTATTAATTACCAAAATCTTAAGCGGCTAATCCCCAACAACCCAGTGCGCTTACTTGGCCGCACTTTTTTTTATTTATTAGTAAGAAAAATCTCAAGCGGCTAATCCCCAATGACCCAGAGCGCTTACTTGGCCGCACTTTTGTTTTATTTATTGGTAAGGAAAATCTCAAGCGGCTAATCCCCAACGACCCGGTGCCCTTACTTGGCCGCACTTTTATTTTAATTATTCATTACCAAAATCTCAAGCGGCTAATCTCCAACGACCCAGTGCGCTTACTTGGCCGCACTTTTTTTTTATTTATTGGTAAGGAAAATCTCAAGCGGCTTATCACCAACGACTTAAGGCACTTTCTTGGCCGCACTTTTTATCAATTACCAAAATTTCTAACGGCTAATTTCCAACGACCCAGTCCGCTTTTTTAGCCGCACTCTCATTTTATTCATTGATAAAAATAATCTCAAGCGGCTAATCCCCAACGACTTAATGCGCTTACTTGGCCACACTTTTTTTTATTTATTAATTACCAAAATCCCAAGCGGCTAATTCCCAACGACCCAGTTCGCTTACTTGGCTGCACTTTTCTTTATTTATTAATTACCAAAATCTTAAGCGTCTAATCCCCAACGACCCAGTGCGCTTACTTGGCCGCCCTTTTTTTTATTTATTGTTAAGAAAAATCTCGAGTGGCTAATCCCCAACGACCCAGTGCGCTTACTTAGCCGCTCTTTTTTTTTATTTATTGGTAAGAAAAATCTCCAGCGGCTAATCCCAAACGACCCAAAGCACTTACTTGGCCGCACTTTTAACTAATTACCAAAATCTCTAACGGCTAATTTCCAACGACCCAGTCTGCTTTTTTAGCCGCACTTTTATTTTAATTATTAATTACCAAAATCTCAAGCGGCTAATCTCTAACGACTCAGTGCGCTAACTGAGCCACAATTTTATTTTATTTTTCAATAAAAAAAAATCTCGAGTGGCTAATCCCCAACGATCCAAAGCACTTACTTGGCCGCACTTTTTTTTATTTATTGTTAAGAAAAATCTTAAGCAACTAATCCCCAACGACTTAATGCGCTTACTTGGCCACACTTTTTTTTATTTATTAATTACCAAAATCCCAAGCGGCTAATTCCCAACGATCCAGTGCGCTTACTTGGCTGCACTTTTCTTTATTTATTAATTACCAAAATCTTAAGCGGCTAATCCCCAACAACCCAGTTCGCTAACTTGGCCGCACATTCATTTTTTATTAATTACCAAAATTATAAGCGGCTAATCCCCAACGACCCAGTGCGCTAACTTGGCCGCACTTTTATTTTATTTATTGATAAGAAAAATCTCAAGCGGCTAATCCCCAACGACCCAGTGCGCTTACTTGGCCGCACTTTTATTTTATTTATTGATAAGAAAAATCTTAAGCGGCTAATCCCCAACGACCCAGTACGCTTACTTGGCTGCACTTTTCTTTATTTATTAATTACCAAAATCTTAAGCGGCTAATCCCCAACAACCCAGTGCGCTTACTTGGCCGCACTTTTTTTTATTTATTAGTAAGAAAAATCTCAAGCGGCTAATCCCCAATGACCCAGAGCGCTTACTTGGCCGCACTTTTGTTTTATTTATTGGTAAGGAAAATCTCAAGCGGCTAATCCCCAACGACCCGGTGCCCTTACTTGGCCGCACTTTTATTTTAATTATTAATTACCAAAATCTCAAGCGGCTAATCTCCAACGACCCAGTGCGCTTACTTGGCCGCACTTTTTTTTTATTTATTGGTAAGGAAAATCTCAAGCGGCTTATCACCAACGACTTAAAGCACTTTCTTGGCCGCACTTTTTATCAATTACCAAAATTTCTAACGGCTAATTTCCAACGACCCAGTCCGCTTTTTTAGCCGCACTCTCATTTTATTCATTGATAAAAATAATCTCAAGCGGCTAATCCCCAACGACTTAATGCGCTTACTTGGCCACACTTTTTTTTATTTATTAATTACCAAAATCCCAAGCGGCTAATTCCCAACGACCCAGTTCGCTTACTTGGCTGCACTTTTCTTTATTTATTAATTACCAAAATCTTAAGCGGCTAATCCCCAACAACCCAGTGCGCTTACTTTGCCGCCCTTTTTTTTATTTATTGTTGAGAAAAATCTCAAGCGGCTAATCCCCAACGACTTAATGCGCTAACTTGGCCACACTTTTTTTTATTTATTAATTACCAAAATCCCAAGCGGCTAATTCTCAACGACCCAGTTCGCTTACTTGGCTGCACTTTTCTTTATATATTAATTACCAAAATCTTAAGCGGCTAATCCCAAACAACCCAGTGCGCTTACTTGGCCGCACTTCTTTTTATTTATTGTTAAGAAAAATCTCAAGCGGCTAATCCCCAACGACTTAATGCGCTTACTTGGCCACACTTTTTTTTATTTATTAATTACCAAAATGCCAAGCGGCTAATTCCCAACGACCCAGTTTGCTTACTTAGCTGCATTTTTATTTATTTATTAATTACCAAAATCTTAAGCTGCTAATCCCCAACGACACAGTGCGCTTACTTGGTCGCCCTTTTTTATATTTATTGTTAAGAAAAATCTCGAGTGGCTAATCCCCAACGACCCAGTGCGCTTACTTAGCCGCCCTTTTTTTTTTATTTATTGGTAAGAAAAATCTCCAGCGGCTAATCCCCAACGACCCAAAGCACTTACTTGGCCGCACTTTTCACTAATTACCAAAATCTCTAACGGCTAATTTCCAACGACCCAGTCTGCTTTTTTAGCCGCACTTTTATTTGAATTATTAATTACCAAAATCTCAAGCGGCTAATCTCTAACGACCCAGTGCGCTAACTTAGCAACACTTTTATTTTATTTTTTAATAAAAAAAAATCTCGAGTGGCTAATCCCCAACGATCCAAAGCACTTACTTGGCCGCACTTTTCTTCATTTATTGTTAAGAAAAATCTTAAAAAACTAATCCCCAACGACTTAATGCGCTGACTTGGCCACACTTTTTTTTATTTATTAATTACCAAAATCCCAAGTGGCTTATTCCGAACGACCCAGTGCGCTTACTTGGCTGCACTTTTCTTTATTTATTAATAACCAAAATCTTAAGCGGCTAATCCCCAACAACCCAGTTCGCTAACTTGGCCGCACATTCATTTTTTATTAATTACCAAAATCATAAGCGGCTAATCCCCAACGACCCAGTGCGCTAACTTGGCCGCACTTTTATTTTATTCATTGATAAGAAAAATCTCAAGCGGCTAATCTCCAACGACCCAGTGCGCTTACTTGGCCGCACTTTTATTTTATTTATTGATAAGAAAAATCTTAAGCGGCTAATCCCCAACGACCCAGTCCGCTTACTTGGCTGCACTTTTCTTTATTTATTAATTACCAAAATCTTAAGCGGCTAATCCCCAACAACCCAGTGCGCTTACTTGGCTGCACTTTTTTTTTGTAATTGGTAAGAAAAATCTCAAGCGGCTAATCCCCAATGACCCAGTGCGCTTACTTGGCCGCACTTTTGTTTTATTTATTGGTAAGGAAAATCTCAAGCGGCTAATCCCCAACGACCCTGTGCCCTTACTTGGCCGCACTTTTATTTTAATTATTAATTACCAAAATCTCAAGCGGCTAATCTCCAACGACCCAGTGCGCTTACTTGGCCGCACTTTTTTTTTATTTATTGGTAAGGAAAATCTCAAGCGGCTTATCCCCAACGACCCAAAGCACTTTCTTGGCCGCACTTTTTATTAATTACCAAAATTTCTAACGGCTAATTTCCAACGACCCAGTCCGCTTTTTTAGCCGCACTTTTATTTTATTCATTAATGAGAAAAATCTCAAGCGGCTAATTCCCAACGACCCAGTCCGCTTTTTTAGCCGCACTTTTATTTTATTCATTGATAAGAAAAATCTCAAGCGGCTAATCCCCAACGACTTAATGCGCTTACTTGGCCACACTTTTTTTTATTCATTAATTACCAAAATCCCAAGCGGCTAATCCCCAACGACTTGATAAGCTTACTTAGCCACACTTTTTTTTATTTATTAATTACCAAAATCCCAAGCGGCTAATTCCCAACGACCCAGTGCGCTTACTTGGCTGCACTTTTCTTTATTTATTTATTACCAAAATCCCAAGCAACTAATCCCCAACGACCCAGTGCACTAACTTGGCCGTACTTTTATTTTATTCATTGATAAGAAAAATCTTAAGCGGCTAATCCCCAACGACCCAGTGCGCTTACTTAGCCGCACTTTTTTTAATTTATTGGTAAAAAATATCTCAAGTGGCTAATCCCTAACGACCCAGTGCGCTTACTTGGCCGTACTTTTATTTTATTATTGGTTAGAAAAATTTCAAGCGGCTTATCCCCAACGACCCAGTGCCCTGACTTGGCTGCACTTCTCTTTATTTATTAATTACCAAAATCTTAAGCGGCTAATCCCCAACAACCCAGTGCGCTTACTTGGCTGCACTTTTTTTTATTTATTGGTAAGAAAAATCTCAAGCGGCTAATCCCAAACAACCTAGTATGCTTACTTGGCCGCCCTTCTTTTTATTTATTGTTAAGAAAAATCTCAAGCGGCTAATCACCAACGACTTAATGCGCTTACTTGGCCACACTTTTTGTTATTTATTAATTACCAAAATCCCAAGCGGCAAATTCCCAACGACCCAGTTCGCTTACTTGGCTGCACTTTTATTTTAATTATTAATTACCAAAATCTCAAGCGGCTAATCTCAAACGACCCAGTGCGCTAACTTAGCCGCACTTTTATTTTATTTTTAAATAAAAAAAAATCTCGAGTGGCTAATCCCCAACGATCCAAAGCACTTACTTGGCCGCACTTTTTTTTATTTATTGTTAAGAAAAATCTTAAGCAACTAATCCCCAACGACTTAATGCGCTTACTTGGCCACACTTTTTTTTATTTATTAATTACCAAAATCCCAAGCGGCTAATTCCCAACGACCCAGTGCGCTTACTTGGCTGCACTTTTCTTTATTTATTAATTACCAAAATCTTAAGCGGCTAATCGCCAACAACCCAGTCCGCTAACTTGGCCGCACATTCATTTTTTATTAATTACCAAAATTATAAGCGGCTAATCCCCAACGACCCAGTGCGCTAACTTGGCCGCACTTTCACTTTATTCATTGATAAGAAATCTCAAGCGGCTAATCCCCAACGACCCAGTGCGCTTACTTGGCCGCACTTTTATTTTATTCATTGATAAGAAAAATCTCAAGCGGCTAATCCCCAACGACCCAGTCCGCTTCCTTGGCTGCACTTTTCTTTATTTATTAATTACCAAAATCTTAAGCGGCTAATCCCCAACAACCCAGTGCGCTTACTTGGCCGCACTTTTTTTTATTTATTGGTAAGAAAAATCTCAAGCGGCTAATCCCTAATGACCCAGTGCGCTTACTTGGCCGCACTTTTGTTTTATTTATTGGTAAGGAAAATCTCAAGCGGCTAATCCCCAACGACCCAGTGCCCTTACTTGGCCGCACTTTTATTTTAATTATTAATTACCAAAATCTCAAGCGGCTAATCTCCAACGACCCAGTGCGCTTACTTGGCCGCACTTTTTCTTTATTTATTGGTAAGGAAAATCTCAAGCGGCTTATCCCCAACGACTTAAAGCACTTTCTTGGCCGCACTTTTTATTAATTACCAAAATTTCTAACGGCTAATTTCCAACGACCCAGTCCGCTTTTTTAGCCGCACTTTTATTTTATATATTGATAAGAATAATCTCAAGCGGCTAATCCTCAACGACTCAATGCGCTTACTTGGCCACACTTTTTTTTATTTATTAATTACCAAAATCCCAAGCGGCTAATTCCCAACGACCCAGTTCGCTCACTTGGCTGCACTTTTCTTTATTTATTAATTACCAAAATCTTAAGCGGCTAATCCCCAATAACCCAGTGCGCTTACTTGGCCGCCTTTTTTTTTATTTAGTGTTGAGAAAAATCTCAAGCGGCTAATCCCCAACGACTTAATGCGCTTACTTGGCCACACTTTTTTTTATTTATTAATTACCAAAATCCCAAGCGGCTAATTCCCAACGACCCAGTTCGCTAACTTGGCTGCACTTTTCTTTATATATTAATTACCAAAATCTTAAGCGGCTAATCCCAAACAACCCAGTGCGCTTACTAGGCCGCACTTCTTTTGTTTTTATTGTTAAGAAAAATCTCAAGCGGCTAATCCCCAACGACTTAATGCGCTTACTTAGCCGCCCTTTTTTTTTATTTATTGGTAAGAAAAATCTCCAGCGGCTAATCCCCAACGACCCAAAGCACTTACTTGGCCGCACTTTTTACTAATTACCAAAATCTCTAACGGCTTATTTCCAACGACCCAGTCCGCTTTTTTAGCCGAACTTTTATTTAAATTATTAATTACCAAAATCTCAAGCGGCTAATCTCTAACGACCCAGTGCGCTAACTTAGCCGCACTTTTATTTTATTTTTTAATAAAAAAAAATCTTGAGTGGCTAATCCCCAACGATCCAAAGCACTAACTTGGCCGCACTTTTTTTTATTTATTGTTAAGAAAAATCTTAAGCAACTAATCCCCAACGACTTAATGCGCTTACTTGGCCACACTTTTTTTTATTTATTAATTACCAAAATCCCAAGTGGCTAATTCCGAACGACCCAGTGCGCTTACTTGGCTGCACTTTTCTTTATTTATTAATTACCAAAATCTTAAGCGGCTAATCCCCAACAACCCAGTTCGCTAACTTGGCCGCACATTCATTTTTTATTAATTACCAAAATCATAAGCGGCTAATCCCCAACGACCCAGTGCGCTAACTTGGCCGCACTTTTATTTTATTTATTGATAAGAAAAATCTCAAGCGGCTAATCCCCAACGACCCAGTGCGCTTACTTGGCCGCACTTTTATTATATTCATTGATAAGAAAAATCTCAAGCGGCTAATCCCCGACGACCCAGTCCGCTTTTTTAGCCGCACTTTTATTTTATTCATTGATAAGAAAAATCTCAAGCGGCTAATCCCCAACAACTTAATGCGCTTACTTGGCCACACTTTTTTTTATTTATTAATTACCAAAATCCCGAGCGGCTAATCCCCAACGACTTAATGCGCTTACTTGGCCACACTTTTTTTTATTTATTATTTACCAAAATCCCAAGCGGCTAATTCCCAACGACCCAGTACGCTTACTAAGCCGCACTTTTCTTTGTTTATTAATTACCAAAATCCCAAGCGGCTAATCCCCAACGACCCAGTGCACTAACTTGGCCGTACTTTTATTTTATTCATTGATAAGAAAAATCTTAAGCGGCTAATCCCCAACGACCCAGTGCGCTTACTTAGCCGCACTTTTTTTAATTTATTGGTAAAAAATATCTCAAGTGGCTAATCCCTAACGACCCAGTGCGCTTACTTGGCCGCACTTTTATTTTATTATTGGTTCGAAAAATTTTAAGCGGCTAATCCCCAACGACCCAGTGCCCTTACTTGGCTGCACTTTTCTTTATCTATTAATTACCAAAATCTTAAGTGGCTAATCCCCAACAACCCAGTGCGCTTACTTGGCTGCACTTTTTTTTATTTATTGGTAAGAAAAATCTCAAGCGGCTAATCTCCAACGACCCAAAGCACTTACTTGGCCGCACTTTTTAATAATTACCAAAATCTCAAGCGGCTTATCCCCAACGACCCAGTGCGCTCACTTGGCCGCACTTTTTTTTATTTATTGTTAAGAAAAATTTCAAGTGGCTAATCCCCAACGACTTAATGCGCTTACTTGGCCACACTTTTATTTATTTATTATTTACCAAAATCCCAAGTGGCTAATCCCCAACGACTAAGTGCGCTCACTTGGCTGCACTTTTATTTTATTAATTAATAAAAAAAATCTTAAGCGGCTAATCCCTAACGACCCAAAGCACTTACTTGGCCGCACTTTTTATTAATTACCAAAATCTCAAGCGGCTATTCCCCAACGACCCAGTGCGCTCACTTGGCCGCACTTTTTTTTTATTTATTAATAAGAAAAATCTCGAGTGACTAATCCCCAACGACCCAAAGCACTTACTTGGCCGCACTTTTTATTAATTACCAAAATCTCAAGCGGCTAATCCCAAACGACCCAGTGCCCTTACTTGGCTGCACTTTTGTTTTATTTATTGGTAAGGAAAATCTCAAGCGGCTAATCCCCAACGACCCTGTGCCCTTACTTGGCTGCACTTTTATTTTAATTATTAATTACCAAAATCTCAAGCGGCTAATCTCCAACGACCCAGTGCGCTTACTTGGCTGCACTTTTTTTTATTTATTAATTACCAAAATCCCAAGCGGCTGATTCTTAACGACCCAGTTCACTTACTTGGCCACACTTTTTTTTATTTATTAATTACCAAAATCCCAAGCGGCTAATTCCCAACGACCCAGTTCGCTTACTTTGCCACACTTTTTTTTATTTATTAATTACCAAAATCCCAAGCGGCTAATTCCCAACGACCCAGTCCGCTTTTTTAGCCGCACTTTTATTATATTCATTAATGAAAGGAATCTCAAGCGGCTAATCCCCAACGACCCAGTACGCTTACTTGGCCGCACTTTTATTTTATTTATTAATAAGAAAAATCTCGAGTGACTAATCCCCAACGACCCAAAGCACTTACTTGGCCGCACTTTTTAATAATTACCAAAATCTCAAGCGGCTTATCCCCAACGACCCAGTGCGCTCACTTGTCCGCTCTTTTTTTTATTTATTGTTAAGAAAAATCTCAGGTGGCTAATCCCCAACGACTTAATGCGCTTACTTGGCCACACTTTTATTTATTTATTCATTACCAAAATCCCAAGTGGCTAATTCTTAACGACTGAGTGCGCTCACTTGGCTGCACTTTTATTTTATTAATTAATAAGAAAAATCTTAAGCGGCTAATCCCTAACGACCCAAAGCACTTACTTGGCCGCACTTTTTATTAATTACCAAAATCTCAAGCGGCTATTCCCCAACGACCCAGTGCGCTCACTTGGCCGCACTTTTTTTTTATTTATTAATAAGAAAAATCTCGAGTGACTAATCCTCAACGACCCAAAGCACTTACTTGGCCGCACTTTTTATTAATTACCAAAATCTCAAGCGGCTATTCTCCAACGACCCAGTGCGCTTACTTGGCCGCACTTATATTTTATTTATAGGTAAGGAAAATCTCAAGCGGCTAATCCCCAACGACGAAGTGCGCTTACTTGGCCACACTTTTATTTTATTTATTAATAAGAAAAAACTCAAGCGGCTAATCCCCAACGACCCAAAGCACTTACTTAGCCGCACTTTTTATTAATTACCAAAATCTTAAGCTGCTAATCCCCAACAACCCAGTGCGCTTACTTGGCTGCACTTTTTTTTATTTATTGGTAAGAAAAATCTCAAGCGGCTAATCTCCAACGACCCAAAGCACTTACTTGGCCGCACTTTTTAATAATTACCAAAATCTCAAGCGGCTTATCCCCAACGACCCAGTGCGCTCACTTGGCCGCACTTTTTTTTATTTATTGTTAAGAAAAATTTCAAGTGGCTAATCCCCAACGACTTAATGCGCTTACTTGGCCACACTTTTTTTTATTTATTAATTACCAAAATCCCAAGTGGCTAATTCCGAACGACCCAGTGCGCTTACTTGGCTGCACTTTTCTTTATTTATTAATTACCAAAATCTTAAGCGGCTAATCCCCAACAACCCAGTTCGCTAACTTGGCCGCACATTCATTTTTTATTAATTACCAAAATCATAAGCGGCTAATCCCCAACGACCCAGTGCGCTAACTTGGCCGCACTTTTATTTTATTTATTGATAAGAAAAATCTCAAGCGGCTAATCCCCAACGACCCAGTGCGCTTACTTGGCCGCACTTTTATTTTATTCATTGATAAGAAAAATCTCAAGCGGCTAATCCCCGACGACCCAGTCCGCTTTTTTAGCCGCACTTTTATTTTATTCATTGATAAGAAAAATCTCAAGCGGCTAATTCCCAACAACTTAATGCGCTTACTTGGCCACACTTTTTTTTATTTATTAATTACCAAAATCCCGAGCGGCTAATCCCCAACGACTTAATGCGCTTACTTGGCCACACTTTTTTTTATTTATTATTTACCAAAATCCCAAGCGGCTAATTCCCAACGACCCAGTACGCTTACTAAGCCGCACTTTTCTTTGTTTATTAATTACCAAAATCCCAAGCGGCTAATCCCCAACGACCCAGTGCACTAACTTGGCCGTACTTTTATTTTATTCATTGATAAGAAAAATCTTAAGCGGCTAATCCCCAACGACCCAGTGCGCTTACTTAGCCGCACTTTTTTTAATTTATTGGTAAAAAATATCTCAAGTGGCTAATCCCTAACGACCCAGTGCGCTTACTTGGCCGCACTTTTATTTTATTATTGGTTCGAAAAATTTTAAGCGGCTAATCCCCAACGACCCAGTGCCCTTACTTGGCTGCACTTTTCTTTATCTATTAATTACCAAAATCTTAAGTGGCTAATCCCCAACAACCCAGTGCGCTTACTTGGCTGCACTTTTTTTTATTTATTGGTAAGAAAAATCTCAAGCGGCTAATCTCCAACGACCCAAAGCACTTACTTGGCCGCACTTTTTAATAATTACCAAAATCTCAAGCGGCTTATCCCCAACGACCCAGTGCGCTCACTTGGCCGCACTTTTTTTTATTTATTGTTAAGAAAAATTTCAAGTGGCTAATCCCCAACGACTTAATGCGCTTACTTGGCCACACTTTTATTTATTTATTATTTACCAAAATCCCAAGTGGCTAATCCCCAACGACTAAGTGCGCTCACTTGGCTGCACTTTTATTTTATTAATTAATAAAAAAAATCTTAAGCGGCTAATCCCTAACGACCCAAAGCACTTACTTGGCCGCACTTTTTATTAATTACCAAAATCTCAAGCGGCTATTCCCCAACGACCCAGTGCGCTCACTTGGCCGCACTTTTTTTTTATTTATTAATAAGAAAAATCTCGAGTGACTAATCCCCAACGACCCAAAGCACTTACTTGGCCGCACTTTTTATTAATTACCAAAATCTCAAGCGGCTAATCCCAAACGACCCAGTGCCCTTACTTGGCTGCACTTTTGTTTTATTTATTGGTAAGGAAAATCTCAAGCGGCTAATCCCCAACGACCCTGTGCCCTTACTTGGCTGCACTTTTATTTTAATTATTAATTACCAAAATCTCAAGCGGCTAATCTCCAACGACCCAGTGCGCTTACTTGGCTGCACTTTTTTTTATTTATTAATTACCAAAATCCCAAGCGGCTGATTCCCAACGACCCAGTTCACTTACTTGGCCACACTTTTTTTTATTTATTAATTACCAAAATCCCAAGCGGCTAATTCCCAACGACCCAGTTCGCTTACTTTGCCACACTTTTTTTTATTTATTAATTACCAAAATCCCAAGCGGCTAATTCCCAACGACCCAGTCCGCTTTTTTAGCCGCACTTTTATTATATTCATTAATGAAAGGAATCTCAAGCGGCTAATCCCCAACGACCCAGTACGCTTACTTGGCCGCACTTTTATTTTATTTATTAATAAGAAAAATCTCGAGTGACTAATCCCCAACGACCCAAAGCACTTACTTGGCCGCACTTTTTAATAATTACCAAAATCTCAAGCGGCTTATCCCCAACGACCCAGTGCGCTCACTTGTCCGCTCTTTTTTTTATTTATTGTTAAGAAAAATCTCAGGTGGCTAATCCCCAACGACTTAATGCGCTTACTTGGCCACACTTTTATTTATTTATTCATTACCAAAATCCCAAGTGGCTAATTCTTAACGACTGAGTGCGCTCACTTGGCTGCACTTTTATTTTATTAATTAATAAGAAAAATCTTAAGCGGCTAATCCCTAACGACCCAAAGCACTTACTTGGCCGCACTTTTTATTAATTACCAAAATCTCAAGCGGCTATTCCCCAACGACCCAGTGCGCTCACTTGGCCGCACTTTTTTTTTATTTATTAATAAGAAAAATCTCGAGTGACTAATCCTCAACGACCCAAAGCACTTACTTGGCCGCACTTTTTATTAATTACCAAAATCTCAAGCGGCTATTCTCCAACGACCCAGTGCGCTTACTTGGCCGCACTTATATTTTATTTATAGGTAAGGAAAATCTCAAGCGGCTAATCCCCAACGACGAAGTGCGCTTACTTGGCCACACTTTTATTTTATTTATTAATAAGAAAAAACTCAAGCGGCTAATCCCCAACGACCCAAAGCACTTACTTAGCCGCACTTTTTATTAATTACCAAAATCTTAAGCTGCTAATCTCCAACGACCCAGTGCGCTTATTCGGCCGCTTTTTTATTTTATTAATTAATAAGAAAAATCTTGAGCGGCTAATCCCTAACGACCCAGTGCGCTTACTTGGCCGCACTTTTATTTTATTCATTAATAAGAAAAATATTGAGCGGCTAATCCCCAACGACTCAGTGCGCTTACTTGGCCGCACTTTTATTTTATTAATTAATAAAAAAAATATTGAGCGGCTAATCCCCAACGACATAGTGCGCTTACTTGGCCGCACTTTTATTTTATCTATTAATAAGAAAAATCTTAAGCGGCCAATCCCCAACGACCCGTTGCGCTTACTTGGCCGCACTTTTATTATATTAATTAATAAATATAATCTTGAGCGGCTAATCCCTAACGACTCAGTGCACTTACTTGGCCGCACTTTTATTTAATTTATTGGTAAGAAAAATCTCGAGTGACTAATCCCCAAAGACCCAAAGCACATACTTGGCCGCACTTTTTATTAATTACCAAAATCTCAAGCGACTAATCCCCAACGACCCAGTGCGCTCACTTGGCCGCACTTTTTTTTATTTATTGTTAAGAGAAATCTCAAGCGGCTAATTTCCAACGACTTAATGAGCTTACTTCGCCACACTTTCTTTTATTTATTAATTACCAAAATCCTAAGCGGCTAATCCCCAACGACCGAGTGCGCTCACTTGGCCGCTCTTTTATTTTATTAATTGATAAGAAAAATCTTGAGCAGCTAATCCCTAACGACCCAAAGAACTTACTTGGCCGCACTTTTTATTAATTACCAAAATCTCAAGCGGCTAACCCCAACGACACAGTGCGCTTACTTAGCCACACTTTTTTTTTTTTATTGTTAAGAGAAATCTCAAGCGGCTAATTTCCAACGACTTAATGAGCTTACTTCGCCACACTTTCTTTTATTTATTAATTACCAAAATCCTAAGCGGCTAATCCCCAACGACCCAGTGCGCTCACTTGGCCGCACTTTTTTTTATTTATTGTTAAGAGAAATCTCAAGCGGCTAATTTCCAACGACTTAATGAGCTTACTTCGCCACACTTTCTTTTATTTATTAATTACCAAAATCCTAAGCGGCTAATCCCCAACGACCGAGTGCGCTCACTTGGCCGCTCTTTTATTTTATTAATTGATAAGAAAAATCTTGAGCAGCTAATCCCTAACGACCCAAAGAACTTACTTGGCCGCACTTTTTATTAATTACCAAAATCTCAAGAGGCTAATCCTCAACGACGAAGTGCGCTTACTTGGCCACACTTTTATTTTATCTATTAATAAGAAAAATCTTGAGCGGCTAATCTCCAACGACCCAGTGCCCTTACTTCGCCGCACCTTTGTTTTATTTATTAATTACTAAAATCCCAAGCAGCTAATCCCCAACGACCGAGTGCACTTACTTGGCCGCACTTTTATTTTATCTATTAATAAGAAAAATCTCAAGTGGCTAATCCCCAACGACCCAAAGCAATTACTTGGCCGCACTTTCTATTATTTACCAAAATCCCAAGCGGCTAATCTTCAACGACCGAGTGCGCTTTCTATTATTTACCAAAATCCCAAGCGGCTAATCTTCAACGACCGAGTGCGCTTACTTGGCCGCACTTTTATTTTATTCATTAGTAAGAAAAATCTCAAGCGGCTTATCCTCAACGACCCAGTACGCTTACTTCACCGCAATTTTATTTTATTCATTAATAAGAAAAATCTCGAGTGACTAATCCCCAACGACCCAATGCACATACTTGGCTGCACTTTTCATTAATTACCAAAATCTCAAGCGGCTAATCCCCAACAACCCAGTGCGCTCACTTGGCCGCAATTTTTTTTATTTATTGTTAAGAAAAATCTTAAGCGGCTAATTTTCATTGACTTAATGCGCCTACTTGGCCACACTTTTTCTTATTTATTGATTACCAAAATCCCAAGCGGCTAATCCCTAACGACCGAGTGCGCTTACTTGGCCGCACTTTTATTTTATTAATTAATAAGAAAAATCTTGAGCGGCTAATCCCTAACGACCCAAAGCACTTACTTGGCCGCACTTTTTATTAATTACCAAAATCTCAAGCGGCTAATCTCCAACGACCCAGTGCGCTCACTTGGCCGCACTTTTATTTTATTTATTAATAAGAAAAATCTCGAGTGACTTATCCCCAACGATCCAAAGCACTTACTTGGCCGCACTTTTTATTAATTACCAAAATTTCAAGAGGCTAATCCCTCATAATTCAGTGCGCTAACTTGGCCGCACATTCATTTTATTTATTAATTACCAAAATCTCAAGCGGCTAATCCCCAACGACCCAGTGCGCTTACTTGGCCGCACTTTTATTTCATTAATTAATGAGAAAAATCTTAAGCGGCTAATCCTCAACGACCTAGTGCGCTTACTTGGCCGCACTTTTATTTTATTTATTAATTACCAAAATCCCAAGCGGCTAATCTCCAACGACCCAGTGCGCTAACTTTGCCGCACTTTTATTTTATTTATTAATAAAAAAAATCTCGAGTGGTTAATCCCCAACGACCCAAAGCACTTACTTGGCCGCACTTTTTGTTTATTACCAAAATCTCAAGCGGCTAATCCCCACGACCCAGTGCGCTTACTTGGCCGCACTTTTATTTTATTTATTAATAAGAAAAATCTCAAGCAGCTTATCCCCAACGACCGAGTGCACTTACTTGGCCGCACTTTTATTTCATTAATTAATAAGAAAAATCTTAAGCAGCTAATCCCCAACGACCTAGTGCGCTTACTTGGATGCACTTTTATTTTATTTATTAATTACCAAAATCCTAAACGGCTAATCCCCAACGACCCAGTGCGCTAACTTAGCCGCACATTTATTTTATTTATGAATAAAAAAAATCTCGAGTGGCTAATCCCCAACGACCCGAAGCACTTACTTGGCCGCACTTTTTATTTATTACCAAAATCTCAAGCGGCTAATCCCCAACGACCTAGTGCGCTTACTTAGCCGCACTTTTATTTTATTTATTAATTACTAAAATCCCAAGCGGCTAATCCCCAACGACCCAGTGCGCTTACTTGGCAGCACTTTTTTTTATTTATTGGTAAGAAAAATCTCAAGCGGCTAATCCCCAACGATCCAGTGCGCTCACTTGGCAGCACTTTTTTTTATTTATTGGTAAGAAAAATCTCAAGCGGCTAATCCCCAACGACCCAGTGCGCTTACTTGGCCGCACTTTTTTTTATTTATTAATTACCAAAATCCCAAGCGCCTAATCCCCAACGACCCAGTGCGCTCACTTAGCAGCACTTTTTTTTATTTATTGGTGAGAAAAATCTCAAGCGGCTAATCCCCAACGACCCAGTGCGCTTACTTGGCCGCACTTATATTTTATTTATAGGTAAGGAAAATCTCAAGCGGCTAATCCCCATCGACGAAGTGCGCTTACTTAGCCACACTTTTTTTTATTTATTAATTACCAAAATCCCAAGCGCCTAATCCCCAACGACCCAGTGCGCTCACTTGGCAGCACTTTTTTTTATTTATTGGTAAGAAAAATCTCAAGCGGCTAATCCCCAACGACCCAGTGCGCTTACTTGGCCGCACTTATATTTTATTTATAGGTAAGGAAAATCTCAAGCGGCTAATCCCCAACGACGAAGTGCGCTTACTTGGCCACACTTTTATTTCATTAATTAATAAGAAAAATCTTAAGCAGCTAATCCCCAACGACCTAGTGCGCTTACTTGGATGCACTTTTATTTTATTTATTAATTACCAAAATCCCAAGCGGCTAATCCCCAACGACCCAAAGCACTTACTTGGCCGCACTTTTTATTAATGACTAAAATCTTAAGCGGCTAATCCCCAACGACCCAGTGCGCTTACTTGGCCGCACTTTTATTTTATTAATTAATAAGAAAAATCTTGAGCGGCTAATCTCCAACGACCCAGTGCCCTAACTTCGCCGCACTTTTATTTTATTTATTAATTACTAAAATCCCAAGCAGCTTATCCCCAACGACCGAGTGCACTTACTTGGCCGCACTTTTATTTTATCTATTAATAAAAAAAATCTCGAGTGGCCAATCCCCAACGACCCGAAGCACTTACTTGGCCGCTTTTTTTATTTATTACCAAAATCTCAAGCGGCTTATCCCCAACGACCTAGTGCGCTTACTTAGCCGCACTTTTATTTTATTTATTAATTACTAAAATCCCAAGCGGCTAATCCCCAACGACCCAGTGCGCTTACTTGGCCGCACTTTTATTTTATTTATGAATAAAAAAAATCTCGAGTGGCTAATCCCCAACGACCCGAAGCACTTACTTGGCCGCTTTTTTTATTTATTACCAAAATCTCAAGCGGCTAATCCCCAACGACCTAGTGCGCTTACTAAGCCGCACTTTTATTTTATTTATTAATTACTAAAATCCCAAGCGGCTAATCCCCAACGACCCAGTGCGCTTACTTGGCCGCACTTTTATTTTATTTATTAATAAGAAAAATCTCGAGTGGCTAATCCCCAACGACCCAAAGCACTAACTTGGCCGCACTTTTTATTAATTACCAAAATCTCAAGCGGCTAATCGCCAACGACCCAGTGCGCTTACTTGGCCGCACTTTTATTTTATTTATTAATTACCAAAATCCCAAGCGGCTAATCCCCAACGACCCAAAGCACTTACTTGGCCGCACTTTTTATTAATGACCAAAATCTTGAGCGGCTAATCCCCAAAGACCCAGTGCGCTTACTTGGCCGCACTTTTATTTTATTAATTAATAAGAAAAATCTTGAGCGGCTAATCTCCAACGACCCAGTGCCCTAACTTCGCCGCACTTTTATTTTATTTATTAATTACTAAAATCCCAAGCAGCTTATCCCCAACGACCGAGTGCACTTACTTGGCCGCACTTTTATTTTATCTATTAATAAGAAAAATCTCAAGTGGCTAATCCCCAACGACCCAAAGTAATTACTTGGCCGCACTTTCTATCAATTACCAAAATCCCAAGCGGCTAATCTTCAACGACCGAGTGCACTTACTTGGCCGCACTTTTATTTTATTCATTAGTAAGAAAAATCTCAAGCGGCTAATCCTCAACGACCCAGTACGCTTACTTCGCCGCACTTTTATTTTATTTATTAATAAGAAAAATCTCGAGTGACTAATCCCCAACGACCCAATGCACATACTTGGCTGCACTTTTCATTAATTACCAAAATCTCAAGCGGCTAATCCCCAACGACCCAGTGCGCTCACTTGGCCGCAATTTTTTTTATTTATTGTTAAGAAAAATCTTAAGCGGCTAATTTTCATTGACTTAATGCGCTTACTTGGCCACACTTTTTCTTATTTATTAATTACCAAAATCCCAAGCGGCTAATCCCCAACGACCGAGTGCGCTTACTTGGCCGCACTTTTATTTTATTAATTAATAAGAAAAATTTCGAGTGGCTAATCCCTAACGACACAAAGCACTTACTTGGCCGCACTTTTTATTAATTACCAAAATATCAAGCGGCTAATCCCCAACGACCCAGTGCGCTTACTTGGCCGCACTTTTATTTTATTAATTAATAAGAAAAATCTCGAGTGGCTAATCCCCAACGACCCAAAGCACTTACTTGGCCGCACTTTTAATTAATTACCAAAATCTCAAGCGGCTAATCCCCAACGACCCAGTGCGCTTACTTGGCCGCCCTCTTTTTTATTCATTGTTAAGAAAAATCTCAAGCGGCTGATTCCCAACGACCCAGTGCGCTTACTTGGCCGCACTTTTCTTTATTTATTAATTACCAAAATCCCAAGCGGCTAATCCCCAACAACCCAGTGCACTAACTTGGCCGTACTTTTATTTTATTCATTGAAAAGAAAAATCTTAAGCGGCTAATCCTCAACGACCCAGTGCGCTTACTTAGCCGCACTTTTTTTTATTTTTTGGTAAAAAATATCTCAAGCGGCTAATCCCCAACGACCCAGTGCGCTTACTTGGCCGCACTTTTATTTTATTATTGATAAGGAAAATTTCAAGTGGCTAATCTCCAACGACCCAGTGCTCTTACTTGGCCGCACTTTTATTTCATTTATTAATTACCAAAATCCCAAGCGGCTAATTCCCAACGACCCAGTGCACTAACTTGGCCGTACTTTTATTTTATTCATTGATAAGAAAAATCTTAATGGCTAATCCCCAACGACCCAGTGCGCTTACTTAGCCGCATTTTTTTTCATTTTTTGGTAAAAAATATCTCAAGCGGCTAATCCCCAACGACCCAGTGCGCTTACTTAGCCGCACTTTTATTTTATTTATGAATAAAAAAAATCTCGAGTGGCTAATCCCCAACGACCCGAAGCACTTACTTGGCCGCTTTTTTTATTTATTACCAAAATCTCAAGCGGCTAATCCCCAACGACCTAGTGCGCTTACTTAGCCGCACTTTTATTTTATTTATAAATAAAAAAAATCTCGAGTGGCCAATCCCCAACGACCCGAAGCACTTACTTGGCCGCTTTTTTTATTTATTACCAAAATCTCAAGCGGCTTATCCCCAACGACCTAGTGCGCTTACTTAGCCGCACTTTTATTTTATTTATTAATTACTAAAATCCCAAGCGGCTAATCCCCAACGACCCAGTGCGCTTACTTGGCCGCACTTTTATTTTATTTATGATTAAAAAAAATCTCGAGTGGCTAATCCCCAACGACCCGAAGCACTTACTTGGCCGCTTTTTTTATTTATTACCAAAATCTCAAGCGGCTAATCCCCAACGACCTAGTGCGCTTACTAAGCCGCACTTTTATTTTATTTATTAATTACTAAAATCCCAAGCGGCTAATCCCCAACGACCCAGTGCGCTTACTTGGCCGCACTTTTATTTTATTTATTAATAAGAAAAATCACGAGTGGCTAATCCCCAACGACCCAAAGCACTAACTTGGCCGCACTTTTTATTAATTACCAAAATCTCAAGCGGCTAATCGCCAACGACCCAGTGCGCTTACTTGGCCGCACTTTTATTTTATTTATTAATTACCAAAATCCCAAGCGGCTAATCCCCAACGACCCAAAGCACTTACTTGGCCGCACTTTTTATTAATGACCAAAATCTTGAGCGGCTAATCCCCAACGACCCAGTGCGCTTACTTGGCCGCACTTTTATTTTATTAATTAATAAGAAAAATCTTGAGCGGCTAATCTCCAACGACCCAGTGCCCTAACTTCGCCGCACTTTTATTTTATTTATTAATTACTAAAATCCCAAGCAGCTTATCCCCAACGACCGAGTGCACTTACTTGGCCGCACTTTTATTTTATCTATTAATAAGAAAAATCTCAAGTGGCTAATCCCCAACGACCCAAAGTAATTACTTGGCCGCACTTTCTATCAATTACCAAAATCCCAAGCGGCTAATCTTCAACGACCGAGTGCACTTACTTGGCCGCACTTTTATTTTATTCATTAGTAAGAAAAATCTCAAGCGGCTAATCCTCAACGACCCAGTACGCTTACTTCGCCGCACTTTTATTTTATTTATTAATAAGAAAAATCTCGAGTGACTAATCCCCAACGACCCAATGCACATACTTGGCTGCACTTTTCATTAATTACCAAAATCTCAAGCGGCTAATCCCCAACGACCCAGTGCGCTCACTTGGCCGCAATTTTTTTTATTTATTGTTAAGAAAAATCTTAAGCGGCTAATTTTCATTGACTTAATGCGCTTACTTGGCCACACTTTTTCTTATTTATTAATTACCAAAATCCCAAGCGGCTAATCCCCAACGACCGAGTGCGCTCACTTGGCCGCACTTTTATTTTATTAATTAATAAGAAAAATTTCGAGTGGCTAATCCCTAACGACACAAAGCACTTACTTGGCCGCACTTTTTATTAATTACCAAAATATCAAGCGGCTAATCCCCAACGACCCAGTGCGCTTACTTGGCCGCCCTCTTTTTTATTCATTGTTAAGAAAAATCTCAAGCGGCTGATTCCCAACGACCCAGTGCGCTTACTTGGCCGCACTTTTCTTTATTTATTAATTACCAAAATCCCAAGCGGCTAATCCCCAACAACCCAGTGCACTTACTTGGCCGCACTTTTAATTAATTACCAAAATCTCGAGCGGCTAATCTCCAACGACCCAGTGCGCTTACTTGGCCGCCCTTTTTTTTATTCATTGTTAAGAAAAATCTCAAGCGGCTGATTCCCAACGACCCAGTGCGCTTACTTGGCCGCACTTTTCTTTATTTATTAATTACCAAAATCCCAAGCGGCTAATCCCCAACAACCCAGTGCGCTCACTTGGCCGCAATTTTTTTCATTTATTGTTAAGAAAAACCTTAAGCGGCTAATTTTCATTGACTTAATGCGCTTACTTGGCCACACTTTTTCTTATTTATTAATTACCAAAATCCCAAGCGGCTAATCCCCAACGACCGAAAGCGCTCACTTGGCCGCACTTTTATTTTATTAATTAATAAAAAAAATCTTGAGCGGCTAATCCCTAACGACACAAAGCACTTACTTGGCCGCACTTTTTATTAATTACCAAAATCTCAAGCGGCTAATCTCCAACGACCCAGTACGCTCACTTGGCCGCACTTTTATTTTATTTATTAATAAGAAAAATCTCGAGTGACTTATCCCCAACGATCCAAAGCACTTACTTGGCCGCACTTTTTATTAATTACCAAAATTTCAAGAGGCTAATCTCTAACAATTCAGTGCGCTAACTTGGCCGCACATTCATTTTATTTATTAATTACCAAAATCCCAAGCGGCTAATCCCCAACGACCCAGTGCGCTAACTTATCCACACTTTTATTTTATTTATTGATAAGAAAAATCTCAAGCAGCTAATCCCCAACGACCCAGTGCGCTTACTTGGCCGCACTTTTATTTCATTAATTAATAAGAAAAATCTTAAGCGGCTAATCCTCGACGACCTAGTGCGCTTACTTGGCCGCACTTTTATTTTATTTATTAATTACCAAAATCCCAAGCGGCTAATCCCCAACGACCCAGTGCGCTAACTTTGCCGCACTTTTATTTTATTTATTAATAAAAAAAATCTCGAGTGGCTAATCCCCAACGACCCAAAGCACTTACTTGGCCGCACTTTCTATTAATTACCAAAATCCCAAGCGGCTAATCTTCAACGACCCAGTGCGCTTACTTGGCTGCACTTTTCATTAAGTACTAAAATCTCAAGCGGCTAATCCCCAACGACCCAGTGCGCTCACTTGGCCGCAATTTTTTTATTTTTTGTTAAGAAAAATCTCAAGCGGCTAATCTTAATTCACTTAATGCGCTTACTTGGCCACACTCTTTCTTATTTATTAATTACAAAAATTCCAAGCGGCTAATCCCCAACGACCGAGTGCGCTCACTTGGCCGCACTTTTATTTTATTCATTGGTAAGAAAAATCTCAAGCGGCTAATCCTTAACGACCCAGTACGCTTACTTCGCCGCACTTTTATTTTATTTATTAATTACCAAAATCCCAAGCGGCTAATTTCCAACGACCCAGTGCGCTAACTTTGCCGCACTTTTATTTTATTTATTAATAAAAAAAATCTCGAGTTTCTAATCCCCAACGACCCAAAGCACTTACTTGGCCGCACTTTCTATTAATTACCAAAATCCCAAGCGGCTAATCTTCAACGACCGAGTGCGCTTACTTGGCCGCACTTTTATTTTATTCATTGGTAAGAAAAATCTCAAGCGGCTAATCTTCAACGACCCAGTACGCTTACTTCGCCGCACTTTTATTTTATTTATTCATAAGAATAATCTCGAGTAACTAATCCCCAACGACCCAATGCACATACTTGGCTGCACTTTTCATTAATTACCAAAATCTCAAGCGGCTAATCCCCAACGACCCAGTGCGCTCACTTGGCCGCAATTTTTTCTATTTATTGTTAGGAAAAATCTTAAGCGGCTAATTTTCATTGACTTAATGCGCTTACTTGGCCACACTTTTTCTTATTTAATAAATACCAAAATCCCAAGCAGCTAATCCCCAACGACCGAGTGCGCTTACTTGGCCGCACTTTTATTTTATTAATTAATAAAAAAAATCTTAAGCGGCTAATCCCTAACGACCCAAAGCACTTACTTGGCCGCACTTTTTAGTAATTACTTAAATCTCAAGCGGCTAATCTCCAACGACCCAGTGCGCTCACTTGGCCGCACTTTTATTTTATTTATTAATAAGAAAAATCTCGAGTGACTTATCCCCAACGATCCAAAGCACTTACTTGGCCGCACTTTTTATTAATTACCAAAATTTCAAGAGGCTAATCCCTAACAATTCAGTGCGCTAACTTGGCCGCACATTCATTTTATTTATTAATTACCAAAATCCCAAGCGGCTAATCCTTAACGACCCAGTGCGCTAACTTATCCACACTTTTATTTTATTTATTGATAAGAAAAATCTCAAGCAGCTAATCCCCGTCGACCCAGTGCGCTTACTTGGCCGCACTTTTATTTCATTAATCAATTAGAAAAATCTTAAGCGGTTAATCCTCAACGACCTAGTGCGCTTACTTGGCCGCACTTTTATTTTATTTATTAATAACCAAAATCCCAAGCGGCTAATCCCCAACGACCCAGTGCGCTAACTTTGCCGCACTTTTATTTTATTTATTAATAAAAAAAATCTCGAGTGGCTAATCCCCAACGACCCAAAGCACTTACTTGGCCGCACTTTTTATTTATTACCAAAATCTCAAGCGGCTAATCCCCACGACCCAGTGCGCTTACTTGGCCGCACTTTTATTTTATTTATTAATAAGAAAAATCTCAAGCGGCTAATCCCCAACGACCCAGTGCGCTTACTTGGCCGCACTTTTATTTCATTAATTATTAAGAAAAATCTTAAGCAGCTAATTTCCAACGACCTAGTGCGCTTACTTGGCCGCACTTTTATTTCATTAATCAATTAGAAAAATCTTAAGCGGCTAATCCCCAACGACCCAGTGCGCTAACTTAGCCGCACTTTTATTTTAATTATGAATAAAAAAATCTCGAGTGGCTAATCCCCAACGATCCGAAGCACTCACTTGGCCGCTTTTTTTATTTATTACCAAAATCTTAAGCGGCTAATCCCCAACGACCTAGTGCGCTTACTTAGCCGCACTTTTATTTTATTTATTAATTACTAAAATCCCAAGCGGCTAATCCCCAACGACCCAGTGCGCTTACTTGGCCGCACTTTTATTTTATTTATTAATAAGAAAAATCTCGAGTGGCTAATCCCCAACGACCCAAAGCACTTACTTGGCCGCACTTTTTATTAATTACCAAAATCTCAAGCGGCTAATCCCCAACGACCCAGTGCGCTTACTTGGCCGCACTTTTATTTTATTAATTAATAAGAAAAATCTCGAGTGGCTAATCCCCAACGACCCAAAGCACTTACTTGGCCGCACTTTTAATTAATTACCAAAATCTCAAGCGGCTAATCCCCAACGACCCAGTGCGCTTACTTGGCCGCCCTTTTTTTTATTCATTGTTAAGAAAAATCTCAAGCGGCTGATTCCCAACGACCCAGTGCGCTTACTTGGCCGCACTTTTCTTTATTTATTAATTACCAAAATCCCAAGCGGCTAATCCCCAACAACCCAGTGCACTAACTTGGCCGTACTTTTATTTTATTCATTGAAAAGAAAAATCTTAAGCGGCTAATCCCCAACGACCCAGTGCCCTTACTTGGCCGCACTTTTATTTCATTTATTAATTACCATAATCCCAAGCGGCTAATTCCCAACGACCCAGTGCACTAACTTGGCCGTACTTTCATTTTATTTATTGATAAGAAAAATCTTAAGCGGCTAATCCCCAACGACCCAGTGCGCTTACTTAGCCGCACTTTTTTTCATTTTTTGGTAAAAAATATCTCAAGCGGCTAATCCCCAACGACCCAGTGCGCTTACTTAGCCGCACTTTTATTTCATTAATTATTAAGAAAAATCTTAAGCAGCTAATTTCCAACGACCTAGTGCGCTTACTTGGCCGCACTTTTATTTCATTAATCAATTAGAAAAATCTTAAGCGGCTAATCCCCAACGACCCAGTGCGCTAACTTAGCCGCACTTTTATTTTAATTATAAATAAAAAAATCTCGAGTGGCTAATCCCCAACGATCCGAAGCACTCACTTGGCCGCTTTTTTTATTTATTACCAAAATCTCAAGCGGCTAATCCCCAACGACCTAGTACGCTTACTTAGCCGCACTTTTATTTTATTTATTAATTACTAAAATCCCAAGAGGCTAATCCCCAACGACCCAGTGCGCTTACTTGGCCGCACTTTTATTTTATTTATTAATAAGAAAAATCTCGAGTGGCTAATCCCCAACGACCCAAAGCACTTACTTGGCCGCACTTTTTATTAATTACCAAAATCTCAAGCGGCTAATCCCCAACGACCCAGTGCGCTTACTTGGCCGCACTTTTATTTTATTAATTAATAAGAAAAATCTCGAGTGGCTAATCCCCAACGACCCAAAGCACTTACTTGGCCGCACTTTTAATTAATTACCAAAATCTCAAGCGGCTAATCCCCAACGACCCAGTGCGCTTACTTGGCTGCCCTTTTTTTTATTCATTGTTAAGAAAAATCTCAAGCGGCTGATTCCCAACGACCCAGTGCGCTTACTTGGCCGCACTTTTCTTTATTTATTAATTACCAAAATCCCAAGCGGCTAATCCCCAACAACCCAGTGCACTAACTTGGCCGTACTTTTATTTTATTCATTGAAAAGAAAAATCTTAAGCGGCTAATCTCCAACGACCCAGTGCCCTTACTTGGCCGCACTTTTATTTCATTTATTAATTACCATAATCCCAAGCGGCTAATTCCCAACGACCCAGTGCACTAACTTGGCCGTACTTTTATTTTATTTATTGATAAGAAAAATCTTAAGCGGCTAATCCCCAACGACCCAGTGCGCTTACTTAGCCGCACTTTTTTTCATTTTTTGGTAAAAAATATCTCAAGCGGCTAATCCCCAACGACCCAGTGCGCTTACTTAGCCGCACTTTTATTTTATTTATGAATAAAAAAAATCTCGAGTGGCTAATCCCCAACGACCCGAAGCACTTACTTGGCCGCTTTTTTTATTTATCACCAAAATCTCAAGCGGCTAATCCCCAACGACCTAGTGCGCTTACTTAGCCGCACTTTTATTTTATTTATGAATAAAAAAAATCTCGAGTGGCTAATCCCCAACGACCCGAAGCACTTACTTGGCCGCTTTTTTTATTTATTACCAAAATCTCAAGCGGCTAATCCCCAACGACCTAGTGCGCTTACTTAGCCGCACTTTTATTTTATTTATCAATTACTAAAATCCCAAGCGGCTAATCCCCAACGACCCAGTGCGCTTACTTGGCCGCACTTTTATTTTATTTATGAATAAAAAAAATTTCGAGTGGCTAATCCCCAACGACCCGAAGCACTTACTTGGCCGCTTTTTTTATTTATTACCAAAATCTCAAGCGGCTAATCCCCAACGACCTAGTGCGCTTACTTAGCCGCACTTTTATTTTATTTATTAATTACTAAAATCCCAAGTGGCTAATCCCCAACGACCCAGTGCGCTTACTTGGCCGCACTTTTATTTTATTTATTAATAAGAAAAATCTCGAGTGGCTAATCCCCAACGACCCAAAGCACTTACTTGGCCGCACTTTTTATTAATTACCAAAATCTCAAGCGGCTAATCCCCAACGACCCAGTGCGCTTACTTGGCCGCACTTTTATTTTATTAATTAATAAGAAAAATCTCGAGTGGCTAATCCCCAAAGACCCAAAGCATTTACTTGGCCGCACTTTTAATTAATTACCAAAATCTCAAGCGGCTAATCCCCAACGACCCAGTGCGCTTACTTGGCCGCCCTTTTTTTTATTCATTGTTAAGAAAAATCTCAAGCGGCTGATTCCCAACGACCCAGTGCGCTTACTTGGCCGCACTTTTCTTTATTTATTAATTACCAAAATCCAAAGCGGCTAATCCCCAACAACCCAGTGCACTAACTTGGCCGTACTTTTATTTTATTCATTGATAAGAAAAATCTTAAGCGGCTAATCCCCAACGACCCAGTGCGCTTACTTAGCCGCACTTTTTTTCATTTTTTGGTAAAAAATATCTTAAGCGGCTAATCCCAAACGACCCAATGCGCTTACTTGGCCGCACTTTTATTTTATTATTGATAAGGAAAATTTCAAGTGGCTAATCCCCAACGACCCAGCGCCCTTACTTGGCCGCACTTTTATTTTATTTATTAATTACCAAAATCCCAAGCGGCAAATTCCCAACGACCCAGTGCACTAACTTGGCCGTACTTTTATTTTATTCATTGATAAGAAAAATCTCAAGCGGCTAATCCCCAACGACCCAGTCCGCTTACTTGGCTGCACTTTTCTTTATTTATTAATTACCATGATTCATAAGCGGCTAATCCCCAACGACCCAGTGCGCTAACTTGGCCGCACTTTTATTTTATTCATTGATAAGAAAAATTTCAAGCGGCTAATCCCCAACAACTTAGTGCGCTTACTTGGCCGCACTCTTATTTTATTCATTGATAAGAAAAATCTCAAGCAGCTAATCCTCAACAACCCAGTGCGCTTACTTGGCCGCACATTCATTTTTTATTAATTACCAAAATCCCAAGCGGCTAATCCCCAACGACCCACTGCGCTAACTTGGCCGCACTTTTATTTTATTTATTATTAAGAAAAATCTCAAGCGGCTAATCCCCAACGACCCAGTGCGCTTACTTGGCCGCACTTTTATTTCATTAATTAATAAGAAAAATCTTAAGCAGCTAATCTCCAACGACCCAGTGCGCTTACTTGGCCGCCCTTTTTTTTATTCATTGTTAAGAAAAATCTCAAGCGGCTGATTCCCAACGACCCAGTGCGCTTACTTGGCCGCACTTTTCTTTATTTATTAATTACCAAAATCCCAAGCGGCTAATCCCCAACAACCCAGAGCACTAACTTAGCCGTACCTTTTATTTTATTCATTGATAAGAAAAATCTTAAGCGGCTAATCCCCAACGACCCAGTGCGCTTACTTAGCCGCACTTTTTTTCATTTTTTGGTAAAAAATATCTCAAGCGGCTAATCCCCAACGACCCAGTGCGCTTACTTGGCCGCACTTTTATTTTATTATTGATAAGGAAAATTTCAAGTGGCTAATCCCCAACGACCCAGTGCCCTTACTTGGCCGCACTTTTATTTTATTTATTAATTACCAAAATCCCAAGCGGCAAATTCCCAACGACCCAGTGCACTTACTTGGCCGTACTTTTATTTTATTCATTGACAAGAAAAATCTTAAGCGGCGGATCCCCAACGACCCAGTGCGCTCACTTGACTGCACTTTTCATTAATTACCAAAATCTTAATCGGCTAATCCCCAACGACCTAGTGCGCTTACTTGGCCGCACTTTTATTTTATTTATTAATTACCAAAATCCCAAGCAGCTAATCCCCAACGACCCAGTGTGCAAACTTAGCCGCACTTTTATTTTATTTATTAATAAAAAAAATCTCGAGTGGCTAATCCCCAACGACCCAAAGCACTTACTTGGCCGCACTTTTTATTTATTACCAAAATCTCAAGCGGCTTATCCCCAACGACCCAGTGCGCTTACTTAGCCGCACTTTTATTTTATTAATTAATAAGAAAAATCTCGAGTGGCTAATCCCCAACGACCCAAAGCACTTACTTGGCCGCACTTTTTATTTATTACCAAAATCTCAAGCGGCTAATCCCCAATGACCCAGTGCGCTTACTTGGCCGCACTTTTATTTTATTAATTAATAAGAAAAATCTCAAGTGGCTAATCCCCAACGACCCAGTGCGCTTACTTGGCTGCACTTTTCATTCATTAATTAATAAGAAAAATCTTAAGCGGCTAATTCCCAACGACCTAGTTCGCTTACTTGGCAACACTTTTATTTTATTTATTAAGTACCAAAATCCGAAGCGGCTAATCCCCAACGACCCAGTGCAATAACTTAGCCGCACTTTTATTTTATTTATTAATAAAAAAAATCTCGAGTGGCTAATCCCTAATGACCCAAAGCACTTACTTGGCCGCACTTTTTATTTATTACCAAAATCCCAAGCGGCTTATCCCCAACGACCTAGTGCGCTTACTTGGCAACACTTTTATTTTATTTATTAAGTACCAAAATCCGAAGCGGCTAATCCCCAACGACCCAGTGCGCTAACTTAGCCGCACTTTTATTTTATTTATTAATAAAAAAAATCTCGAGTGGCTAATCCCTAATGACCCAAAGCACTTACTTGGCCGCACTTTTTATTTATTACCAAAATCTCAAGCTGCTAATCCCCAACGACCCAGTGCGCTTACTTGGCCACACTTTTATTCTATTTATTAATAAGAAAAATCTCGAGTGGCTAATCCCCAACGACCCAGTGCGCTTACTTGGCCGCCCTTTTTTTTATTCATTGTTAAGAAAAATCTCAAGCGGCTGATTCCCAACGACCCATTGCGCTTACTTGGCCGCACTTTTCTTTATTTATTAATTATCAAAATCCCAAGCGGCTAATCCCCAACAACCCAGTGCACTAACTTGGCCGTACTTTTATTTTATTCATTGATAAGAAAAATCTTAAGCGGCTAATCCCCAACGACCCAGTGCGCTTACTTAGCCGCACTTTTTTCTATTTTTTGGTAAAAAATATCTCAAGCGGCTAATCCCCAACAACCAAGTGCGCTTACTTGGCCGCACTTTTATTTTATTATTGATAAGGAAAATTTCAAGTGGCTAATCCCTAACGACCCAGTGCCCTTACTTGGCCGCACTTTTATTTTATTTATTAATTACCAAAATCCCAAGCGGCTAATTCCCAACGACCCAGTGCACTAACTTGGCCGTACTTTTATTTTATTCATTGATAAGCAAAATCTTAAGCGGCTAATCCCCAACAACCCAGTGCACTTACTTAGCTGCACTTTTCATTAATTACCAAAATCTCAAGCGGCTAATCCCCAACGACCCAGTGCGCTTACTTAGCCGCACTTTTATTTTATTAATTAATAAGAAAAATCTCGAGTGGCTAATCCCCAACGACCCAAAGCACTTACTTTGCCGCACTTTTTATTTATTACCAAAATCTCAAGCGGCTAATCCCCAATGACCCAGTGCGCTTACTTGGCCGCACTTTTATTTTATTAATTAATAAGAAAAATCTCAAGTGGCTAATCCCCAACGACCCAGTGCGCTTACTTGGCTGCACTTTTCATTCATTAATTAATAAGAAAGATCTTAAGCGGCTAATTCCCAACGACCTAGTTCGCTTACTTGGCAACACTTTTATTTTATTTATTAAGTACCAAAATCCGAAGCGGCTAATCCCCAACGACCCAGTGCGCTAACTTAGCCGCACTTTTATTTTATTTATTAATAAAAAAAATCTCGAGTGGCTAATCCCTAATGACCCAAAGCACTTACTTGGCCGCACTTTTTATTTATTACCAAAATCCCAAGCGGCTTATCCCCAACGACCTAGTGCGCTTACTTGGCAACACTTTTATTTTATTTATTAAGTACCAAAATCCGAAGCGGCTAATCCCCAACGACCCAGTGCGCTAACTTAGCCGCACTTTTATTTTATTTATTAATAAAAAAAATCTCGAGTGGCTAATCCCTAATGACCCAAAGCACTTACTTGGCCGCACTTTTTATTTATTACCAAAATCTCAAGCGGCTAATCCCCAACGACCCAGTGCGCTTACTTGGCCACACTTTTATTCTATTTATTAATAAGAAAAATCTCGAGTGGCTAATCCCCAACGACCCAGTGCGCTTACTTGGCCGCCCTTTTTTTTATTCATTGTTAAGAAAAATCTCAAGCGGCTGATTCCCAACGACCCATTGCGCTTACTTGGCCGCACTTTTCTTTATTTATTAATTATCAAAATCCCAAGCGGCTAATCCCCAACAACCCAGTGCACTAACTTGGCCGTACTTTTATTTTATTCATTGATAAGAAAAATCTTAAGCGGCTAATCCCCAACGACCCAGTGCGCTTACTTAGCCGCACTTTTTTCTATTTTTTGGTAAAAAATATCTCAAGCGGCTAATCCCCAACAACCAAGTGCGCTTACTTGGCCGCACTTTTATTTTATTATTGATAAGGAAAATTTCAAGTGGCTAATCCCTAACGACCCAGTGCCCTTACTTGGCCGCACTTTTATTTTATTTATTAAATACCAAAATCCCAAGCGGCTAATTCCCAACGACCCAGTGCACTAACTTGGCCGTACTTTTATTTTATTCATTGATAAGCAAAATCTTAAGCGGCTAATCCCCAACGACCCAGTGCACTTACTTAGCTGCACTTTTCATTAATTACCAAAATCTCAAGCGGCTAATCCCCAACGACCCAGTGCGCTCACTTGGCCGCAATTTTTTTATTTTTTGTAAAGAAAAATCTCAAGCGGCTAATCTTCATTCACTTAATGCGCTTACTTGGCCACACTCTTTCTTATTTATTAATTACCAAAATTCCAAGTGGCTAATCCCCAACGACCGAGTGCGCTCACTTGGCCGCACTTTTATTTTATTAATTAATAAGAAAAATCTTGAGCGGCTAATCCCTAACGACCCAAAGCACTTACTTGGCCGCACTTTTTAATAATTACCAAAATCTCAAGCGGCTAATATCCAACGACCCAGTGCGCTCACTTGGCCGCACTTTTATTTTACTTATTAATAAGAAAAATCTCGAGTGACTTATCCCCGACGATCCAAAGCACTTACTTAGCCGCACTTTTAATTAATTACCAAAATCCCAAGCGGCTAATCCCTAACAATTCAGTGCGCTAACTTGGCCTCACATTCATTTTATTTATTGATAAGAAAAATCTCAAGCGGCTAATCCCCAACGACCCAGTGCACTAACTTGGCCGTACTTTTATTTTATTCATTGATAAGAAAAATCTTAAGCGGCTAATCCCCAACGACCCAGTGCGCTTACTTAGCCGCACTTTTTTCTATTTTTTGGTAAAAAATATCTCAAGCGGCTAATTCCCAACGACCAAGTGCACTAACTTGGCCGTACTTTTATTTTATTCATTGATAAGAAAAATCTTAAGCGGCTAATCCCCAACGACCCAGTGCGCTTACTTAGCCGCACTTTTTTCTATTTTTTGGTAAAAAATATCTCAAGCGGCTAATCCCCAACGACCAAGTGCGCTTACTTGGCCGCACTTTTATTTTATTATTGATAAGGAAAGTTTCAAGTGGCTAATCCCCAACGACCCAGTGCCCTTACTTGGCCGCACTTTTATTTTATTTATTAATTACCAAAATCCCAAGCGGCTAATTCCCAACGACCCAGTGCACTAACTTTGCCGTACTTTTATTTTATTCATTGATAAGAAAAATCTTAAGCGGCTAATCCCCAACGACCCAGTGCACTTACTTGGCCGCAATTTTTTCATTTTTTGTTAAGAAAAATCTCAAGCGGCTAATCTTCATTCACTTAATGCGCTTACTTGGCCACACTCTTTCTTATTTATTAATTACCAAAATTCCAAGCGGCTAATCCCCAACGACCGAGTGCGCTCACTTGGCCGCACTTTTATTTTATTAATTAATAAGAAAAATCTTGAGCGGCTAATCCCTAACGACCCAAAGCACTTACTTGGCCGCACTTTTTATTAATTACCAAAATCTCAAGCGGCTAATATCCAACGACCCAGTGCGCTCACTTGGCCGCACTTTTATTTTATTTATTAATAAGAAAAATCTCGAGTGACTTATCCCCGACGATCCAAAGCACTTACTTAGCCGCACTTTTAATTAATTACCAAAATCCCAAGCGGCTAATCCCTAACAATTCAGTGCGCTAACTTGGCCTCACATTCATTTTATTTATTAATTACCAAAATCCCAAGCGGCTTATCCCCAACGACCCAGTGCGCTAACTTATCCACACTTTTATTTTATTTATTGATAAGAAAAATCTCAAGCGGCTAATCCCCAACGACCCAGTGCGCTTACTTGGCCGCACTTTTATTTTATTTATTAATAAGAAAAATCTCGAGTGGCTAATCCCGAACGACCCGAAGCACTTACTTGGCCGCTTTTTTTATTTATTACCAAAATCTCAAGCGGCTAATCCCCAACGACCTAGTGCGCTTACTTAGCCGCACTTTTATTTTATTTATTAATTACTAAAATCCCTTGCGGCTAATCCCCAACGACCCAGTGCGCTTACTTGGCCGCACTTTTATTTTATTTATTAATAAGAAAAATCTCGAGTGGCTAATCCCCAACGACCCAAAGCACTTACTTGGCCGCACTTTTTATTTATTACCAAAATCTCAAGCGGCTAATCCCCAACGACCCAGTGCGCTTACTTGGCCGCACTTTTATTTTATTAATTAATAAGAAAAATCTCAAGCGGCTAATCCCCAACGAACCAGTGCACTTACTTGGCAGCACTTTTATTTCATTAATTAATAAGAAAAATCTTAAGCGGCTAATCCTTAACAACCTAGTGCGCTTACTTGGCCGCAATATTATTTTATTTATTAATTACCAAAATCCCAAGCGGCTAATCCCCAACTACCCAGTGCGCTAACTTAGCCGCACTTTTATTATATTTATTAATAAAAAAAATCTCGAGTGGCTAATCCCCAACGACCCAAAGCTCTTACTTGGCCGCACTTTTATTTTATTAATTAATAAGAAGAATCTCAAGCGGCTAATCCTCAACGACGCAGTGCACTAACTTGGCCGTACTTTTATTTTATTCATTGATAAGAAAAATCTTAAGCGGCTAATCCCCAATGACCCAGTGCGCTTACTTGGCTGCACTTTTAATAAATTACCAAAATCTCAAGCGGCTAATTCCCAACGACCCAGTGCACTAACTTGGCCGTACTCTTATTTTATTCATTGATAAGAAAAATCTTAAGCGGCTAATCCCAAACGACCCAGTGCACTTACTTGGCCGCAATTTTTTCATTTTTTGTTAAGAAAAATCTCAAGCGGCTAATCTTCATTCACTTAATGCGCTTACTTGGCCACACTCTTTCTTATTTATTAATTACCAAAATTCCAAGCGGCTAATCCCCAACGACCGAGTGCGCTCACTTGGCCGCACTTTTATTTTATTAATTAATAAGAAAAATCTTGAGCGGCTAATCCCTAACGACCCAAAGCACTTACTTGGCCGCACTTTTTATTAATTACCAAAATCTCAAGCGGCTAATATCCAACGACCCAGTGCGCTCACTTGGCCGCTTTTTTATTTTATTTATTAATAAGAAAAATCTCGAGTGACTTATCCCCGACGATCCAAAGCACTTACTTAGCCGCACTTTTAATTAATTACCAAAATCCCAAGCGGCTAATCCCTAACAATTCAGTGCGCTAACTTGGCCTCACATTTATTTTATTTATTAATTACCAAAATCCCAAGCGGCTAATCCCCAACGACCCAGTGCGCTAACTTATCCACACTTTTATTTTATTTATTGATAAGAAAAATCTCAAGCGGCTAATCCCCAACGACCCAGTGCGCTTACTTGGCCGCACTTTTATTTTATTTATTAATAAGAAAAATCTCGAGTGGCTAATCCCGAACGACCCGAAGCACTTACTTGGCCGCTTTTTTTATTTATTACCAAAATCTCAAGCGGCTAATCCCCAACGACCTAGTGCGCTTACTTAGCCGCACTTTTATTTTATTTATTAATTACTAAAATCCCTAGCGGCTAATCCCCAACGACCTAGTGCGCTTACTTGGCCGCACTTTTATTTTATTTATTAATAAGAAAAATCTCGAGTGGCTAATCCCCAACGACCCAAAGCACTTACTTGGCCGCACTTTTTATTAATTACCAAAATCTCAAGCGACTAATCCCCAACGACCCAGTGCGCTAACTTAGCCGCACTTTTATTTTATTTATTAATAAAAAAAATCTCGAGTTGCTAATCCCCAATGACCCAAAGCACTTACTTGGCCGCACTTTTTATTTATTACCAAAATCTTAAGCGGCTAATCCCCAACGACCTAGTGCGCTTACTTGGCCGCACTTTTATTTTATTAATTAATAAGAAGAATCCCAAGCGGCTAATCCCCAACGACGCAGTGCACTAACTTGGACGTACTTTTATTTTATTCATTGATAAGAAAAATCTTAAGCGGCTAATCCCCAATGACTCAGTGCGCTTACTTGGCTGCACTTTTTATAAATTACCAAAATCTCAAGCGGCTTATCCCCAACGACCCAGTGCGCTTACTTAGCCGCACTTTTATTTTATTAATTAATAAGAAAAATCTCGAGTGGCTAATCCCCAACGACCCAAAGCACTTACTTGGCCGCACTTTTTATTTATTACCAAAATCTCAAGCGGCTAATTCCCAACGACCCAGTGCGCTTACTTGGCCGCACTTTTGATTCATTAATTAATAAGAAAAATCTTAAGCGGCTAATTCCCAACGACCTAGTTCGCTTACTTGGCAACACTTTTATTTTATTTATTAAGTACCAAAATCCGAAGCGGCTAATCACCAACGACCCAGTGCGCAAACTTAGCCGCACTTTTATTTTATTTATTAATAAAAAAAATCTCGAGTGGCTAATCCCCAATGACCCAAAGCACTTACTTGGCCGCACTTTTTATTTATTACCAAAATCTCAAGCGGCTAATCCCTAACGACCTAGTGCGCTTACTTGGCCGCACTTTTATTTTATTTATCAATTACCAAAATCCCAAGCGGCTAATCCCCAACGACCCAGTGCGCTTACTTGGCCGCACTTTTATTCTATTTATCAATAAGAAAAATTTTGAGTGGCTAATCATCAACGACCCAAAGCACTTACTTGGCGGCACTTTTTATTAATTACCAAAATCTCAAGCTGCTAATCCCCAACGACCCAGTGCGCTTACTTGGCCGCACTTTTATTTTATTAATTATTAAGAAAAATCTCGAGTGGCTAATCCTTAACGACCCAAAGCACTTACTTGGCCGCACTTTTAATTAATTACCAAAATCTCAAGCGGCTAATCCCCAACGACCCAGTGCGCTCACTTAGCCGCAATTTTTTTTATTTTTTGTTAAGAAAAATCTCAAGCGGCTAATCTTCATTGACTTAATGCGCTTACTTGGCCACACTCTTTCTTATTTATTAATTACCAAAATCCCAAGCGGCTAATCCCCAACGACCGAGTGCGCTTACTTGGCCGCACTTTTATTTTATTAATTAATAAGAAAAATCTTGAGCGGCTAATCCCTAACGACCCAAAGCACTTACTTGGCCGCACTTTTTATTAATTACCAAAATCTTAAGCGGCTAATATCCAACGTCCCAGTGCGCTAACTTGGCCTCACATTCATTTTATTTATTAATTACCAAAATCCCAAGCGGCTAATCCCGAACGACCCAGTGTGCTAACTGATCCACACTTTTATTTTATTTATTGATAAGAAAAATCTCAAGCGGCTAATCCCCAACGACCCAAAGCACTTTCTTGGCCGCACTTTTTATTTATTACCAAAATCTCAAGCGGCTTATTCCTAACGACCCAGTGCGCTTACTTAGCCGCACTTTTATTTTATTAATTAATAAGAAAAATCTCGAGTGGCTAATCCCCAACGACCCAAAGCACTTACTTGGCCGCACTTTTAATTTATTACCAAAATCTCAAGCGGCTAATTCCCAACGACCCAGTGCGCTTACTTGGCCGCACTTTTATTTTATTAATTAATAAGAAAAATCTCAAGTGGCTAATCCCCAACGACCCAGTGCGCTTACTTGGCCGCACTTTTGATTCATTAATTAATAAGAAAAATCTTAAGCGGCTAATTCCCAACGACCTAGTTCGCTTACTTGGCAACAGTTTTATTTTATTTATTAAGTACCAAAATCCGAAGCGGCTAATCCCCAACGACCCAGTGCGCTATTTTAGCCGCACTTTTATTTTATTTATTAATAAAAAAAATCTCGAGTGGCTAATCCCCAATGACCCAAAGCACTTACTTGGCCGCACTTTTTATTTTATACCAAAATCTCAAGCGGCTAATCCCCAACGACCTAGTGCGCTTACTTGGCCGCACTTTTATTTTATTTATCAATTACCAAAATCCCAAGCGGCTAATCCCCAACGACCCAGTGCGCTTACTTGGCCGCACTTTTATTCTATTTATTAATAAGAAAAATCTCGAGTGGCTAATCCCCAACGACCCAAAGCACTTACTTGGCCGCACTTTTTATTAATTACCAAAATCTCAAGCGGCTAATCCCCAACGACCCAGTGCGCTTACTTGGCCGCACTTTTATTTTATTAATTTTTAAGAAAAATCTCGAGTGGCTAATCCTTAACGACCCAAAGCACTTACTTGGCCGCACTTTTAATTAATTACCAAAATCTCAAGCGGCTAATCCCCAACGACCCAGTGCGCTCACTTGGCCGCAATTTTTTTTATTTTTTGTTAAGAAAAATCTCAAGCGGCTAATCTTCATTGACTTAATGCGCTTACTTGGCCACACTCTTTCTTATTTATTAATTACCAAAATCCCAAGCGACTCATCCCCAACGACCGAGTGCGCTCACTTGGCCGCACTTTTATTTTATTAATTAATAAGAAAAATCTTGAGCGGCTAATCCCTAACGACCCAAAGCACTTACTTGGCCGCACTTTTTATTAATTACCAAAATCTTAAGCGGCTAATATCCAACGACCCAGTGCGCTAACTTGGCCTCACATTTATTTTATTTATAAATTACCAAAATCCCAAACGGCTAATCCCCAACGACCCAGTGTGCTAACTTATCCACACTTTTATTTTATTTATTGATAAGAAAAATCTCAAGCGGCTAATCCCCAACGACCCAGTGCGCTTACTTGGCCGCACTTTTTTTCCATTAATTAATAAGAAAAATCTTAAGCGGCTAATCCCCAACGACCTAGTGCGCTTACTTGGCCGCACTTTTATTTTATTTATTAATTACCAAAATCCCAAGCGGCTAATCCCCAACGACCCAGTGTGCTAACTTATCCACACTTTTATTTTATTTATTGATAAGAAAAATCTCGAGTGGCGAATCCCCAACGACCCAAAGCACTTACTTAGCCGCACTTTTTATTTATTACCAAAATCTCAAGCGGCTAATCCCCAACGACCCAGTGCGCTTACTTGGCCGCACTTTTATTTTATTAATTAATAAAAAAAATCTCGAGTGGCTAATCCCCAACGACCCAAAGCACTTACTTGGCCGCACTTTTTATTTATTACCAAAATCTCAAGCGGCTAATCCCCAACAACCCAGTGCGCTTACTTGGCCGCACTTTTATTTTATTAATTAATAAGAAAAATCTCAAGCGGCTAATCCCCAACGAACCAGTGCACTTACTTGGCAGCACTTTTATTTCATTAATTAATAAGAAAAATCTTAAGCGGCTAATCCTTAACGACCTAGTGCGCTTACTTGGCCGCAATATTATTTTATTTATTAATTACCAAAATCCCATGCGGCTAATCCCCAACTACCCAGTGCGCTAACTTAGCCGCACTTTTATTATATTTATTAATAAAAAAAATCTCGAGTGGCTAATCCCCAACGACCGAAAGCACTTACTTGGCCGCACTTTTATTTTATTAATTAATAAGAAGAATCTCAAGCGGCTAATCCTCAACGACGCAGTGCACTAACTTGGCCGTACTTTTATTTTATTCATTGATAAGAAAAATCTTAAGCGGCTAATCCCCAATGACTCAGTGCGCTTACTTGGCTGCACTTTTAATAAATTACCAAAATCTCAAGCGGCTAATCCCCAACGACCCAGTGCGCTCACTTGGCTGCACTTTTCATTAATTACCAAAATCTTAAGCGGCTAATCCCCAACGACCTAGTGCGCTTACTTGGCCGCACTTTTATTTTATTTATTAATTACTAAAATCCCAAGCGGCTAATCCCCAACAACCCAGTGTGCTAACTTAGCCGCACTTTCATTTTATTTATTAATAAAAAAAATCTCGAGTGGCTAATCCCCAACGACCCAAAGCACTTACTTGGCCGCACTTTTTATTTATTACCAAAATTTCAAGCGGCTTATCTCTAACGACCCAGTGCGCTTACTTAGCCGCACTTTTATTTTATCAATTAATAAGAAAAATCTCGAGTGGCTAATCCCCAACGACCCAAAGCACTTACTTGGCCGCACGTTTTATTTATTACTAAAATCTCAAGCGGCTAATCCCCAACGACCCAGTAAGCTTACTTGGCCGCACTTTTATTTTATTAATTAATAAGAAAAATCTCAAGTGGCTAATCCTCAACGACCCAGTACGCTTACTTGGCCGCACTTTTGATTCATTAATTAATAAGAAAAATCTTAAGCGGCTAATTTCCAACGACCTAGTGCGCTTACTTGGCCGCACTTTTATTTTATTTATTAATTACCAAAATCCGAAGCGGCTAATCCCCAACAACCCAGTGCGCTAACTTAGCCGCACTTTTATTTCATTTATTAATAAAAAAAATCTCGTGTGGCTAATCCCCAACGACCCAAAGCACTTACTTGGCCGCACTTTTTATTTATTACCAAAATCTCGAGCGGCTAATCCCCAACGACCTAGTGCGCTTACTTGGCCGCACTTTTATTTTATTTATTAATGACCAAAATCCCAAGCAGCTAATCCCCAACGACCCAGTGCGCTTACTTGGCCGCACTTTTATTCTATTTATTAATAAGAAAAATCTCGAGTGGCTAATCCCCAACAACCCAAAGCACTTACTTGGCCGCACTTTTTATTAATTACCAAAATCTCAAGCGGCTAATCCCCAACGACCCAGTGCGCTTACTTGGCCGCACTTTTATTTTATTAATTATTAAGAAAAATCTCGAGTGGCTAATCCTTAACGACCCAAAGCACTTACTTGGCCGCACTTTTATTTTATTTATTAATTACCAAAATCCCAAGCGGCTAATCCCCAACGACCCAGTGCGCTAACTTAGCCGCACTTTTATTTTATTTATTAATAAAAAAAATCTCGAGTGGCTAATCCCCAACGACCCAAAGCACTTACTTGGCCGCACTTTTTATTTATTACCAAAAACTCAAGCGGCTTATCCCTAACGACCCAGTGCGCTTACTTAGCCGCACTTTTATTTTATTAATTAATAAGAAAAATCTCGAGTGGCTAATCCCCAACGACCCAAAGCACTTACTTGGCCGCACTTTTTATTTATTACCAAAATCTTAAGCGGCTAATCCCCAACGACCCAGTGCGCTTACTTGGCCGCACTTTTAATTAATTACCAAAATCTCAAGCGGCTAATCCCCAACGACCCAGTGCGCTTACTTGGCCGCCCTTTTTTTTATTCATTGTTAAGAAAAATCTCAAGCGGCTGATTCCCAACGACCCAGTGCGCTTACTTAGCCAACCTTTTATTTTATTTATTGGTAAAAAAAATCTTAAGCGGCTAATCCCCGACGACCCAGTGCGCTTACTTGGCGGCACTTTTATTTTATTAATTATTAAGAAAAATCTCGAGTGGCTAATCCCCAACAACCCAAAGCACTTACTTAGCCGCACTCTTTATTAATTACCAAAATCTCAAGCGGCTAATCTTCAACGACCTAGTGCGCTTACTTGGCCGCACTTTTATTTTATTAATTAATAAGAAAAATCTCGAGTGGCTAATCCCCAACGACCCAAAGCACTTACTTGGCCGCACTTTTAATTAATTACCAAAATCTCAAGCGGCTAATCCCCAACGACCCAGTGCGCTTACTTGGCCGCCCTTTTTTTTATTCATTGTTAAGAAAAATCTCAAGCGGCTGATTCCCAAAGACCCAGTGCGCTTACTTGGCCGCACTTTTCTTTATTTATTAATTATCAAAATCCCAAGCGGCTAATTCCCAACAACCCAGTGCACTAACTTGGCCGTACTTTTATTTTATTCATTGATAAGAAAAATCTTAAGCAGCTAATCCCCAACGACCCAGTGCGCTCACTTGGCTGCACTTTTCATTAATTACCAAAATCTTAAGCGGCTAATCCCCAACGACCTAGTGCGCTTACTTGGCCGCACTTTTATTTTATTTATTAATTACTAAAATCCCAAGCGGCTAATCCCCAACAACCCAGTGTGCTAACTTAGCCGCACTTTCATTTTATTTATTAATAAAAAAAATCTCGAGTGGCTAATCCCCAACGACCCAAAGCACTTACTTGGCCGCACTTTTTATTTATTACCAAAATTTCAAGCGGCTTATCTCTAACGACCCAGTGCGCTTACTTAGCCGCACTTTTATTTTATTAATTAATAAAAAAAATCTCGAGTGGCTAATCCCCAACGACCCAAAGCACTTACTTGGCCGCACGTTTTATTTATTACTAAAATCTCAAGCGGCTAATCCCCAACGACCCAGTAAGCTTACTTGGCCGCACTTTTATTTTATTAATTAATAAGAAAAATCTCAAGTGGCTAATCCTCAACGACCCAGTACGCTTACTTGGCCGCACTTTTGATTCATTAATTAATAAGAAAAATCTTAAGCGGCTAATTTCCAACGACCTAGTGCGCTTACTTGGCCGCACTTTTATTTTATTTATTAATTACCAAAATCCGAAGCGGCTAATCCCCAACAACCCAGTGCGCAAACTTAGCCGCACTTTTATTTCATTTATTAATAAAAAAAATCTCGTGTGGCTAATCCCCAACGACCCAAAGCACTTACTTGGCCGCACTTTTTATTTATTACCAAAATCTCGAGCGGCTAATCCCCAACGACCTAGTGCGCTTACTTAGCCGCACTTTTATTTTATTTATTAATGACCAAAATCCCAAGCAGCTAATCCCCAACGACCCAGTGCGCTTACTTGGCCGCACTTTTATTCTATTTATTAATAAGAAAAATCTCGAGTGGCTAATCCCCAACAACCCAAAGCACTTACTTGGCCGCACTTTTTATTAATTACCAAAATCTCAAGCGGCTAATCCCCAACGACCCAGTGCGCTTACTTGGCCGCACTTTTATTTTATTAATTATTAAGAAAAATCTCGAGTGGCTAATCCTTAACGACCCAAAGCACTTACTTGGCCGCACTTTTATTTTATTTATTAATTACCAAAATCCCAAGCGGCTAATCCCCAACGACCCAGTGCGCTAACTTAGCCGCACTTTTATTTTATTTATTAATAAAAAAAATCTCGAGTGGCTAATCCCCAACGACCCAAAGCACTTACTTGGCCGCACTTTTTATTTATTACCAAAAACTCAAGCGGCTTATCCCTAACGACCCAGTGCGCTTACTTAGCCGCACTTTTATTTTATTAATTAATAAGAAAAATCTCGAGTGGCTAATCCCCAACGACCCAAAGCACTTACTTGGCCGCACTTTTTATTTATTACCAAAATCTCAAGCGGCTAATCCCCAACGACCCAGTGCGCTTACTTGGCCGCACTTTTAATTAATTACCAAAATCTCAAGCGGCTAATCCCCAACGACCCAGTGCGCTTACTTGGCCGCCCTTTTTTTTATTCATTGTTAAGAAAAATCTCAAGCGGCTGATTCCCAACGACCCAGTGCGCTTACTTAGCCAACCTTTTATTTTATTTATTGGTAAAAAAAATCTTAAGCGGCTAATCCCCGACGACCCAGTGCGCTTACTTGGCGGCACTTTTATTTTATTAATTATTAAGAAAAATCTCGAGTGGCTAATCCCCAACAACCCAAAGCACTTACTTAGCCGCACTCTTTATTAATTACCAAAATCTCAAGCGGCTAATCTTCAACGACCTAGTGCGCTTACTTGGCCGCACTTTTATTTTATTAATTAATAAGAAAAATCTCGAGTGGCTAATCCCCAACGACCCAAAGCACTTACTTGGCCGCACTTTTAATTAATTACCAAAATCTCAAGCGGCTAATCCCCAACGACCCAGTGCGCTTACTTGGCCGCCCTTTTTTTTATTCATTGTTAAGAAAAATCTCAAGCGGCTGATTCCCAACGACCCAGTGCGCTTACTTGGCCGCACTTTTCTTTATTTATTAATTATCAAAATCCCAAGCGGCTAATTCCCAACAACCCAGTGCACTAACTTGGCCGTACTTTTATTTTATTCATTGATAAGAAAAATCTTAAGCAGCTAATCCCCAACGACCTAGTGCGCTTACTTGGATGCACTTTTATTTTATTTATTAATTACCAAAATTCTAAGCGGCTAATCCCCAACGCCCCAGTGCGCTAACTTAGCCGCACTTTTGTTTTATTTATGAATAAAAAAAATCTCGAGTGGCTAATCCCCAACGACCCGAAGCACTTACTTGGCCGCTTATTTTATTTATTACCAAAATCTCAAGCGGCTAATCCCCAACGACCTAGTGCGCTTACTTAGCCGCACTTTTATTTTATTTATTAATTACTAAGATCCCAAGCAGCTAATCCCCAACGACCCAGTGCGCTTACTTGGCCGCACTTTTATTTTATTTATTAATAAGAAAAATCTTGAGTGGCTAATCCCCAACAACCCAAAGCACTTACTTGGCCGCACTTTTTATTAATTACCAAAATCTCAAGCGGCTAATCCCTAACGACCCAGTGCGCTTACTTGGCCGCACTTTTATTTTATTAATTGATAAAAAAAATCTCGAGTGGCTAATCCCCAACGACCCAAAGCACTTACTTGGCCGCACTTTTAATTAATTACCAAAATCTCAAGCGGCTAATCCCCAACGACCCAGTGCGCTTACTCGGCCGCCCTTTTTTTTATTCATTGTTAAGAAAAATCTCAAGCGGCTGATTCTCAACGACCCAGTGCGCTTACTTGGCCGCACTTTTCTTTATTCATTAATTACCAAAATCCCAAGCGGCTAATCCCAAACAACCCAGTGCACTAACTTGGCCGTACTTTTATTTTATTCATTGATAAGAAAAATCTTAAGCGGCTAATCCCCAACGACCCAGTGCGCTTACTTAGCCGCACTTTTTTTCATTTTTTGGTAATAAATATCTCAAGCGGCTAATCCCCAACGACCCAGTGCGCTTACTTTGCCGCACTTTTATTTTATTATTGATAAGGAAAATTTCAAGTGGCTAATCCCCAACGACCCAGTGCCCTTACTTGGCCGCACTTTTATTTTATTTATTAATTACCAAAATCCCAAGCGGCAAATTCCCAACAACCCAGTGCACTAACTTGGCCGTACTTTTATTTTATTTATTGATAAGAAAAATCTAAAGCGGCTAATCCCCAACGACCCAGTGCGCTTACTTGGCTGCACTTTTCATTAATTACCAAAATCTTAAGCGGCTAATCCCCAACGACCTAGTGCGCTTACTTGGCCGCACTTTTATTTTATTTATTAATTACCAAAATCCCAAGCGGCTAATCCCCAACGACCCAGTGCGCTAACTTAGCCGCACTTTTATTTTATTTATTAATAAAAAAAATCTCGAGTGGCTAATCCCCAACGACCCAAAGCACTTACTTGGCCGCACTTTTTATTTATTACCAAAATCTCAAGCGGCTTATCCCCTACGACCCAGTGCGCTTACTTAGCCGCACTTTTATTTTATTAATTAATAAGAAAAATCTCGAGTGGCTAATCCCCAACGACCCAAAGCACTTACTTGGCCGCACTTTTTATTTATTACCAAAATCTCAAGCGGCTAATCCCCAACGACCCAGTGCGCTTACTTGGCCGCACTTTTATTTTATTAATTAATAAGAAAAATCTTAAGTGGCTAATCCCCAACGACCCAAAGCGCTTACTTGGCCGCACTTTTGATTCATTAATCAATAAGAAAAATCTTAAGCGGCTAATTCCCATCGACCTAGTTCGCTTACTTGGCAACACTTTTATTTTATTTATTAAGTACCAAAATCCGAAGCGGCTAATCCCCAACGACCCAGTGCGCTAACTTAGCCGCACTTTTATTTTATTTATTAATAAAAAAAATCTCGAGTGGCTAATCCCTAATGACCCAAAGCACTTACTTGGCCGCACTTTTTATTTATTACCAAAATCTCAAGCGGCTAATCCCCAACGACCTAGTGCGCTTACTTGGCCGCACTTTTATTTTATTTATTAATTACCAAAATCCCAAGCGGCTAATCCCCAACGACCCAGTGCGCTTACTTGGCCGCACTTTTATTCTATTTATTAATAAGAAAAATCTCGAGTGGCTAATCCCCAATGACCCAGTGCTCTTACTTGGCCGCCCTTTTTTTTATTTATTGTTAAGAAAAATCTTAAGCGGCTGATTCCCAACGACCCAGTGCGCTTACTTGGCCGCACTTTTCTTTATTTATTAATTATGAAAATCCCAAGCGGCTAATCCCCAACAACCCAGTGCACTAACTTGGCCGTACTTTTATTTTATTCATTGATAAGAAAAATCTTAAGCGGCTAATCCCCAACGACCCAGTGCGCTTACTTAGCCGCACTTTTTTTTATTTTTTGGTAAAAAATATCTCAAGCGGCTAATCCCCAACGACCCAGTGCGCTTACTTGGCCGCACTTTTATTTTATTATTGATAAGGAAAATTTCAAGTGGCTAATCCCCAACGACCCAGTGCCCTTACTTGGCCGCACTTTTATTTTATTTATTAATTACCAAAATCCCAAGCGGCTAATTCCCAACGACCCAGTGCACTAACTTGGCCGTACTTTTATTTTATTCATTGATAAGAAAAATCTTAAGCGGCTTAGCCCCAACGACCCAGTGCACTTACTTGGCTGCACTTTTCAATAATTACCAAAATCTCAAGCGGCTAATCCCCAACGACCCAGTGCGCTCACTTGGCCGCAATTTTTTTATTTTTTGTTAAGAAAAATCTCAAGCGGCTAATCTTCATTCACTTAATGCGCTTACTTGGCCACACTCTTTCTTATTTATTAATTACCAAAATTCCAAGCGGCTAATCCCCAACGACCGAGTGCGCTCACTTGGCCGCACTTTTATTTTATTAATTGATAAGAAAAATCTTGAGCGGCTAATCCCTAACGACCCAAAGCACTTACTTGGCCACACTTTTTATTAATTACCAAAATCTCAAGCGGCTAATATCCTACGACCCAGTGCGCTCACTTGGCCGCACTTTTATTTTATTTATTAATAAGAAAAATCTCGAGTGACTTATCCCCAACGATCCAAAGCACTTACTTAGCAGCACTTTTAATTAATTACCAAAATCCCAAGCGGCTAATCCCTAACAATTCAGTGCGCTAACTTGGCCTCACATTTATTTTATTTATTAATTACCAAAATCCCAAGCGGCTAATCCCCAACGACCCAGTGCGCTAACTTATCCACACTTTTATTTTATTTATTGATAAGAAAAATCTCAAGCGGCTAATCCCCAACGACCCAGTGCGCTTACTTAGCCGCACTTTTATTTTATTTATTAATAAGAAAAATCTCGAGTGGCTAATCCCCAACGACCCGAAGCACTTACTTGGCCGCTTTTTTTATTTATTACCAAAATCTCAAGCGGCTAATCCCCAACGACCTAGTGCGCTTACTTAGCCGCACTTTTATTTTATTTATTAATTACTAATATCCCAAGCGGCTAATCCCCAACGACCCAGTGCGCTTACTTGGCCGCACTTTTATTTTATTAATTAATAAGAAAAATCTCGAGTGGCTAATCCCCAACGACCCAAAGCACTTACTTGGCCGCACTTTTTATTAATTACCAAAATCTCAAGCGACTAATCCCCAACGACCCAGTGCGCTTACTTGGCCGCACTTTTATTTTATTAATTAATAAGAAAAATCTCGAGTGGCTTATCCCCAACGACCCAAAGCACTTACTTGGCCGCACTTGTAATTAATTACCAAAATCTCAAGCGGCTAATCCCCAACGACCCAGTGCGCTTACTTGGCCGCCCTTTTTTTTATTCATTGTTAAGGAAAAACTCAAGCGGCTGATTCCCAACGACCCAGTGCGCTTACTTGGCCGCACTTTTTTTCCATTAATTAATAAGAAAAATCTTAAGCGGCTAATCCCCAACGACCTAGTGCGCTTACTTGGCCGCACTTTTATTTTATTTATTAATTACCAAAATCCCAAGCGGCTAATCCCCAACGACCCAGTGCGCTAACTTAGCCGCACTTTTATTTTATTTATTAATAAAAAAAATCTCGAGTGGCGAATCCCCAACGACCCAAAGCACTTACTTAGCCGCACTTTTTATTTATTACCAAAATCTCAAGCGGCTGATTCCCAACGACCCAGTGCGCTTACTTAGCCAACCTTTTATTTTATTTATTGGTAAAAAAAATCTTAAGCGGCTAATCCCCAACAACCCAAAGCACTTACTTAGCCGCACTCTTTATTAATTACCAAAATCTCAAGCGGCTAATCTTCAACGACCTAGTGCGCTTACTTGGCCGCACTTTTATTTTATTAATTAATAAGAAAAATCTCGAGTGGCTAATCCCCAACGACCCAAAGCACTTACTTGGCCGCACTTTTAATTAATTACCAAAATCTCAAGCGGCTAATCCCCAACGACCCAGTGCGCTTACTTGGCCGCCCTTTTTTTTATTCATTGTTAAGAAAAATCTCAAGCGGCTGATTCCCAACGACCCAGTGCGCTTACTTGGCCGCACTTTTCTTTATTTATTAATTATCAAAATCCCAAGCGGCTAATCCCCAACAACCCAGTGCACTAACTTGGCCGTACTTTTATTTTATTCATTGATAAGAAAAATCTTAAGCAGCTAATCCCCAACGACCTAGTGCGCTTACTTGGATGCACTTTTATTTTATTTATTAATTACCAAAATTCTAAGCGGCTAATCCCCAACGCCCCAGTGCGCTAACTTAGCCGCACTTTTATTTTATTTATGAATAAAAAAAATCTCGAGTGGCTAATCCCCAACGACCCGAAGCACTTACTTGGCCGTTTATTTTATTTATTACCAAAATCTCAAGCGGCTAATCCCCAACGACCTAGTGCGCTTACTTAGCCGCACTTTTATTTTATTTATTAATTACTAAGATCGCAAGCAGCTAATCCCCAACGACCCAGTGCGCTTACTTGGCCGCACTTTTATTTTATTTATTAATAAGAAAAATCTTGAGTGGCTAATCCCCAACAACCCAAAGCACTTACTTGGCCGCACTTTTTATTAATTACCTGTTCGTGTTAACTTTGTTTGTGGTGGTTTGGACGGGGGCATGCGATACTCGCGACGACGCGGACGCTTTTGTTGTAGTCGGGGTGTCTGGAGGGGGACCTACGCGAACGCACAAGCCTAATTTACTTATGCCTTCATAGATTTCAAGTATGTTGTACGCATTGTATGGCTGTGTGCGGGGCCCCGCTCTCGGCGCCTCTTCGAAACGAGAGCTCGAGCTCCTCTCGAGCTCACCTCTCTCCTCACTCCTCGGTTAGCAGCGGGCCTGAGCGAGTTTTCACTTAGGCTAAGTTACGCCGGAGTCAGAGCACCTCCTCAGCCTTCAGCTGGCAGATTGCAAGGCCTTTTGCAGCCATTTTGCCTCGCCTCGTTCGAGTTCGCCAGCCTCAGTCCAATCTACTTGAGTTTTGCTAAGTATCGATTTGTCTTTTAGTTTGAGACTTCAAGCTCGTCAAATAAATCGACTTGAGTCTACAGTTCCAAAGAAAATTCCTTCATTTGTTTTAGTTCAAATTTCTTTCAACTCCGTCAATTGAATTGTTATCGTGACGCGGTTAATTTCTAGCGGCAGCGATCATATTCATTGTACGAATTTCGTTTTTGTTTTGAATAAATCCAATATCTTGGTATTTAAAGAGACTTGGTTGTTGTTTTTGGTGTGAAAGAAAATAAGTAGAATAATAATTTTTCTCCAATTTCCATAGAGGTCGATTCACGACCTACAAATTAAATAGAATTTGCAAACTGATTCGAGGCTTGATTAGCCCACATTTTGCCGATCGAGCGAATCAAAGCAAAATATTCATTGGTAGCAGAGCGTGGTTGGAAATTGAAAAACAAATTCTTATTATTCTCCAATTTCAAGGCCATTCGACGTCAACAAACATACCACCTTGTTCGTCGAAAAGCGTAGAAGGAAGACGAGACCTATAGTCATCAAGCAAGCACGCGGTCATCAATCTTCTCTTTGTGCGGAGCTTCGTAGCCTCGTAGACGGGATCGACGGTGTCAGCGTACCAACGCTCTCCTTCATCGCCCCGCAGCCTTACTCTTGAATTTACTGTCCTTGGCCTAGGAGGTAAAGAGTGCGGGGAGGGCAGGTACTTACTACTGCGCGCATGGTAAGCGTTTAGCGTTACATTGTTTGTATTAGTCACTCTTCTTATCTATTGCTCTCGAGTCCAAGACCAAATTATCATTGCTGTGTCGCTTGCCACATCTGTATATATTGTATATAGTGTAAATATCAAGGACGTTTTATCTTAGTTGGGGCTCGATTTGGTTATTTTAATTTTTTAATCGTTGCTTTCAAAATGGAAAAGATACTTAAGGCTCAGTTGAAACTATGTTCCAACATAGAGAATTTCTACACAAATTCAACTAGTAAAGTGAAAGCCGAATCCCAAACGATTCATCATTTTGAGACGCGATTAAGTATCCTGGATAATTATTGGAAGACTTTTACTAGTCGTCATGATGATTTAATTGATTATGAGGATAAGATCGTGGATGATGATTATTTTGAAAAGGACGTATATACCTCGATTGAGATGGCTTATTCCGAAGCCAGATCGCTGATACTCGGTAAAATTGCGGCTCTAAAAACGAATACACCTCCACACCCTATGCCTCAACCTACTGGAAATCCAACAGTAGAGGTTCAAGCTTCCCTCCCTCCGTTACAGCTTCCCACCTTTTCGGGAAAGCAGGAGGAGTGGGAAAGCTTCAAGCAGCGATTCTCTTCCTTGGTTAAAGACAAGACGAACATTTCTAATGTTGCAAAGTTGCAACACTTAATGAGCGCGTTACAAGGCTCCGCTGCGCAACGACTAAAAGGCATTGAAATTACCGACGCGAATTTTCAAGTTGCTTGGGACAAACTCATTCGCCGGTATGATAATGTACGCATTCGACTGTTCAATAGCATTGAGAATCTTATTCAATTGCCGCCGGTAAAAGCTCGAAATGTACATGAATTAAATGAGATAATGGATCGCGCGGAAGAAGCTGTACGCGCTCTTAAAGATCTTGGATGCCCAATTGATCAAACAAATTATTTTGTGGTACATTGTGTCATTCGTAAACTTGACTTGAATTCACGAGAATCCTGGGAAATTTCACAAGAGGCTACTGATGGATTTCCGACTTATATCGATCTCACGCGTTTTATTGAACGTCGCGTTCATGCGCTTGAACAAGCCCATACTGGCACTGATACACCTAGTTCGCGTAATAAGCAATCGTCTACTCATATGCCGCAAAATCAAGCAAAACGCGTGTCTGTTCATACTGCTCAATCCGAAGTTAGTACAGATAAGTTATCTGGTTGTCTTTTATGTAAAGGAAATCACATACTAGGTCGTTGTATGAAATTCAAATCTATGTCTCTGGCTCAGCGTCTTGAATATTGTAAAAATGAAAAGCTTTGTCTCAATTGTTTAAAGACTTCTCATTTCGCAGACAAATGCCCTTCGCCAAATCGTTGTTTTTATTGCCAAGGTAATCATCACTCGAAGTTGCATTTTGAGAAAAATACCGGAAAAGCTCAACAGAGCAACCAAATCAATTGGCGTTCTTCGGCAAATACTGATTCTAACGAGAAATCGGCATCTAACTCGCATGAGCAGGGAGTTGTGAACGTTCACAGCGTTCGTGTGGATCATGCTGTATTATTGGCGACTGCGCGCATATGTATTAAAGGTCCCAACGGAAATTTATTTTCAATCCGCGCTCTTATTGACCCTGCCGCCGAACGCTCTTTCATAGCGCGACATGTAGTATCTGAACTTAGCCTTACTTGTAAACAAATTGATATTAAAGTAGTTGGCGTAGGTGCAGAGGAATCGTCTAGGGCTCGCGAAGAGGTCATGTTACAATTAGTATCCCCGAAGTTAGAGAATTTTAGGTTGAGTATATTCGCCTTGGTTCTACCCAAACTTACTCGGTATCTACCCAGTAACAAAATTATTCAATCGAATTGGTCGCACATTAAAGATCTTGATCTTGCTGATCCTGATTTTGCAGAGCCTCACAAGATTGACTGTATCTTGGGTGCTGATGCTTATTCGTCAATAATGCTCAGTGGCCTTATAAGAGGGCCTAAGGACACTCCAGTAGCTCAAAATTCAGTCTTTGGTTGGATTTTAACTGGCCCAACGTTAAGCCAAACTTGCTGCTGTAATACAGCATTAGTTCAAGCTTTTCACACGTACACGGATCAGTCGCTTTCTGAAAATCTTCAAAGATTTTGGGAAATCGAGGAGGTGCCTCGCAGATCGCTGCTAACCGAGGACGAGCGATACTGTGACGAGCATTTCGCTCAGACACATACACGCTCTCCAGATGGTCGTTTTATCGTCAGATTGCCTCTTCGAAGCAATCCTGACTTCGTAAGCACTCGTGATATTGCCGTTGCCTGTCTATTACGCTCTGAAAAACGCTTACGTAACAATCTCGAACTTTCAAACTCTTACTGCACTTTCATGCAGGAGTACCTTGACATGCATCACATGGAGCTCGTCCCCCCCGACAAACTTGATCGACCAAGTTTCTATCTCCCACATCATGCTGTCATTCGTCCTGAGAACCCGAGCAAAGTGCGCATCGTATTTAATGCGTCTCAACGGGATTCAAAGGGTCGTTCTCTGAATGATATGCTGCTGCCGGGACCCAAACTTCAAGCCGATGTGCTTCAAGTGCTAACACAGTGGCGTTTTTCTAAGTTTGTTTTTACCACAGATGTCGTTAAGATGTTTCGGCAGATATTGGTACATCCGGACGATGCTGACTGGCAGCGAGTACTGTGGCGCCCAACGACCGATCAGCCCATTCGTGACTATAGGTGTATCACAGTCACCTATGGCACCTCATCAGCCCCGTACTTGGCCCTGAAGGTCATGCAAAAGCTTGCAGAGGACAACGAGGAATCCCATCCTCATGCAGCCGAAATTCTGAAAAGAAAGCTCTACGTTGACGACTTCTTCGCTGGAGCTGATACAGTTGAAACTGCACGGGAACGTCGAGATCAACTCATACAAGTTCTTGCATCGGCAGGTATGACGCTAGCCAAGTGGGCCGCGAATGACAATGGGCTTCTTCAAGGCTTGTCGTCAGTTTCAGCCAAGGAAGTTGAGTTAAAACTCGATGAGGTAATATCCACCTTAGGTCTTAAGTGGCTACCCAGCATTGATGCCTTTACTTTTAGTGTAAAAGACCTTGGAGTAAACTATGAGTTTACGAAACGCACAATTTTGTCCGAAATCGCTCGTTTATTTGATCCTTTAGGATGGCTAGCTCCGATAATGATCATTGCCAAAATAATATTACAGGATCTTTGGCTGAACGATCTGGACTGGGACTCTTCAGTGCCCGATGCACTGAGTCAACGCTGGGTGCTTTTTCGTAATGAGCTGAAAGAAGTCTCGCTCATACGAATACCACGCTGGCTTGGAGGAAAAGAGAGAGAAGTGTGGCATTTGCATGGATTCGCGGATGCATCTAAGCGAGCCTATGCTGCCGTACTCTACGCAGTGACACCTGGTCAGACTGCAAGCCTTCTTCTTGCCAAGACCAAGCTAGCTCCAACCAAAGTGCAAACTCTCCCAAGGCTTGAGTTGTGTGGTTGCGCTCTTTTGGTACGTCTCACCAAGCACCTTCTGAGCAGCTCAGCGATTCAACCAGCCAGTATTCACTGCTGGACCGATTCCAAGGTTGTCCTGGAATGGTTGAAGAGCCATCCATCTCGTTGGCCAACATTTGTGGCTAATAGAACCAGTGAGATTCTCACTGAACTTCCTTCAGCAACATGGCATCATGTCAGATCAGCTGACAACCCAGCAGACGGTGCGACACGAGGCTTCTCGCCTGCCGTCCTGGCAAAGCTCGATTTGTGGTGGCATGGACCGAGTTGGCTGTTACAGGACGAGTCTGCCTGGCCGTCTCTGACTCCGTCGGAGCCTCTAACACCAGCCCATCTCCAAGTTTTTGCTATTCAAGCTCAGCAGCATGAAAAATCAAAGCAGGTCGTGTCACCTGAATGCTTGCCAACGTTACAAAAGTTTTCGGCATTTTCTAAAATAATTAGAATTCTCTCTTACTGCTACCGCTGGCGTACGTGTGCTGCACAAAAGTGCATTGAGCGTGCGAAAATTTTGATGCTTGGAACTGAGTACCGTATGGGAAAAGTTTACTGTTACAGAGCCATTCAAGCGCAGCACTTTCCAGCCGAAAAAATGTGTTTGTCTGCTGGTGAACCTCTCACAAAACACAGCGCTCTACGTCGACTCAGCCCATTTCTGGATGAACAAGGCCTTATTCGAGTTGGAGGGCGACTTGACCATTCTTTACTGCCTTACAACGAAAGGCACCCAATCATTTTACCAGGCGGCTGCCAATTCGTCAGACGTTTAGTGGAAGAGACGCATTTACTCACTATGCACGGAGGAGTGCAATTGATGATGTCACATCTACGCCGATCGCTGTGGGTCACCAGAGACCAAAGAGTCGCCGCTGGAGTGCTTCACCGTTGCGTTATTTGTACGCGACATGCTGCCAGAAGCTCCGAGCAACAATTGGGTCAACTTCCAGCTGCTCGCATTACTCCGGCGCGGCCCTTCACACATACAGGCGTCGATTACGCTGGGCCATTTCCGATCCTATTCTCAAGGGGTCGTGGAGCAAAATCAACCAAGGGCTACATTGCCATTTTTGTTTGTTTGGTTTCACGTGCCATGCACGTGGAGGTAGTATCCGACCTAACGTCTGCCTCGTTTCTTGCAGCATACTCACGGTTTTGTGCTCGTCGTGGAGTCTGTGCTGTTCTGTATTCCGAAAACGCCACCAACTTTAGAGGAGCTGCGTCCGAACTAAGACGGATGTTTCATAGTTCATCGGAGTTTCTTGTCACTGTCATTGATACTATAGCGCGTCAAGGTACAGACTGGTCCTTTATTCCGCCACGCGCCCCTCACATGGGAGGTTTATGGGAAGCTGCTGTACGCAGCGTAAAGTATCATCTCATTCGTGTGGTTGGAGATTCAAAGTTGACGTTCGAGGAGCTGACTACGTTGTGCAGCAAAGTCGAAGCATGCCTCAACTCCAGGCCACTGTGCCCCTTGAGCAGCGAAGCCTCTGGTGATCTCGCTCTTACACCCGCCCATTTTCTCGTCGGCTCTGCTTTGCTGTCTCATCCCGAGCCTTACGATGAGGGGCAACAATTCTCCCCACAGACAGATCGCTGGAAGTTGCTAACTGACATGCGTAACTCCTTTTGGGCCAACTGGCGTAGAGAGGTGCTACATCAACACCTACGACGAAACAAGTGGTTGAAGCCTCAACCTAATATTGTTCAGGGTGATGTCGTCCTCATCAAGGACGAGCTCACTCCTCCTACAAAGTGGCCTTTGGGATTGGTCACTGCCACTCATCCTGGAGCTGATGGGCTCGTACGAGTGGTTACCATCAAAACAGCCGAATCATCGTTCGTGCGACCCATCGCCAAGGTCATCAAGTTACTTAGCGAGCCAGAACTTGACAAATGCGTGGAGACTCATAAAATTTAGTGAAGTTTCAGTTGATTTTGTTAATTAATGATCTGACAATTTAATTTTGCCTATAATTATGATTTACATTAACTATTGTGAATTTAATTGAAAATTAGCTTCCGCGAGTAGATTAGATTTACTTTGTTCAATGTTATTAAACTTATTTCAATATGTTTTGTTATCTAAAATGTAATACTACTTGACAACCAAGTAGTTTAGGGTCAGCTTTGGTAGATTCTCATCCGACATCAGGCTTTCCTATCTCGTTTTATTAAATAATTTTTGACGACATTTCGTCAAGGCGGGCTGAAATGTTCGTGTTAACTTTGTTTGTGGTGGTTTGGACGGGGGCATGCGATACTCGCGACGACGCGGACGCTTTTGTTGTAGTCGGGGTGTCTGGAGGGGGACCTACGCGAACGCACAAGCCTAATTTACTTATGCCTTCATAGATTTCAAGTATGTTGTACGCATTGTATGGCTGTGTGCGGGGCCCCGCTCTCGGCGCCTCTTCGAAACGAGAGCTCGAGCTCCTCTCGAGCTCACCTCTCTCCCCACTCCTCGGTTAGCAGCGGGCCTGAGCGAGTTTTCACTTAGGCTAAGTTACGCCGGAGTCAGAGCACCTCCTCAGCCTTCAGCTGGCAGATTGCAAGGCCTTTTGCAGCCATTTTGCCTCGCCTCGTTCGAGTTCGCCAGCCTCAGTCCAATCTACTTGAGTTTTGCTAAGTATCGATTTGTCTTTTAGTTTGAGACTTCAAGCTCGTCAAATAAATCAACTTGAGTCTACAGTTCCAAAGAAAATTCCTTCATTTGTTTTAGTTCAAATTTCTTTCAACTCCGTCAATTAAATTGTTATCGTGACGCGGTTAATTTCTAGCGGCAGCGATCATATTCATTGTACGAATTTCGTTTTTGTTTTGAATAAATCCAATATCTTGGTGATTAAAGAGACTTGGTTGTTATTTTTGGTGTGAAAGAAAATAAGTAGAATAATAATTTTTCTCCAATTTCCATAGAGGTCGATTCACGACCTACAAATTAAATAGAATTTGCAAACTGATTCGAGGCTTGATTAGCCCACATTTTGCCGATCGAGCGAATCAAAGCAAAATATTCAATTACCAAAATCTCAAGCGGCTAATCCCTAACGACCCAGTGCGCTTACTTGGCCGCACTTTTATTTTATTAATTAATAAAAAAAATCTCGAGTGGCTAATCCCCAACGACCCAAAGCACTTACTTGGCCGCACTTTTTATTTATTACCAAAATCTCAAGCGGCTTATCCCCAACGACCCAGTGCGCTTACTTAGCCGCACTTTTATTTTATTAATTAATAAGAAAAATCTCGAGTGGCTAATCCCCAACGACCCAAAGCACTTACTTGGCCGCACTTTTTATTTATTACCAAAATCTCAAGCGGCTAATCCCCAACGACCCAGTGCGCTTACTTGGCCGCACTTTTATTTTATTAATTAATAAGAAAAATCTTAAGTGGCTAATCCCCAACGACCCAGTGCGCTTACTTGGCCGCACTTTTATTTTATTAATTAATAAGAAAAATCTCAAGCGGCTAATCCCCAACGACCCAGTGCGCTTACTTGGCCGCACTTTTATTTTATTATTGATAAGGAAAATTTCAAGTGGCTAATCCCCAACGACCCAGTGCCCTTACTTGGCCGCACTTTTATTTTATTTATTAATTACCAAAATCCCAAGCGGCTAATTCCCAACGACCCAGTGCACTAACTTGGCCGTACTTTTATTTTATTCATTGATAAGAAAAATCTTAAGCGGCTAATCCCCAACGACCCAGTGCACTTACTTGGCTGCACTTTTCATTAATTACCAAAATCTCAAGCGGCTAATCCCCAACGACCCAGTGCGCTCACTTGGCCGCAATTTTTTTATTTTTTGTTAAGAAAAATCTCAAGCGGCTAATCTTCATTCACTTAATGCGCTTACTTGGCCACACTCTTTCTTATTTATTAATTACCAAAATTCCAAGCGGCTAATCCCCAACGACCGAGTGCGCTCACTTGGCCGCACTTTTATTTTATTAATTAATAAGAAAAATCTTGAGCGGCTAATCCCTAACGACCCAAAGCACTTACTTGGCCGCACTTTTTATTAATTACCAAAATCTCAAGCGGCTAATATCCTACGACCCAGTGCGCTAACTTGGCCGCACTTTTATTTTATTTATTAATAAGAAAAATCTCGAGTGACTTATCCCTAACGATCCAAAGCACTTACTTAGCAGCACTTTTAATTAATTACCAAAATCCCAAGCGGCTAATCCCTAACAATTTAGTGCGCTAACTTGGCCTCACATTCATTTTATTTATTAATTACCAAAATCCCAAGCGGCTAATCCCCAACGACCCAGTGCGCTAACTTATCCACACTTTTATTTTATTTATTGATAAGAAAAATCTCAAGCGGCTAATCCCCAACGACCCAGTGCGCTTACTTGGCCGCACTTTTATTTTATTTATTAATAAGAAAAATCTCGAGTGGCTAATCCCCAACGACCCGAAGCACTTACTTGGCCGCTTTTTTTATTTATTACCAAAATCTCAAGCGGCTAATCCCCAACGACCTAGTGCGCTTACTTAGCCGCACTTTTATTTTATTTATTAATTACTAATATCCCAAGCGGCTAATCCCCAACGACCCAGTGCGCTTACTTGGCCGCACTTTTATTTTATTAATTAATAAGAAAAATCTCGAGTGGCTAATCCCCAACGACCCAAAGCACTTACTTGGCCGCACTTTTTATTAATTACCAAAATCTCAAGCGACTAATCCCCAACGACCCAGTGCGCTTACTTGGCCGCACTTTTATTTTATTAATTAATAAGAAAAATCTCGAGTGGCTAATCCCCAACGACCCAAAGCACTTACTTGGCCGCACTTGTAATTAATTACCAAAATCTCAAGCGGCTAATCCCCAACGACCCAGTGCGCTTACTTGGCCGCCCTTTTTTTTATTCATTGTTAAGAAAAAACTCAAGCGGCTGATTCCCAACGACCCAGTGCGCTTACTTGGCCGCACTTTTCTTTATTTATTAATTACCAAAATCCCAAGCGGCTAATCCTCAACAACCTAGTGCACTAACTTGGCCGTACTTTTATTTTATTCATTAATAAGAAAAATCTTAAGCGGCTAATCCCCAACGACCCAGTGCGCTTACTTAGCCGCACTTTTTTTTATTTTTTGGTAAAAAATATCTCAAGCAGCTAATCCCCAACGACCCAGTGCGCTTACTTGGCCGCACTTTTATTTTATTATTGATAAGGAAAATTTCAAGTGGCTAATCCCCAACGACCCAGTGCCCTTACTTGGCCGCACTTTTATTTCATTTATTAATTACCAAAATCTCAAGCGGCTAATTCCCAACGACCCAGTGCGCTTACTTGGCCGCACTTTTATTTTATTAATTAATAAGAAAAATCTCAAGTGGCTAATCCCCAACGACCCAGTGCGCTTACTTGGCCGCACTTTTGATTCATTAATTAATAAGAAAAATCTTAAGCGGCTAATTCCCAACGACCTAGTTCGCTTACTTGGCAACAGTTTTTTTTTATTTATTAAGTACCAAAATCCGAAGCGGCTAATCCCCAACGACCCAGTGCGCTATTTTAGCCGCACTTTTATTTTATTTATTAATAAAAAAAATCTCGAGTGGCTAATCCCCAATGACCCAAAGCACTTACTTGGCCGCACTTTTTATTTATTACCAAAATCTCAAGCGGCTAATCCCCAACGACCTAGTGCGCTTACTTGGCCGCACTTTTATTTTATTTATCAATTACCAAAATCCCAAGCGGCTAATCCCCAACGACCCAGTGCGCTTACTTGGCCGCACTTTTATTCTATTTATTAATAAGAAAAATCTCGAGTGGCTAATCCCCAACGACCCAAAGCACTTACTTGGCCGCACTTTTTATTAATTACCAAAATCTCAAGCGGCTAATCCCCAACGACCCAGTGCGCTTACTTGGCCGCACTTTTATTTTATTAATTTTTAAGAAAAATCTCAATTGGCTAATCCTTAACGACCCAAAGCACTTACTTGGCCGCACTTTTAATTAATTACCAAAATCTCAAGCGGCTAATCCCCAACGACCCAGTGCGCTCACTTGGCCGCAATTTTTTTTATTTTTTGTTAAGAAAAATCTCAAGCGGCTAATCTTCATTGACTTAATGCGCTTACTTGGCCGCACTTTTGTTTTATTTATTGGTAAGAAAAATCTCAAGCGGCTAATACCCAACGACCCAGTGCCCTTACTTGGCCGCACTTTTTATTTATTACCAAAATCTCAAGCGGCTAATCCCCAACGACCTAGTGCGCTTACTTGGCCGCACTTTTATTTTATTTATCAATTACCAAAATCCCAAGCGGCTAATCCCCAACGACCCAGTGCGCTTACTTGGCCGCACTTTTATTCTATTTATTAATAAGAAAAATCTCGAGTGGCTAATCCCCAACGACCCAAAGCACTTACTTGGCCGCACTTTTTATTAATTACCAAAATCTCAAGCGGCTAATCCCCAACGACCCAGTGCGCTTACTTGGCCGCACTTTTATTTTATTAATTTTTAAGAAAAATCTCAATTGGCTAATCCTTAACGACCCAAAGCACTTACGTGGCCGCACTTTTTATTAATTACCAAAATCTCAAGCGGCTAATATCCAACGACCCAGTGCGCTAACTTGGCCGCACTTTTTTTCCATTAATTAATAAGAAAAATCTTAAGCGGCTAATCCCCAACGACCTAGTGCGCTTACTTGGCCGCACTTTTATTTTATTTATTAATTACCAAAATCCCAAGCGGCTAATCCCCAACGACCCAGTGCGCTAACTTAGCCGCACTTTTATTTTATTTATTAATAAAAAAAATCTCGAGTGGCGAATTCCCAACGACCCAAAGCACTTACTTAGCCGCACTTTTTATTTATTACCAAAATCTCAAGCGGCTAATCCCCAACGACCCAGTGCGCTTACTTGGCCGCACTTTTATTTTATTAATTAATAAAAAAAATCTCGAGTGGCTAATCCCCAACGACCCAAAGCACTTACTTGGCCGCACTTTTTATTTATTACCAAAATCTCAAGCGGCTAATCCCCAACGACCCAGTGCGCTTACTTGGCCGCACTTTTATTTTATTAATTAATAAGAAAAATCTCAAGCGGCTAATCCCCAACGAACCAGTGCACTTACTTGGCAGCACTTTTATTTCATTAATTAATAAGAAAAATCTTAAGCGGCTAATCCTTAACGACCTAGTGCGCTTACTTGGCCGCAATTTTATTTTATTTATTAATTACCAAAATCCCAAGCGGCTAATCCCCAACTACCCAGTGCGCTAACTTAGCCGCACTTTTATTATATTTATTAATAAAAAAAATCTCGAGTGGCTAATCCCCAACGACCCAAAGCACTTACTTGGCCGCACTTTTATTTTATTAATTAATAAGAAGAATCTCAAGCGGCTAATCCTCAACGACGCAGTGCACTAACTTGGCCGTACTTTTATTTTATTCATTGATAAGAATAATCTCAAGCGGCTAATCCCCAACGACCCAGTGCGCTCACTTGGCCGCAATTTTTTTATTTTTTGTTAAGAAAAATCTCAAGCGGCTAATCTTCATTCACTTAATGCGCTTACTTGGCCACACTCTTTCTTATTTATTAATTACCAAAATTCCAAGCGGCTAATCCCTAACGACCGAGTGCGCTCACTTGGCCGCACTTTTATTTTACTAATTAATAAGAAAAATCTTGAGCGGCTAATCCCTAACGACCCAAAGCACTTACTTGGCCGCACTTTTTATTAATTACCAAAATCTCAAGCGGCTAATATCCTACGACCCAGTGCGCTCACTTGGCCGCACTTTTATTTTATTTATTAATAAGAAAAATCTCGAGTGACTTATCCCCAACGATCCAAAGCACTTACTTAGCAGCACTTTTAATTAATTACCAAAATCCCAAGCGGCTAATCCCTAACAATTCAGTGCGCTAACTTGGCCTCACATTCATTTTATTTATTAATTACCAAAATCCCAAGCGGCTAATCCCCAACGACCCAGTGCGCTAACTTATCCACACTTTTATTTTATTTATTGATAAGAAAAATCTCAAGCGGCTAATCCCCAACGACCCAGTGCGCTTACTTGGCCGCACTTTTATTTTATTTATTAATAAGAAAAATCTCGAGTGGCTAATCCCCAACGACCCGAAGCACTTACTTGGCCGCTTTTTTTATTTATTACCAAAATCTCAAGCGGCTAATCCCCAACGACCTAGTGCGCTTACTTAGCCGCACTTTTATTTTATTTATTAATTACTAATATCCCAAGCGGCTAATCCCCAACGACCCAGTGCGCTTACTTGGCCGCACTTTTATTTTATTAATTAATAAGAAAAATCTCGAGTGGCTAATCCCCAACGACCCAAAGCACTTACTTGGCCGCACTTGTAATTAATTACCAAAATCTCAAGCGGCTAATCCCCAACGACCCAGTGCGCTTACTTGGCCGCTCTTTTTTTTATTCATTGTTAAGAAAAAACTCAAGTGGCTGATTCCCAACGACCCAGTGCGCTTACTTGGCCGCACTTTTCTTTATTTATTAATTACCAAAATCCCAAGCGGCTAATCCTCAACAACCTAGTGCACTAACTTGGCCGTACTTTTATTTTATTCATTAATAAGAAAAATCTTAAGCGGCTAATCCCCAACGACCCAGTGCGCTTACTTAGCCGCACTTTTTTTTATTTTTTGGTAAAAAATATCTCAAGCAGCTAATCCCCAACGACCCAGTGCGCTTACTTGGCCGCACTTTTATTTTATTAATTAATAAGAAAAATCTCAAGTGGCTAATCCCCAACGACCCAGTGCGCTTACTTGGCCGCACTTTTGATTCATTAATTAATAAGAAAAATCTTAAGCGGCTAATTCCCAACGACCTAGTTCGCTTACTTGGCAACAGTTTTTTTTTATTTATTAAGTACCAAAATCCGAAGCGGCTAATCCCCAACGACCCAGTGCGCTATTTTAGCCGCACTTTTATTTTATTTATTAATAAAAAAAATCTCGAGTGGCTAATCCCCAATGACCCAAAGCACTTACTTGGCCGCACTTTTTATTTATTACCAAAATCTCAAGCGGCTAATCCCCAACGACCTAGTGCGCTTACTTGGCCGCACTTTTATTTTATTTATCAATTACCAAAATCCCAAGCGGCTAATCCCCAACGACCCAGTGCGCTTACTTGGCCGCACTTTTATTCTATTTATTAATAAGAAAAATCTCGAGTGGCTAATCCCCAACGACCCAAAGCACTTACTTGGCCGCACTTTTTATTAATTACCAAAATCTCAAGCGGCTAATCCCCAACGACCCAGTGCGCTTACTTGGCCGCACTTTAATTTTATTAATTTTTAAGAAAAATCTCAATTGGCTAATCCTTAACGACCCAAAGCACTTACTTGGCCGCACTTTTAATTAATTACCAAAATCTCAAGCGGCTAATCCCCAACGACCCAGTGCGCTCACTTGGCCGCAATTTTTTTTATTTTTTGTTAAGAAAAATCTCAAGCGGCTAATCTTCATTGACTTAATGCGCTTACTTGGCCACACTCTTTCTTATTTATTAATTACCAAAATCCCAAGCGACTAATCCCCAACGACCGAGTGCGCTCACTTGGCCGCACTTTTATTTTATTAATTAATAAGAAAAATCTTGAGCGGCTAATCCCTAACGACCCAAAGCACTTACGTGGCCGCACTTTTTATTAATTATCAAAATCTCAAGCGGCTAATATCCAACGACCCAGTGCGCTAACTTGGCCTCACATTTATTTTATTTATTAATTACCAAAATCCCAAGCGGCTAATCCCCAACGACCCAGTGTGCTAACTTATCCACACTTTTATTTTATTTATTGATAAGAAAAATCTCAAGCGGCTAATCCCCAACGACCCAGTGCGCTTACTTGGCCGCACTTTTTTTCCATTAATTAATAAGAAAAATCTTAAGCGGCTAATCCCCAACGACCTAGTGCGCTTACTTGGCCGCACTTTTATTTTATTTATTAATTACCAAAATCCCAAGCGGCTAATCCCCAACGACCCAGTGCGCTAACTTAGCCGCACTTTTATTTTATTTATTAATAAAAAAAATCTCGAGTGGCGAATCCCCAACGACCCAAAGCACTTACTTAGCCGCACTTTTTATTTATTACCAAAATCTTAAGCGGCTAATCCCCAACGACCCAGTGCGCTTACTTGGCCGCACTTTTATTTTATTAATTAATAAAAAAAATCTCGAGTGGCTAATCCCCAACGACCCAAAGCACTTACTTGGCCGCACTTTTTATTTATTACCAAAATCTCAAGCGGCTAATCCCCAACGACCCAGTGCGCTTACTTGGCCGCACTTTTATTTTATTAATTAATAAGAAAAATCTTAAGCGGCTAATCCCCAACGAACCAGTGCACTTACTTGGCAGCACTTTTATTTCATTAATTAATAAGAAAAATCTTAAGCGGCTAATCCTTAACGACCTAGTGCGCTTACTTGGCCGCAATTTTATTTTATTTATTAATTACCAAAATCCCAAGCGGCTAATCCCCAACTACCCAGTGCGCTAACTTAGCCGCACTTTTATTATATTTATTAATAAAAAAAATCTCGAGTGGCTAATCCCCAACGACCCAAAGCACTTACTTGGCCGCACTTTTATTTTATTAATTAATAAGAAGAATCTCAAGCGGCTAATCCTCAACGACGCAGTGCACTAACTTGGCCGTACTTTTATTTTATTCATTGATAAGAAAAATCTTAAGCGGCTAATCCCCAACGACCCAAAGCACTTACTTGGCCGCACTTTTTATTAATTACCAAAATCTCAAGCGGCTAATCCCCAACGACCCAGTGCGCTTACTTGGCCGCACTTTTATTTTATTAATTTTTAAGAAAAATCTCAATTGGCTAATCCTTAACGACCCAAAGCACTTACTTGGCCGCACTTTTAATTAATTACCAAAATCTCAAGCGGCTAATCCCCAACGACCCAGTGCGCTCACTTGGCCGCAATTTTTTTTATTTTTTGTTAAGAAAAATCTCAAGCGGCTAATCTTCATTGACTTAATGCGCTTACTTGGCCACACTCTTTCTTATTTATTAATTACCAAAATCCCAAGCGACTAATCCCCAACGACCGAGTGCGCTCACTTGGCCGCACTTTTATTTTATTAATTAATAAGAAAAATCTTGAGTGGCTAATCCCTAACGACCCAAAGCACTTACGTGGCCGCACTTTTTATTAATTATCAAAATCTCAAGCGGCTAATATCCAACGACCCAGTGCGCTAACTTGGCCTCACATTTATTTTATTTATTAATTATCAAAATCCCAAGCGGCTAATTCCCAACAACCCAGTGCACTAACTTGGCCGTACTTTTATTTTATTCATTGATAAGAAAAATCTTAAGCAGCTAATCCCCAACGACCCAGTGCGCTCACTTGGCTGCACTTTTCATTAATTACCAAAATCTTAAGCGGCTAATCCCCAATGACCTAGTGCGCTTACTTGGCCGCACTTTTATTTTATTTATTAATTACTAAAATCCCAAGCGGCTAATCCCCAACAACCCAGTGTGCTAACTTAGCCGCACTTTCATTTTATTTATTAATAAAAAAAATCTCGAGTGGCTAATCCCCAACGACCCAAAGCACTTACTTGGCCGCACTTTTTATTTATTACCAAAATTTCAAGCGGCTTATCTCTAACGACCCAGTGCGCTTACTTAGCCGCACTTTTATTTTATTAATTAATAAGAAAAATCTCGAGTGGCTAATCCCCAACGACCCAAAGCACTTACTTGGCCGCACGTTTTATTTATTACTAAAATCTCAAGCGGCTAATCCCCAACGACCCAGTAAGCTTACTTGGCCGCACTTTTATTTTATTAATTAATAAGAAAAATCTCAAGTGGCTAATCCTCAACGACCCAGTACGCTTACTTGGCCGCACTTTTGATTCATTAATTAATAAGAAAAATCTTAAGCGGCTAATTTCCAACGACCTAGTGCGCTTACTTGGCCGCACTTTTATTTTATTTATTAATTACCAAAATCCGAAGCGGCTAATCCCCAACAACCCAGTGCGCTAACTTAGCCGCACTTTTATTTCATTTATTAATAAAAAAAATCTCGTGTGGCTAATCCCCAACGACCCAAAGCACTTACTTGGCCGCACTTTTTATTTATTACCAAAATCTCGAGCGGCTAATCCCCAACGACCTAGTGCGCTTACTTAGCCGCACTTTTATTTTATTTATTAATGACCAAAATCCCAAGCAGCTAATCCCCAACGACCCAGTGCGCTTACTTGGCCGCACTTTTATTCTATTTATTAATAAGAAAAATCTCGAGTGGCTAATCCCCAACAACCCAAAGCACTTACTTGGCCGCACTTTTTATTAATTACCAAAATCTCAAGCGGCTAATCCCCAACGACCCAGTGCGCTTACTTGGCCGCACTTTTATTTTATTAATTATTAAGAAAAATCTCGAGTGGCTAATCCTTAACGACCCAAAGCACTTACTTGGCCGCACTTTTATTTTATTTATTAATTACCAAAATCCCAAGCGGCTAATCCCCAACGACCCAGTGCGCTAACTTAGCCGCACTTTTATTTTATTTATTAATAAAAAAAATCTCGAGTGGCTAATCCCCAACGACCCAAAGCACTTACTTGGCCGCACTTTTTATTTATTACCAAAAACTCAAGCGGCTTATCCCTAACGACCCAGTGCGCTTACTTAGCCGCACTTTTATTTTATTAATTAATAAGAAAAATCTCGAGTGGCTAATCCCCAACGACCCAAAGCACTTACTTGGCCGCACTTTTTATTTATTACCAAAATCTCAAGCGGCTAATCCCCAACGACCCAGTGCGCTTACTTGGCCGCACTTTTAATTAATTACCAAAATCTCAAGCGGCTAATCCCCAACGACCCAGTGCGCTTACTTGGCCGCCCTTTTTTTTATTCATTGTTAAGAAAAATCTCAAGCGGCTGATTCCCAACGACCCAGTGCGCTTACTTAGCCAACCTTTTATTTTATTTATTGGTAAAAAAAATCTTAAGCGGCTAATCCCCGACGACCCAGTGCGCTTACTTGGCGGCACTTTTATTTTATTAATTATTAAGAAAAATCTCGAGTGGCTAATCCCCAACAACCCAAAGCACTTACTTAGCCGCACTCTTTATTAATTACCAAAATCTCAAGCGGCTAATCTTCAACGACCTAGTGCGCTTACTTGGCCGCACTTTTATTTTATTAATTAATAAGAAAAATCTCGAGTGGCTAATCCCCAACGACCCAAAGCACTTACTTGGCCGCACTTTTAATTAATTACCAAAATCTCAAGCGGCTAATCCCCAACGACCCAGTGCGCTTACTTGGCCGCCCTTTTTTTTATTCATTGTTAAGAAAAATCTCAAGCGGCTGATTCCCAACGACCCAGTGCGCTTACTTGGCCGCACTTTTCTTTATTTATTAATTATCAAAATCCCAAGCGGCTAATTCCCAACAACCCAGTGCACTAACTTGGCCGTACTTTTATTTTATTCATTGATAAGAAAAATCTTAAGCAGCTAATCCCCAACGACCTAGTGCGCTTACTTGGATGCACTTTTATTTTATTTATTAATTACCAAAATTCTAAGCGGCTAATCCCCAACGCCCCAGTGCGCTAACTTAGCCGCACTTTTGTTTTATTTATGAATAAAAAAAATCTCGAGTGGCTAATCCCCAACGACCCGAAGCACTTACTTGGCCGCTTATTTTATTTATTACCAAAATCTCAAGCGGCTAATCCCCAACGACCTAGTGCGCTTACTTAGCCGCACTTTTATTTTATTTATTAATTACTAAGATCCCAAGCAGCTAATCCCCAACGACCCAGTGCGCTTACTTGGCCGCACTTTTATTTTATTTATTAATAAGAAAAATCTTGAGTGGCTAATCCCCAACAACCCAAAGCACTTACTTGGCCGCACTTTTTATTAATTACCAAAATCTCAAGCGGCTAATCCCTAACGACCCAGTGCGCTTACTTGGCCGCACTTTTATTTTATTAATTGATAAAAAAAATCTCGAGTGGCTAATCCCCAACGACCCAAAGCACTTACTTGGCCGCACTTTTAATTAATTACCAAAATCTCAAGCGGCTAATCCCCAACGACCCAGTGCGCTTACTCGGCCGCCCTTTTTTTTATTCATTGTTAAGAAAAATCTCAAGCGGCTGATTCTCAACGACCCAGTGCGCTTACTTGGCCGCACTTTTCTTTATTCATTAATTACCAAAATCCCAAGCGGCTAATCCCAAACAACCCAGTGCACTAACTTGGCCGTACTTTTATTTTATTCATTGATAAGAAAAATCTTAAGCGGCTAATCCCCAACGACCCAGTGCGCTTACTTAGCCGCACTTTTTTTCATTTTTTGGTAATAAATATCTCAAGCGGCTAATCCCCAACGACCCAGTGCGCTTACTTTGCCGCACTTTTATTTTATTATTGATAAGGAAAATTTCAAGTGGCTAATCCCCAACGACCCAGTGCCCTTACTTGGCCGCACTTTTATTTTATTTATTAATTACCAAAATCCCAAGCGGCAAATTCCCAACAACCCAGTGCACTAACTTGGCCGTACTTTTATTTTATTTATTGATAAGAAAAATCTAAAGCGGCTAATCCCCAACGACCCAGTGCGCTTACTTGGCTGCACTTTTCATTAATTACCAAAATCTTAAGCGGCTAATCCCCAACGACCTAGTGCGCTTACTTGGCCGCACTTTTATTTTATTTATTAATTACCAAAATCCCAAGCGGCTAATCCCCAACGACCCAGTGCGCTAACTTAGCCGCACTTTTATTTTATTTATTAATAAAAAAAATCTCGAGTGGCTAATCCCCAACGACCCAAAGCACTTACTTGGCCGCACTTTTTATTTATTACCAAAATCTCAAGCGGCTTATCCCCTACGACCCAGTGCGCTTACTTAGCCGCACTTTTATTTTATTAATTAATAAGAAAAATCTCGAGTGGCTAATCCCCAACGACCCAAAGCACTTACTTGGCCGCACTTTTTATTTATTACCAAAATCTCAAGCGGCTAATCCCCAACGACCCAGTGCGCTTACTTGGCCGCACTTTTATTTTATTAATTAATAAGAAAAATCTTAAGTGGCTAATCCCCAACGACCCAAAGCGCTTACTTGGCCGCACTTTTGATTCATTAATCAATAAGAAAAATCTTAAGCGGCTAATTCCCATCGACCTAGTTCGCTTACTTGGCAACACTTTTATTTTATTTATTAAGTACCAAAATCCGAAGCGGCTAATCCCCAACGACCCAGTGCGCTAACTTAGCCGCACTTTTATTTTATTTATTAATAAAAAAAATCTCGAGTGGCTAATCCCTAATGACCCAAAGCACTTACTTGGCCGCACTTTTTATTTATTACCAAAATCTCAAGCGGCTAATCCCCAACGACCTAGTGCGCTTACTTGGCCGCACTTTTATTTTATTTATTAATTACCAAAATCCCAAGCGGCTAATCCCCAACGACCCAGTGCGCTTACTTGGCCGCACTTTTATTCTATTTATTAATAAGAAAAATCTCGAGTGGCTAATCCCCAATGACCCAGTGCTCTTACTTGGCCGCCCTTTTTTTTATTTATTGTTAAGAAAAATCTTAAGCGGCTGATTCCCAACGACCCAGTGCGCTTACTTGGCCGCACTTTTCTTTATTTATTAATTATGAAAATCCCAAGCGGCTAATCCCCAACAACCCAGTGCACTAACTTGGCCGTACTTTTATTTTATTCATTGATAAGAAAAATCTTAAGCGGCTAATCCCCAACGACCCAGTGCGCTTACTTAGCCGCACTTTTTTTTATTTTTTGGTAAAAAATATCTCAAGCGGCTAATCCCCAACGACCCAGTGCGCTTACTTGGCCGCACTTTTATTTTATTATTGATAAGGAAAATTTCAAGTGGCTAATCCCCAACGACCCAGTGCCCTTACTTGGCCGCACTTTTATTTTATTTATTAATTACCAAAATCCCAAGCGGCTAATTCCCAACGACCCAGTGCACTAACTTGGCCGTACTTTTATTTTATTCATTGATAAGAAAAATCTTAAGCGGCTTAGCCCCAACGACCCAGTGCACTTACTTGGCTGCACTTTTCAATAATTACCAAAATCTCAAGCGGCTAATCCCCAACGACCCAGTGCGCTCACTTGGCCGCAATTTTTTTATTTTTTGTTAAGAAAAATCTCAAGCGGCTAATCTTCATTCACTTAATGCGCTTACTTGGCCACACTCTTTCTTATTTATTAATTACCAAAATTCCAAGCGGCTAATCCCCAACGACCGAGTGCGCTCACTTGGCCGCACTTTTATTTTATTAATTGATAAGAAAAATCTTGAGCGGCTAATCCCTAACGACCCAAAGCACTTACTTGGCCACACTTTTTATTAATTACCAAAATCTCAAGCGGCTAATATCCTACGACCCAGTGCGCTCACTTGGCCGCACTTTTATTTTATTTATTAATAAGAAAAATCTCGAGTGACTTATCCCCAACGATCCAAAGCACTTACTTAGCAGCACTTTTAATTAATTACCAAAATCCCAAGCGGCTAATCCCTAACAATTCAGTGCGCTAACTTGGCCTCACATTTATTTTATTTATTAATTACCAAAATCCCAAGCGGCTAATCCCCAACGACCCAGTGCGCTAACTTATCCACACTTTTATTTTATTTATTGATAAGAAAAATCTCAAGCGGCTAATCCCCAACGACCCAGTGCGCTTACTTAGCCGCACTTTTATTTTATTTATTAATAAGAAAAATCTCGAGTGGCTAATCCCCAACGACCCGAAGCACTTACTTGGCCGCTTTTTTTATTTATTACCAAAATCTCAAGCGGCTAATCCCCAACGACCTAGTGCGCTTACTTAGCCGCACTTTTATTTTATTTATTAATTACTAATATCCCAAGCGGCTAATCCCCAACGACCCAGTGCGCTTACTTGGCCGCACTTTTATTTTATTAATTAATAAGAAAAATCTCGAGTGGCTAATCCCCAACGACCCAAAGCACTTACTTGGCCGCACTTTTTATTAATTACCAAAATCTCAAGCGACTAATCCCCAACGACCCAGTGCGCTTACTTGGCCGCACTTTTATTTTATTAATTAATAAGAAAAATCTCGAGTGGCTTATCCCCAACGACCCAAAGCACTTACTTGGCCGCACTTGTAATTAATTACCAAAATCTCAAGCGGCTAATCCCCAACGACCCAGTGCGCTTACTTGGCCGCCCTTTTTTTTATTCATTGTTAAGGAAAAACTCAAGCGGCTGATTCCCAACGACCCAGTGCGCTTACTTGGCCGCACTTTTTTTCCATTAATTAATAAGAAAAATCTTAAGCGGCTAATCCCCAACGACCTAGTGCGCTTACTTGGCCGCACTTTTATTTTATTTATTAATTACCAAAATCCCAAGCGGCTAATCCCCAACGACCCAGTGCGCTAACTTAGCCGCACTTTTATTTTATTTATTAATAAAAAAAATCTCGAGTGGCGAATCCCCAACGACCCAAAGCACTTACTTAGCCGCACTTTTTATTTATTACCAAAATCTCAAGCGGCTGATTCCCAACGACCCAGTGCGCTTACTTAGCCAACCTTTTATTTTATTTATTGGTAAAAAAAATCTTAAGCGGCTAATCCCCAACAACCCAAAGCACTTACTTAGCCGCACTCTTTATTAATTACCAAAATCTCAAGCGGCTAATCTTCAACGACCTAGTGCGCTTACTTGGCCGCACTTTTATTTTATTAATTAATAAGAAAAATCTCGAGTGGCTAATCCCCAACGACCCAAAGCACTTACTTGGCCGCACTTTTAATTAATTACCAAAATCTCAAGCGGCTAATCCCCAACGACCCAGTGCGCTTACTTGGCCGCCCTTTTTTTTATTCATTGTTAAGAAAAATCTCAAGCGGCTGATTCCCAACGACCCAGTGCGCTTACTTGGCCGCACTTTTCTTTATTTATTAATTATCAAAATCCCAAGCGGCTAATCCCCAACAACCCAGTGCACTAACTTGGCCGTACTTTTATTTTATTCATTGATAAGAAAAATCTTAAGCAGCTAATCCCCAACGACCTAGTGCGCTTACTTGGATGCACTTTTATTTTATTTATTAATTACCAAAATTCTAAGCGGCTAATCCCCAACGCCCCAGTGCGCTAACTTAGCCGCACTTTTATTTTATTTATGAATAAAAAAAATCTCGAGTGGCTAATCCTCAACGACCCGAAGCACTTACTTGGCCGTTTATTTTATTTATTACCAAAATCTCAAGCGGCTAATCCCCAACGACCTAGTGCGCTTACTTAGCCGCACTTTTATTTTATTTATTAATTACTAAGATCGCAAGCAGCTAATCCCCAACGACCCAGTGCGCTTACTTGGCCGCACTTTTATTTTATTTATTAATAAGAAAAATCTTGAGTGGCTAATCCCCAACAACCCAAAGCACTTACTTGGCCGCACTTTTTATTAATTACCTGTTCGTGTTAACTTTGTTTGTGGTGGTTTGGACGGGGGCATGCGATACTCGCGACGACGCGGACGCTTTTGTTGTAGTCGGGGTGTCTGGAGGGGGACCTACGCGAACGCACAAGCCTAATTTACTTATGCCTTCATAGATTTCAAGTATGTTGTACGCATTGTATGGCTGTGTGCGGGGCCCCGCTCTCGGCGCCTCTTCGAAACGAGAGCTCGAGCTCCTCTCGAGCTCACCTCTCTCCTCACTCCTCGGTTAGCAGCGGGCCTGAGCGAGTTTTCACTTAGGCTAAGTTACGCCGGAGTCAGAGCACCTCCTCAGCCTTCAGCTGGCAGATTGCAAGGCCTTTTGCAGCCATTTTGCCTCGCCTCGTTCGAGTTCGCCAGCCTCAGTCCAATCTACTTGAGTTTTGCTAAGTATCGATTTGTCTTTTAGTTTGAGACTTCAAGCTCGTCAAATAAATCGACTTGAGTCTACAGTTCCAAAGAAAATTCCTTCATTTGTTTTAGTTCAAATTTCTTTCAACTCCGTCAATTGAATTGTTATCGTGACGCGGTTAATTTCTAGCGGCAGCGATCATATTCATTGTACGAATTTCGTTTTTGTTTTGAATAAATCCAATATCTTGGTATTTAAAGAGACTTGGTTGTTGTTTTTGGTGTGAAAGAAAATAAGTAGAATAATAATTTTTCTCCAATTTCCATAGAGGTCGATTCACGACCTACAAATTAAATAGAATTTGCAAACTGATTCGAGGCTTGATTAGCCCACATTTTGCCGATCGAGCGAATCAAAGCAAAATATTCATTGGTAGCAGAGCGTGGTTGGAAATTGAAAAACAAATTCTTATTATTCTCCAATTTCAAGGCCATTCGACGTCAACAAACATACCACCTTGTTCGTCGAAAAGCGTAGAAGGAAGACGAGACCTATAGTCATCAAGCAAGCACGCGGTCATCAATCTTCTCTTTGTGCGGAGCTTCGTAGCCTCGTAGACGGGATCGACGGTGTCAGCGTACCAACGCTCTCCTTCATCGCCCCGCAGCCTTACTCTTGAATTTACTGTCCTTGGCCTAGGAGGTAAAGAGTGCGGGGAGGGCAGGTACTTACTACTGCGCGCATGGTAAGCGTTTAGCGTTACATTGTTTGTATTAGTCACTCTTCTTATCTATTGCTCTCGAGTCCAAGACCAAATTATCATTGCTGTGTCGCTTGCCACATCTGTATATATTGTATATAGTGTAAATATCAAGGACGTTTTATCTTAGTTGGGGCTCGATTTGGTTATTTTAATTTTTTAATCGTTGCTTTCAAAATGGAAAAGATACTTAAGGCTCAGTTGAAACTATGTTCCAACATAGAGAATTTCTACACAAATTCAACTAGTAAAGTGAAAGCCGAATCCCAAACGATTCATCATTTTGAGACGCGATTAAGTATCCTGGATAATTATTGGAAGACTTTTACTAGTCGTCATGATGATTTAATTGATTATGAGGATAAGATCGTGGATGATGATTATTTTGAAAAGGACGTATATACCTCGATTGAGATGGCTTATTCCGAAGCCAGATCGCTGATACTCGGTAAAATTGCGGCTCTAAAAACGAATACACCTCCACACCCTATGCCTCAACCTACTGGAAATCCAACAGTAGAGGTTCAAGCTTCCCTCCCTCCGTTACAGCTTCCCACCTTTTCGGGAAAGCAGGAGGAGTGGGAAAGCTTCAAGCAGCGATTCTCTTCCTTGGTTAAAGACAAGACGAACATTTCTAATGTTGCAAAGTTGCAACACTTAATGAGCGCGTTACAAGGCTCCGCTGCGCAACGACTAAAAGGCATTGAAATTACCGACGCGAATTTTCAAGTTGCTTGGGACAAACTCATTCGCCGGTATGATAATGTACGCATTCGACTGTTCAATAGCATTGAGAATCTTATTCAATTGCCGCCGGTAAAAGCTCGAAATGTACATGAATTAAATGAGATAAT